>NW_005054320.1:7805190-7805694 GCF_000277835.1 Geospiza fortis
CGGTGGGCTGCGGCTGGGGCACCACCGACCCCGGCACGAGCTCGTAGCCCTGCTGCTGTGCCCCGCGAGCCATCACCATGTCCTGGCCTTTAAGAAAAGGTTGTAACCTCAGCTGGGTCTAAACTTAGCCCCTCAGCAGCACCGGGAATAGCAGTGGTTTAAGGAGAGTAGGGTTACGTTTGAGCTGCATGACCCCTCTCTTGTCCCCCACCCCAGTACCTGCGTGGTTCCCCCAGCCTGCCCACCCCCTCCCTTATCCTTAAAGCCCTGCTCAGCCGAGCAGCCAGAGGGACATTCCAGCTCCCACCACCCCCACCCGCTCTGACAGTCGAGGTTTGCATTCCCACTGGTCCCACACCTTCCTCCGGGATGGGAGATTTGGGATTTGTGCGTGCTCTGGGCGTTGTACCTAAGGCGGGTGTGTCCCGCCGCACCTGCCCCGCACGGAGCCGAGGGATGGAGGCGGCAGGGCTCGGGGAGGGAGGCCCGCATGGGGGGCGGGGG
>NW_005054320.1:7806059-7806749 GCF_000277835.1 Geospiza fortis
TCCCGCGGGCAGCGGCAGCAGTGCCGCAGTGCCTCATTAAGATGGTGCTCACGCTGCCGCCCGTGGCCTGCTGGGGCAGCGCCCGGCCAGGGGCCCCGTCCAGAGCACGCCGGGATAAACCCATCCAGAGGGGGGTCCCAGCCTGAGACGGGAGAACTCCCAGCGAGTACCTCCCGTGCCGGGGGGAATAGGGATTCGCTGATCCCTCGGGGTGACCCGAGCATCCCTGCAGTCCCTTTGCCCTTGCAGCCATAGAATCATAGAATGTTAAGGGGTTGGAATGGACCTTAAAGATTATCCAGTTCCAGCCCCCGTGCCACGTGCACGGACGCCTCCCACTAGAGCAGGTTGCTCAAGGCCTTATCCAGCCTGGCTTGGAATACTGCCATGGCTGGGACATCCACAGCCTCCCTGGACAACGTGTTACAGCACATCATCACCCTCACAGTAAAGAACTTCTTCCTAATATCCATCCTAAATTTCCTCCCTTTCAGTTTGTACCCCATACTCCTTTTCACATCACTACAGCTCCTGACGAAGAGTCCCTCTCCGGCTTCCCCGTAGGTCCCTTCGGATACTGGATACTACTCCATCCAATTGGGCAGAGGCTGCAGCCGGGGCGGGTAACTACCTGCCCTTTGTTACCAGGTGAAAACAGCGCATACCATCCTCCGGAGCAGCAGCGGGCCC
>NW_005054320.1:7807934-7831736 GCF_000277835.1 Geospiza fortis
CCTGCAGCCCCCCACCAAAAGGGCTCTCGGTGGATCGTGTGTCCATGGCGGCCCCGGGGATGTGACCTTCTCATGCCGGGCCGAGGAGTAACCGGATCCCCGGGGCTCTCAGTAAATTTAGCGATTGACCTTTCTGGGGCGGGGGTCGCTCTTAATCTTTAACCGGGGTGCCTTGGCCTTTGGACGAGCTGCAGGACTCCCTCCCGCCCTCACGGGCAGGGAGCAGCCGATGATCCGAGGGAAGGCTGCCAAGGACTGCCTCCCGTGCCCAGCTGGGCTGGTTCTCTGTTGCACCTCCTCACCCTTGTCTTTTTCTCTCCAGATTTGGCCGTATCGGCCGCCTGGTTACCCGGGCTGCCGTCCTCTCTGGCAAAGTCCAAGTGGTGGCCATCAACGATCCCTTCATTGATCTGAACTACATGGTGAGTTGCTTTGCAGTGCCCCCTCTGGGCCTTTGTGAGTAGGGCTCCTCTGGATCTGTTCTGGTAACTTCCCAGGGTGTTAAAGGATGATGGCAGCCTGGGTGCCTGACCTTCCACTCCCCCTCTCTTAGGTTTACATGTTCAAATATGACTCTACTCATGGCCACTTCCGGGGCACTGTCAAGGCTGAGAATGGGAAACTTGTCATCAATGGGAATGCTATCACCATTTTCCAGGAGTAAGTATCTCTTTCCCAGTTGCCCCTCTGGAGATTGAAAGCAGGTGTCTCATAGAGCAGCTTGTAAAATTTTGTCCTTCCTTAGGCGTGACCCCAGCAACATCAAGTGGGCAGATGCCGGTGCTGAATATGTTGTGGAGTCTACTGGTGTCTTCACCACCATGGAGAAGGCTGGGGTGAGTATGCCACAGAGTCACAGGAGAGAAGGGATAGGGCTGCTTTCTGCCTGTTGGGCATGCCATCATGTACAGCGCTGCTCAGGATGGGGCTGTGAAGGAGAAGAGATCTGAAGAAGCAAGCTTGGAAGGATCCTGAGTTATGTAATCTCTTATCTCTCTCTCTGTCCAGGCTCACCTGAAGGGTGGTGCCAAGCGTGTGATCATCTCTGCCCCCTCTGCTGATGCTCCCATGTTCGTGATGGGTGTCAACCATGAGAAGTATGACAAGTCTCTGAAAATTGTCAGGTAAGGAGAGAGGAGCGTGCTTTCTGGTCTGCAGCGCTCAGCAGCTGCCAGGGGTCTCACTTCACTTCAGTGGAAGTGTTGCCTCTGGCTGATGTGCCTTTATCTCTCTACCCCAGCAATGCTTCCTGCACTACTAACTGCCTGGCGCCCTTGGCCAAGGTCATCCATGACAACTTCGGCATTGTGGAGGGTCTCATGGTAGGTCTGCAGCTTGGTGCTGAGGAGGGTGACCTGCTACAGATGCCCTTGTGTGAGAGGGAAAGCATCTGTACTCCCTGTGTCACCTGGGATGCTCTGGAGAGTGCTGGCTGTGTTCTTACTCCTGTGCTCTTTCTTCAGACCACTGTCCATGCCATCACAGCCACACAGAAGACAGTGGATGGCCCCTCTGGGAAGCTTTGGAGAGATGGCAGAGGTGCTGCTCAGAACATTATCCCAGCATCTACTGGAGCTGCTAAGGCTGTGGGAAAAGTCATTCCTGAGCTCAATGGGTGAGTGTTGTCCCTTCTCAGGTGACAGGAGGAGGCCAAACATTCCTAGGCTGGCAGAGGAGTGGCAGATGCTGTTCCTTACTGACTCATGTATCTCACAGGAAACTTACTGGAATGGCTTTCCGTGTGCCAACCCCTAATGTCTCTGTTGTGGACCTGACCTGCCGTCTGGAGAAGCCAGTAAGTGTTGTGGATGAGGTCCTAACAACTTCCAGATGTACCCCTGCTTCCTCTAAGCTCTGTATTGCACCTGGAATTGCCCTTTCTGTACCCATCTTGTCCTGAAGATGTGATCTTTGAGAAAAGAGCACCTGCTGGGGTGTTCCCATCTGTGTCTCCTCCCTGCCCTGTCCCCGGTGGACATTTTGTGTGAGTTGCGATCTGATGATGTTGAATCTGTATCTCCTCAGGCCAAGTACGATGACATCAAGAGGGTAGTGAAGGCTGCTGCTGATGGGCCCCTGAAGGGCATCCTGGCGTACACAGAGGACCAGGTGAGCAGTGCCTGCTCTCTCGGCCTGCGCTTATTGGCTCTTGCCTCATCTTTCCAAAAGGCTGTTGGCAGCAGCTTTGCCAGGATCCTGGTTTGTGCACTTAGAGACTGGGTAGCCTTATGCATTACAATTTGTTGTGTTTCAGGTTGTCTCCTGTGACTTCAATGGTGATAGCCATTCCTCCACCTTTGATGCGGGTGCTGGCATTGCACTGAACGACCATTTTGTCAAGCTGGTTTCCTGGTAGGTGCAGCCCTGGGGGACGTGGGGGTTGGCACAGACAGGTTACAGACTTGGGTGTCCTCTTGGTTACCACTGGTGATCCGGGTGGATACACAGACCTCCAGTCTCACCGTGGAGTGAGATTGCTTCTTACCTGAAATTACTGCCTCCTTCCCCCCAGAGGGTAGATGGTAGTTCAGTTGTGTGGGATGGGGGCAGAGGAGCAGGAAGAATGGAAGAAGGGGTGCAAGAAATGGGTCAGCCCTGACATGCTTGTTTTCTGTCCCCAGGTATGATAATGAATATGGATACAGCAACCGTGTTGTGGACTTGATGGTCCACATGGCATCCCAGGAGTAAGCTGAGCACACAGCCCCCCCTGCTGCCTAGGGAAGCAGGACTCTCCTTTGTTGGAGCCCCTGCCCTTGTTCACCACCGCTTAGCTCTGCATCCTGCAGTGAGAGGCCAGTTCTGTTCCCTTGTCTCCCCCACTCCTCCAACTTCTCCCCGAGCCTGGGGGAGGTGGAGAGGCTGATAGAAACTGATCTGTTTGTGTACCACCTTACATCAATAAAAGTGATCACCATCTGAAAAGCCTTGTCTGTCAGTCTGTCAGGGGGAGATGGGAGGAGGCAGGGGGTGCATGTATGTAATGAGCAGCTGCAGGCGCCTGCATGGTACAGTCTCTGCCAGCTGCCATGAGAAGCTGGGGAGTGCAGCCTGCTGAGCTGCTTGTTCCACGTGGGAGAGCCCAGAGTCCAGCCCAGGAGCCAAAACAAGGTGTGGGTGGTGCAGGGCTGTGCTCCACAGCAGGACTCTGCGCGGTAGGATGGGAAGTGGCTCTGGATTTGCTTGTCTGATGGGCGCATGCAGAAAAATAGTGCTGAGCAGATGACTCATGCATTTGGTTTGGTAAAGGGGCACAAGAAACAAATTCTCCTTCCCCTGCCTCAGCAGGGGATAAGGAAGATACTTGCTGGTGTTAAAAGGCGGATATTTCACTTGCTTTTACCTTTTGAAATGAATTGGCTTTGCCCCAGGGGAAATGGCTGCCTAGGGACGTGTGGGATGCCATCGTTGGCATGGTGGTGGCCAGTCTTAATTCTGGCTTAATTCTGTGCGTAAGGAGGGGCAGCTGCAGTTAAGCTGCTGAGCAGCAAATCTCTGCAAGGTGAGTGTCAGCCCTCTGCCTCCCTGCATTAGTTCTGGAAGCATGAATGCCGCTGGGCAGCGAGGGAGCCTTCCATGACCTGTGAGCACCAGGACAGATAAGCAATGCACTGCACAAAATCACGTGGACCTCCCATTTTTAGCAGCTTAATTTAGCATCTCAGGGCTGATGTGTTCTCTCCCTGGCAGGCATGGTTGGAGCTGTTGTCCAGACCCCAAGTGCTTTAGACCCTGATCTGGATGCTGCAAGGACGTAAGCTGGAGGATTTAAACTCTCAGGATCAAGGTATGCTGGACACAGTTTCCCAGAGCTGCTTATCTCCAGCAGTTGGGCTGTGTAAGAATGAAATGTTTGCTGGACTAGAGGGCGATGACTCAAAGTTATTTTGCAAAGAGAAGAGGTTGAATAATCTGCCTCTGGATAGGAACTGGGATTCTGAGCAGCTTGTTAGCCCTAGGACAGCAGAAATACTTGGATTACACCAGAAATGGCCCTGTTATTGGAGCTTTAGGTAACTCTGGTGTCAAACGGGAGCTGCCTGGTGCTGGAGCTCACTGGAGGCAGCCCTCCCATGGAGCTGGCTTTCTGCTGGGGGGGCTGTGTAGCCTGGAGACCTGCCAAGATTACAAATGAGTCTTGGGCTGGTCCCATCCTGCCCTTGATTGCTGTGCCTGGGTGCTTTGAATGGCTGTGCTGTGTGCTGCTGCCTGCATATTGTGTGCATGCCAGTCAGAGCCTCGCTTGATAATCTGGAAGTGCAGAGAGGCTACTGAAACATCTAAAGGGGGGAAGGATGTCCTCTTTTCCCATGTAAAGCATATTTTGAACTGGGTTAAGAGCTGGAACATTTATACAAGTCAAAAATTTCTCCTAAAAAGCCTTATGTTTCTTACGTGAGATAAGACTACCTGAAAATTCTAGAGCAAAGAATTCGTGTTATTTAACAAGCGTGAGCCCTATCCAACCTGAGATCAAATTGCTCTCGGAATGAGCAAAGTCATACAGCCTCGGGGTGGAGGAAGCATATGTGCTCTCAGAGCAGCAGCTGCTGGGAATGTCTTGAATAAAGGTTCACTATGTTTTCAAATACTATTTCAACTGCTTTACAATCTCATCTCTCCTAGAAAAATTATATGGTATTGAGGTGAGGAAAGCCAGGAATCACAGCATTTAAAACATGGTTGTCTTGTATGGAAACAGGGAGAGTGAGTGTGGCAAACTAGTCATGCAGCTTTTGGACTGCCTGGAGGGCTTGGTTTCCTCTCTCTAATATAACCTCCCTAAAATGCACAGCTCTTCCAAATCCTTATTTTGCATCCAGACGCTATACCTACAGATGGCACCACAGCAAGGCCCCTCTGGACAGATGGAAAAACTAGCTCAGTAGCCAGCCTGTCTGAGAACTGCAACCCTGACCTAAAAAACCCCATGTAATTTTTTTTCCCCATCAGTTTGCAAAATTGACATATATGACTGTAGATGGCATTGAAATAAAGAGAGATCTGTGGCAGCTGCTTCTGTCTCTGGAGAGGAGTATCCCCCCAGGTAGGGGAGCTCTAGGTTTGTTCTGTTTGCTCTAGTGTTTTCATGGAAAGCAGATAAAAATGCTTGGTCAGGCAAGGCGGGTGCTCAGGCAGACATGAAGAGGCTCTCATTCAGCAAGGTAGTGAAAAGCAATTGTGGCACTCGGCTGAGACAAACCAACTCCAAGAGCAGCAGCCATAAGCCAGAATCCATCCTGGTTTGTGAGCACCTTGCAAGGGGAAGGTACAGAAAGACACTGATCCTGGCTAAAGGGTTGACTCTGCCTTCCTTGTCTGGCCAGGCACCAGGGCTCACTGTGCAGAGCCATTGCAGGAGAGGGGTGCACCTGGGAAAGCTCTCTGGCTGACCCAAGAGACAGCTTCTCTGATGGGCAACCAACCATTTCTAGGGGTGATAAGCTCTATGTTTTATTCTCCTTTTTTTTAAGACAGCTAAGGGTAACTAGCAGTGGTGTTACAGTAAATTTAGTTTTATGATAACTCTGAACATTTAGAGAAATTACTTTATACTTCCTTGGCATTTTTGCACAGACTACTACACATGCACTGCTTCCCCAAGAAAGGTCCTCAGAACACCTTCATGTTGAGATGTCAGTATGAAACTTCAGCATTAAGGAAGATGCCACATAGTGAAAACCATCTTGAGCAGATGTGGAAAATAGTCAAGTTCACTTGAAAAATCACTCCAAAGCATAACAAAATGGTAACTGTGTAAGCACAGTGAAAAAAAGTCTTGGACATTTAAAACATCCTGTATCCACTTCTAAAGTAAATCAGTCTTTAAGCAAAGCAATTGGCAAGACCAGGGCAAGGAAGAGGAGATACAGGTCTCTGAAAGACTTATGACACAGTTACAAAAGACAAACATCTTAAAGGATGATGTTTCAACCTCCTTCATAACTGATGCCATTCACAAAATGCAGATTCATGACTTAGGGTATGCAAATACCCCTGCAGGCTCCAGCAGTGCTCAAATTTCATCAAAACCAAGCTGCCTACCTTTGGGCAATCCCAATGTGTTGTACACGCTGCAAAAACAAGTAATTTGTTACTTACTCTTCTGAGCTGAATGTAATCTCTTACTCTAGGACAGCTGACTTACCTCCATAAATTACCTTACTACAGAAGTATCATCTTCTTGAGGGAGTTAATTAAGTGTTCCCTAGAAGGAACAATAGTGCTGGGTTATACGTCACAGTGTAAGATTTGAAAAGGCAGCTGTCAAAAAGCAGAAGCTGTAGTCAAATGAAAACAAAAGCAAAACTCATAAATACTAGTAAATGAGACTTAGTAATTGTAAAGGGGGGGAAAAAAGAGATTATGTGACAAATAGAAAAGGAAGGCTGAAAACCTCTTTCAAATACATCTTGGAGATAAGAAAGCTGCCAAAAAGCCGTAAGATGGCGTGGGAGTGATTAGGGAAGCTTAAGTCCATGAATGAAAAGTAAAGTTGATGTTTTGCCGTCAGAGGAGCTTTGGGGTGTTGCCAGACAGGAGATGTTCCTCAGCAGCAATGAGACGGAGCCTCCACTGAACTGAAAACTGAAGCATCAGGACTTGAGAACATGTCTGTGACATGAAGGGCAGCAAACCACATGTGAGACTCGCTGGTATCCAGCACGAAATGGATGAACAGGTACCTGTGCTGCAATTCACCACTCACCTCAACCCCCCCCATGATGAAAAGCAATGGAATTTAGGAAAAAACATGCTGGCAAAACCTTTCAAAGAACTGCCTGAGGACAGGGAAGACCACCCTCTCCAGGCTGAAAATTTGTGGCAAGGCTGGTGGCAACTGAGAGATGTGAGTGGCCAGCATATCTGAGGCCATCTGCCCCACCAATCAACACTTTCAGAACAAATTGGAGCACGGGGTGCCAAGGTGTGTTGATTATGCAAAATGACCCAAAACATTCAGCCCTGAATGAGCCTGTGGAAAGGTGCAGAAGGATCTTGTGACTGAGTGACTGGGTTATTAAAATGCTGGATGAAATTCAAGGTTGCTAAGTGAGAAATACTACATGCAGACCTCAAAGCCCTCTTTTGACATTGCCCAAACCTCCAACAAACAAGTGAGCAACTTTTATTGACCTTGGTCTGAGTCCTGCAACAGAAGAGGAAAATAAAAAAGGTGGTTTGTAATCTCTGCAATCTCCACTTTTTTAGCTGCCAAGTTGAATACTGGTTTAGGTGCTGGACACCAAGTACCAAATCTCACATGGCCTCCAGCTTCCCCATCTCCTCAGAATCCCCATATGCCTTTATCAGCCTGACTAAACTGCCATCTAGAGCAACAGCATGAAGTGACTTCAGGCACTGTGCAAAAATGCTCACTTGTTTTTTTTCAGAAGCAAAGTAACTAAACTTTTCACTTTCAAAACATTTTTCTCCAGCCTGGAATCATGGTTAGGAGTCTTTGGTCCATGTATTCCAATTTCTGATGCAAAGCAGGACAAAGGACACCAATGTCACATGTGGATAAAAGATGTTTAAGGACATCTTCAGTGTCTGGCTGAGAACTTGCACATGATTGCACGTGAGCCCTGCTCCCTAGGTCTTTCCAACCCTTCTGTTCTCCCAGGCAAGCTCAGTCACTATTTCTCGCTCTTGGATGCATCTGTGCATGGCTGTGTATGTCTGGTAACAGAAATTCTCTTCTGACCCTATTCAGAAATACTCTGTAATGTCTCTTGGCACTTTTGACCGAGATATTTAGCCCTTTTGAGAGTCTGTATCATTTCTACGTATCAAAAATGGTGTCAGTTTTGTCTGTCAATTCCTTGTCCTTCTATAAATATTCCTTAAACTGCAGATTTTTTCCATTCCTTCATGATTTCTCGCCTCCTCCCCCCTCTACTGGTTTCTCATTGGCTTTTGTCCATGCCCTGTCAGACTAAGCACTGACGTCATCTGCTTGCCCATCCACCCAGGCTTTTCTTTAAATGTCTTCCCTGATGCTTTGAAAAACTGACCTCAGCAAACCATGGATTTCAGCAGCCAGTGCTTTTTCCCCAGGGTGGAGGTTACTGTGCTTTGCAAAGCGCCGTTTGCAGGAAGGCAGCGACAGCGCCGTGCTTCACTTTCAGCCTTGCTCACTCCAGCTCCTCAGGCAGCCTCAGGCTTTGTGTGGGGGCTGCTCATCCCTACAGCACCCCAGGCAGCCACAGTTACTGTGCTCCAGGTCACCTGTGCCTGGAACTGCAGCAGCGCTCAGCTGGAGATCCTGTCAAGGATCCTCCTCATTGCTAGCTGCCTGGAAAGTGCTTCATCATTCCCTTCTGAGCACATTCTGCATTTTCCATATACAGAGCAGACTTAGCTGGTGAGTACTTCTTTTTTTTTTTGCCTTGTTTTGATTATTTTCCCAATTTCAGCCAATAAAAAGAAAATATTACTGTTTGGATTGATTTTTCTTTAAATGTAACTAGAACAGCATGTTAGTTCCTTACACATTCAAGTATTGTTATTTTTCTCTGAGGTGATATGAGCAGCTGAAGACCTTTTTTCAGACAGCTGAATTATTCTGTTGTCCCTCTATTCCTTTTCTCCTAACCACAGCTGCTGTAGTTGTTATAAAGATTGTTTTTTGTTAATGTAGGTCAAGTTTTATTACTATTTCTATTAGTTATTCTTATTTCTAAGTACTTTTGTCACATGGCCACTTACACAAGGAAGTTCGTTCACTGATCTTATCTTATGTTGCTAAATCACAGCCTTTCGAAAAACTGGAAAGACACTGCTCTTTCCACAATCTGCAAGTTCACTTATTTCACTCTAAGGGAAAGTTACAGGACAACACACAGCTCTCAGCTGTGACATTTTGTTCTGGCTGATGTCTCAATTTGTTTCTCAGTTGATCCCTTGTCCTTAGGCAACCATCAAGCTTTACCCAATCTTCATCTGTCATAAGGACATCTAAAATCATTGCCTTACTTGGGCATTCCATCACTTGTAAATTGATGAGAAACTCCCCCTGGCACAGCATATTCTTTGGTGTCCCAAGCCAAAGTTTCCTATTGACAACACAAATTTTCTTGTCAAGCAAAGCAGGGAGGTATTTACAAAATAAATCAACATGTTTTTTGGGGGGGATTCAGGAGTATTTATAGAAGGCCCTTCACTGCCTTGATGAAACTGTGCATCAGAGCATGTCTGGCTATCAGCTCTAGAGTGAGTGTCACTTTTGACATTGCTTGTAAACCAAATTCACAATGGCTCTTGCCTATTCCTTTATCCAACAGGTTAGACTGAACTAGCAGTTCTACCATATGGCTGTGACCCTTAGAAATATCAGTTAACCACATTTCTTCCTACCCTGATGATTTCTGTTTCCTCTTGCACTTTGCCCAGATGCAGTCTGCTCTCGAAGCTGGAAATGCTGCCTCTTCCCATCTGTTGTGACATTTGTCCAGCACGATCATGATGGCTTTACCATCACTCCTAGCATTAATCACCATGTGCAGCAGCTTGCCAGATGTTTTCAGGAGCCTGTCCCTGCATCATCCAGGTGTATTTCCAATGAGACAGTACCTCCACTGGGTCTGCATTAATTCTGACCTCTCCTCTTGAAAGGAGCTTTCTTCCCTGTAGCCAGTGTATGTGACCTACTTGGTCATCACCTGTGAGTTCTGGGGCATCCTGTGTCACAGGTACCTGAGACACAGCAACCATAAATGTATGAAGAGCGTGGCCAAAGGTAAAGGCTTAAGAAAGTCAAGCTTCCAGATCAATCTGAGAAACAAGAACAGCTTTCTACGCAGCTTTGTCCTCTCCTAACTCCTGAGTAATAAACATGATAAATAAAATAATACAACAGGTTAGCTGGAATCCAAAGGTGTTCTGGTGAAGGCTGTCAGCATTGCATTTAGGTCCATCCAAGGAATCCTGATATGGGGAAAGATTAACTCACACCACCACGGGTCATGCGGGATGAGTGACAAATGCCTCCAGCAGAAGGGTGCTGGGTGGAAAATACAGGGCCTGGACTGACTCGACAGACAGGTCAGACTCTCTCAGTGATATGATCTAAAAGAGATGAGATCCAGGAATCAGTGAAGGGAGAGTGCAGGTTCACTTAACACAAGGAAGAAGATGTGGGCTACTTAGTGGTTAGGTTTCCTGAACCCACTGATGCAAGTAAAGCACCATCCCACCCTCATGTGGTCAGGTGCAAGGAAAGTGATGCTCCCCACCCTCCTCTCTGTGGGAACATCTGCTAGTATTCATCAAGAAATTCAGTGGGCCTGGTCAGAATCCCAGAATGGGATGGAAGGGACTACCAGTGGAGTAATCTGGTCTCAACCCCTCTCCTCAAGCAGGGTTGTCCCAGACCACATGGGACAGGATTGCCCCCAGACAGTTCTGGAATATCTGCAGTGAGGGAGACTCCACAACCTCTCTGGGCAATCTGCTCCAGTGCCCAGACACCTGCACAGTAAAGAAATTCTTCCTTTGTTCACGTGGAATTTCCTGTGTTCCAGTTTCTGCCTGTTGTCTCATGTCTTCTTGGCACCACCAAGAACAGAATCCTGGCTCCTTCCTCTGACACCCAGCCTGCAGATACTCACAGACATTGACGAGGTCGCCTCTCAGACATCTCTTACCCAGCCTGAACAGGCCCAGCTCCCTCAGCCTTTCCTCATAAGGCGCTTCCTCACCTAATGATCTTCATTCCCCTTCGCTAGACCTCTAGACCTGCTCCAGGAGCTCCATGTCTCTCTTGGATGGAGGAGCCCAGAACGGGACACAGCACTGCAGATTCCCCTCACCAGGCTGAGTGGAGCCCCACCTCCCTCACCCTGCTGGCAATGCTCTTCCTAATGCATCCCAGGACACCAGGACACACTGCTGGCTCATGGAGAGCTTCTTGTCCACCAGGACCCCCAGGTCCTTCTCTGAAGAGCTGCTCACCAGCAGGTCAGCCCCCAGCCTGTGCTGCTGCATGGGGTTATTTTTCCACAGGTGTAGGGCCCGGCCTTTGCCTTTGCTGAATTTCAGAAGTTCCTCTCTGCCCATCTCTCCAACCTGTCCCTCTGCAGGGCTGCACAACACTCTGGGGTATTGGGCACTCCTCCCAGCTTGGTGTCATCAATGAACATGATGAGAAAGCATTTACCCTTCATCCAAGTCTTTGATGAGTAAGTTAAACAAGGATGGGCCTGTTACTGAACCTTGTGGGACACCACTAGTGACAGGCCTTCAGCTAGACCCTGTGCCACTATGACCCTCTGGGATCTGCTGTTCAGCCAGTTCCCAATCCACCTCACTGTTCACTCATCCAGTCCTCGCTTCCTAAGTTTGTCTATGAGGATCTTGTGAGAGACAGTGTTGAAAGCCTTGCTCAAGTCGAGGCAGACAATATCCCCTGCTCTGCCCTCATCCATCCAGGCAGCTGTCCTGAGGTAGAAGGCAATCATGTTGGTCAAGCCTTTAGTGAAGTCAAGCTGACTCTCCTGCTCACCTTCTTGTATTCCACATGCCTAGAGATAACTTCCAGAATGAGGTGCTCCATCACCTTGCTGGCATTGAGGTGAGGCTGACAGCATGACTGGTTTCCTAGGTCCTCCTTGGCCTCTTTGAAGAGTGGGGTGACATTTGCTTTCTTCCAGGCCTCAGGCCCCTCTCCTGATGTCAGACCCTTCAAAGATGACCGCTATGGTGTTCACCAGCTCCTCAGCACTGTGGATGCATCCCCACAAGGGCCATGGATTTGTGGATATCCCATTTCCCTAGGTGATCTCTAACCCAATTCTCCCTGCCCAAGGGAGAATCTTCCTTCCAACATTCCGGAAGGGTAATTAGCTGATGAACCAGTCTGCCTAAATATTCAGTGGGAAGACCTTATTGGCAGTCCAGAGATACAATCCTAAAAGGATGGTCTTGGACAGATGTTCAAGAGGTCAGCACTCAGCAGCCACAGTGCTGAGCTGAATGCTTGCAGAGGCACTGCCCAGATGCCTCCTGCCATGGAATCCCATTCAGTCTGTGCTCAGACTGTTCTCGGGCGTTAAACATTCACATTAATGCACCAACACTGAGATACAGGACTTGATATTGCTTCCTGAGCAGGTACTGCCGAGAGATGTCCTGGAAAGGAGGTGACATTGGGGACTCAAGAAGCAGCACAGCACTGAGTAGCTCCTGGACATCACAGTTCCCAGCAGGGAGCATGGTGGAGAAAAGCAGGCTTGATACTCCTCAAAGAAGGAAAAGGAGCCCACAGAGAAGGACTCAGTAGATGGAGGGACCACATCTCATTTCAGCATCAAAGATGTGGGGTCACCACAGCTGAACAGGTGGGTGGCCCAGCCAACACTGGGGCCTTGGGCTGTGCTTCCCACACTGAGGAATTGCTGAGGCAAAGGATCCATGCTGCATATCCTGCCAGAGAGATCTTGGAGGCTGTCAGACTGGTGGGGGAACAGAGCCTCTTGCTGGTGATACAGTTCACCAGGGAACACCCTCCTGCACACATGGGTGTTGCAGATTTCGGTTTCACTGCAGATGGAGTCCTGGCAGGCAGTGTGGGACCAGGGTCACCACGTGTCCTGGGACACAAGTGTCTGGCACCTGCTGCTCCTCTGGGCAATGACTGCTCGAGGCAGAGATGTCAGTCCTTCTGTGCTTCATTCCTGAAATCTCTCATGGTACGTACTCTGCAGTCTTCTGGGTTCCTTAAGCAGTACCAAGGCAAAGGTATGCATGTCCTGGATTGTGCATGGGGGAAGCCAGAAGTTGTCAGCCACTCACAGAACTCTCCACAGGAGAGACAGAGCAGAAAACACTGCAAAGATGCCTACAGGAAAGGGGATTTGCATGAAACTGAAGAGCCTCCAGACGGGATAGGAAGTGATCCCTGATCTACTGTGTGTGTGAGGCATCACTTGAAAGTAGAAAACTGAAATAGTAAAATATTTCCTCTGGCTTTAGCTCTTTTAGGTAGAAAAATAAAGAGGGAACAGGGAAAGAAATGGAAACAGTTGAACACGGTAGCATAGAGGTGAGGGCCATGGCAGGCACTGAGGCACACACCTCCCATCTACCCACACACCCACAGGCAGCCAGGGCTTCTGCTGCTTCCCAGCACCCTGCTGCTCCTGTGAAACACTTTCCCAACTTCCTGCAAGATAAGATGGCAGTCAGGAGCCACAGTAGACCACAGGCTGAGGAATTACCATTCCCCAGCACCAGCAGTGCTCCACCTGCGCCTTGATTTCCTGTTTCCTGCTCAATCTTTCTGCCATTCACAGGGACTCGCCTCCCTGCCTGCTCTAGGCAGCTCAGCCCCTGCTGAAATGCCAACACATGCCTTAACACACGGGGCAGGCACGGGCAGAGCACCTCACCCTGCCCAAACACGGACACTGTGATGTGGTGCATGGATACCACAGCACCCCCAGCTCAAGCACCCAGCAGCATCAGCCACCCAGCCACATCTACAGAGAGAAACTCTTACATCCCTCAGCCCCCATTTTATCTTCCATACCTAATCCTAGCGATGATCCAAAAACAGTACTGCCATGTGCTTTCTCCTCCCTTCAGTACCTTTAGTGGGAAGCATTTTTGCTCCAGAGCTTCACCTGCCTTGGCTGTGCAGGCTGTGTCCACTCCTCACTGATCACACTGCCTCTGTGGATCACACTGCCTCTCTGGAGGCTGCTCATCCTCCTGACACCCTGCCAGGCCCCAGCCTCCCATCACCACCACTGGAGGAGCCAGCCAGGAAGATGCCGCAGGAGATGGTGGGACAGGGGATCCCCACTGCGGTTACACTGAGGTGGGATATGGGACTGAGGGCAGGCAGGAAGGTGCTCTGGGATGCCCTGGTGAGGCAGAAGATGCCAGGAAACAGGAAGAGGTTCACAAGCCAGGATCAGTTCCATTTTTCAATCCTTCAGCCTCTGCATCGATGATGCTCCAGGTTAAAAACAAGGCAGCCCATGCAGCACCAGTGCCTGTTGAGGGCCAGCGGCTCTCAGAACAGGGGTCTCACCACTGTCCCATCTACCATGGGGAGACCCAGTGATGCGAGCTCGGGGTCTGAGGGACCACAGCCCCGCCTGGCCCGCGGCAGCACAGGAGAGGCCACACCCAGCGAAGCTGTAGAAAAGGAAATCGTCCCATTTAATGACCTCGCCCCCGTAACACAGACGTGAGCAAAGCAAAGTGCACAGTGAGCGGGACTCGGCCCCCGCCCCGGAGAAGGCCTGGGAGGCTCGGGGTGCCCGGCACGGCGTGGGCAGTGCCAGCCAGGTGCCCGGCCAGCAGCAAGGACAGGGAGAGCCCTGGGCTCGGTCCAGTTGGCACCAGTGTCAGGTCCAGTTTGCAGGGAGGTACGGCTCTCGTTGGGCTCCGTGAAGCGCAGGGAGGGCAGGGAGGGCAGGTCAGGCGTACCAGGACGGAGGCCAGAGGAGGTGGGTCTGGGGCGCCTGGGAACACGTCCTGCAGAACGCCACCGTGGCAGGTTTGGAGCCTCCCTGCCCGAACCACGGCTTAACCAAAGCAGGGAAAGGGAATAGAGAAGGGGCTGAAGGCAGAGCAGCCCGGGCAAGGGCCCTCAGGTCTATCTAGCTATTCCCACTTGCAAGGTATCCGGTGAGGGGGTGTGTGGGGTCTGCCAAGCACCCCAAAACGGGAGTGAGCCTGGGCGACAGACGTTTACCAGCAGTTCCACGTCCCTGACAGTCTCTCCCAGGTGTGACTCAGGCAACCCCGTGCCAGGAAGGGGGTCCGAGGGAGCCGGGCCTCCCCTCATTATCTGATGGAAGCATCGCTGGGGGGATCACGGTCGGATTCCTCGCTCTCCTCATTGGGGGCTGACTCGCTGTTGGAGGTCGGGGTGAAGGCAGGAGACTTTCTGCAGAGAACAGCAAAGGGCAGCAGTCACAGCATCGCCCAGGGGGAGGGAAAGGACCCAGTTTGGTGTGGGCAGGGGTCACCAGAGCATGAAGGACAGAAGCTGAAGCGCCCTTTGGGCATGTGTGTGTCTGCAGGAATCCCTGGGTGCTGGCAGGGTGTTCCAGAGGACACCATTCCAGAGCATGAAGCAGAGCTGGGGGAGATGCTGGAGGGGTCTCCAGAGCAGGACCTTGACAAGGTATGTAAGGCTAGGGGTCTGTGGAAGTCCACCACAGGGGTCCCCAGCCTGGAACCACCCTGGCTCCAAAGGCCTTTGGGGACTTACACGATGTCCCTGCACAATGGCAGCTCCTCTCTCCATAGCAGGGGGCTGGCTTCATGTGTGAAAAGTGACTCCCGTGTGTCTCCTGCCTTCTGCAGAAGCAGCACCATGACCTCTGTGGAGGCCAGCCAGGAGTCCAACAGCCTCTGGGAACTGCCCTCCCCCCACACCACATGAGGGCAGGGCAGGAGCTCTACCACGTCCTTCAGCTCCCTCCCACCACCACCACCCCGGCTTCAGACCCAGAGCCCGGGTGTCCTGGTTCTCCTGCTGGAGCTCACCTGTCCCCAGACTGGGTGATGAGCCGCCGGCAAGTCTCCATCTGCACATCCAAGCCTCGCTTCATGCTGCACATCTCCATGTACTCGTGGAGGTGCCGGTTCATGTCATTTTTGGCTGTGGCCAGTTCCAGCTGCTCAAGGGAAACGGTGCAGAGATGATCCCAGGGCATGTGGTGCAGGGCAGTGGGCACGGCCAGACCGAGGGCTGTCACCCACATTACCAGTGACCCACTGCAGCACTGTGTCTCCCTCCCCAGGGACCCACTCCCCCATTTCACACCCTTCTGTGCCATGGCTCCCCCACTGCCTCCTTCTCCCACCTCTATCTGGTCGATGGTTTCCTGGTACTCCTTCTCACGGCTCTTGAACAGCGACTCCGTGTCCTTGATCACCTTCTCCAGGCTGTCATCCTGCTGCTGAGGAGAGCAGACAGCAGGTTTAGAGGCAGGGAAGCGTCCAACATGAGGAACCAAAGGCAAGAGAGAGACAAATCAGAGAAAGAACTGCCAGCACTGGGAAAAGAGGAAGAAATATACACAGTGTAGTACAAATAAGACAGGAGTCAGTCCTGTCAACATGGACTTGAGAGACTCAGGACTCGCCACACTGGGCAGTGACCACATCAACCCAAAGAAGCCTAGCATTGCACTGAAGACTTGGAGACCATTCCCGAGCATGAGCCATCCCCAGGGGACTGCCAAGGGCCAAAGATTTGGGATGACAAGGGCTTTGGCCAGACACCAAGGCCTCTCTTTGGGCAGTTTTGCTGCACAGTGGGTAGGTGGGCTGGTGAACATGAGCAAGGATCGCCAGAGAGCAGTCCAGGCAGAGGAATTGTTCCGTTCTGGATGGGCTGTGGCTCTCCCCACATGTGTGCACCCCACCCTCAGCACACCGCTCAGGCTACAGGTCCCTGTCTCTGAAAAGGAGACCTCGACAGGGATGCTGTGATGTATTCACACACAGAAAAGGCAGGAAAGCATCTTGTACAGGTCTGCAAAGGGAAAGGGGCTGAAATCTGGTCTTTGAGAGAGCATCTTCCCAGGCTCAGGCAGGATCGAGCGTCCCAGGCCAAGGAGAGCTCAGGGCCCTGACACCACCGTTACCTCCCCCTGCACCTCTGCGGCTGCAATGGCGTATCCAGAGAAGTCCTCCCAGAGGAGCAGCGTCTCTTCTGTCTCCTCCCACGTGAGGCTGTCACAGTCATCCTCAAAGTCATATTCCCTCCTGGGCACAAGGAAACAGCAGATCAGCACCCAGCAGGAGAGCACAGCAGGCAGGGGGCTGTGTCGGTGCCAAAGCCTTGCACCCGCTCATGGGCAGGGCTGCAGCTCTTGGGGGTCTGGCCAGGGTGAACTCAGGTGTGCCCAAACCCAGCAGCTGATGGGGAAGGGGCTGGTTTTATGGTCAGGAGCCCCAGCAAATCCAGGCACAGATTCCCAAAAGGCAGGACAGGGGGCAAGAGGAGGGGAGCTGGACCAGCTCCCACTCTTGGCACAGGTGGGCTCAGGTCTCCCAGGGGGTCAGTCCCACTGTGCCACAGAGCACAGAGTGACCACTCTCCACAGCAGCATCTCTCACCTCGCCCTCACCCAGGAAGGGAAGGCACAGACCACCCTTGCCCTCCCCACCCCAGGGCCAGCAGGGAGCCTGGTGCTGGAGCCTGGCTGCACACCACGGGCGGAGGTGTGCAGCAGCTGCAGTCACAGCTGGTTCAGCATCCTCTGCATTTCCTCATTGATACTCATGGCCGTGGTCTCGTCCTCCTCCTCCTCGTCGGGCTTCCGGGAGGCATCGCTCTCCGACAGCGAGGTGTCCTCGTCGCTGACCTGCCTGCGCTCCCGCTTCCGCCCCACCGAGGCTGGGACCTTAACGGGAGACAAGTGCAGAGACTACAGAAACGAGGCCGGGTCCGAGGGCAGGAGCAGGGAGTGGGCAGGAGATGGAGGGGAAAGGAATGGTGGAGGGACAGAAAGGCAGGGAGAGAGAGAGAAAGACAGAAAGGAAGGAAGAAAAGAGAGAGGAGAGAGAGAGAGAGAGAGATGGGCTCGTTATGATCAGGTTAAAGATGGGTGCAATGGATAAAACATGGTTTTAGCATTTTCTAAAATTAAAGCTAAGCAACTAAAGATGGAATCTATGAATTTGATGAGAAAAAAAACCAACGTGGTTTTACTGCAGAAAAACTCAAATCACCCACCACCCCAGTCCAGAGACAGGGAAACACAGTGACAGAAACAGGAAAAAAGAGACAGTCTGAAAAAGGTGAAACATGTCAATATTTATAGGCCGACCTTTTTAAAAGAAAGTTTAAAATTTTTAAAATTTCTCAACTGAATGGAACTAACCAGTTGCTTCTGTAGGGACAAAGAGCGAGACAGAAAAGCAGCAACATCCAGAAAGAGAAAAGAGACAGAGACAGAGAAGAGAGACAGAGAGAAGATGACGGAGAGGGGAAGGGAAAGGAGAGAGATGGAGTTAGAGACAGACACTCAAGCAACTTGTCTCCCTCCTGCAGCTGCTCCCCTAGCACTGGGGGGTCCCTGGGCCCAACACAACAGGTCAGCAAGAGGGTGAGGGGACTCTTGATGTCCAATGCAACATCTGGAACATTCCACCTCCACTCTGTGCGCTTTTGCTTGGTCCTCCCGAGAGAGACAGACAGCAAGGGACCAAAGGGAGCAAGGGCGAGGGTGACCAAGCACCTCCCCTAGCAGGGGGCTGGTGTTGTCTCTTCTACCTCTTCCTTTGGGATCTCTCCTCCCCAGAGCTGGTGGCTGAGTTGGGAGCAGCAGCGGGCGCTTCTCACCTGAAACATCTTGATCATGTCCTCGCAGTTCCGCTGCTGTGCCACGTCACACAGCTTGGCAGTGATGTCGATGCGACGGCAGATGTCCATGTCCACCTTCATGGCCTTCTCCTGGATCTTGGTGTCCAGCTCCGTGATGTTCTGAACCCACGGCACCACAGGAAGGGGACAAGGGAGGAATATTAGGCAAAACAGATGGCAGTCAGTGCCCCCACATTCCCCCTCATGCAGGACTGCTCCCTCATCCCTGCTTTGCTCACTGTGCCCCAGACCAGCCCTGCCAGTGCTGGATGGAACTGCTTTTCTACACAGCCACGCCACGTGGGTAGGACACTGCTCTGGGGTTGGAGAGGGATTAGGGACTCACATTGCTCATCAGTCCCTTGAAGACAACAAGCTCTGCCTTGAGCTGCTCCACCTTCACGGCCAGCTCCTCCTGGCAAGCTTCAGCCTCCTGGGCTTCCTGTGCCAGGGCGAGAGAGACGTGCAAATCAGCACCAGTGTGGGGCAGCCGGGGCGCAGGGGCAGGGGGAACAGCCAGGCTCACCTCCTGCAGCTCAGTCACCCGGTCCTGAAGCTGGACACGCACCGTGTACTCCTCTTCCCATCTAGGGAGACAAACGCCGCTCAGATCCCATCGGCCTCGCCTCACTGGCTGCCAAAGGGAGAGCACGGGGCGGCAGCTGCTCACCCCACAGCCATCCGAGAGGGCCGGGAAGGAGAACGTGCCCAGGAATGCATGGCCTCTTGTTTTCGGGCCATGGCAGCTGCCAAGCCCCTCGTCCCCCCCAGCCACAAACGCTGCCCCACCCACCACAGCCTGCCCTGTGCTGGGGGGAGCTGGGGACACCGACCGCAGGCTCTGCCGGCAGCTGGGCCGCACACCCACGGCCCCTCGCAGCCCATCAGCCTCTGCCCTGAGCCCCACAGCCCTGGGCCACAGCAGCTCCAGCCTCACAACAGCTCTGCAGATGGACTGGGAAGTTGCCCCCATCTGCATCACTTCTGTGCCCACGTCTGTGTGTCTGTGGCGCTGCAGTTCAGGCTGTCCGGAAGGACAAACCCTGATCCTGACACCGAACCACCCCACAGTGAGAGTGACCACCATGTGCACCAAGGGCTGCTCCTCTGCCTATCCCAGTGCAGAGGGCAGCCACGCTGCCTCGGCAGGGCCACAAGACTCCCTGGCTCCACTGCTGCGTACCAGGTTGGATTAAAGAACACCGTGTCATCCCACAAGGGAGCAGGATGGATTGTGCCACTTTATGCCGGGCTGTCCGGTGGGAATTGGGCTCTGCAGCTTTGCAAAAAGCGGAGCTGCAAGGTGCCCAGCCTTGCTGTACAAAGACACATCTCCTAGCAATTATTATATTACATTTCAGTGCATGAGCTCAACCTCTTGGGTCTCGCTGCAGTGTTGGCCCAGCCCACGGTCTGTTGGGAGGCCATCAAGCCGTGCTGCCCTTGGCTAAATGATGATCCCACAGAGCAGGGGGTTGGCATGAGCTGCTGTGCGGCATGGGGCAGGGCTGCTGCATTCTTACCCAGCTCCTGGCTCTTCTGGGAGAGCCAGATTTTTCTGAGAAAGCGAGATCACTCTGGGATAGCAACCAGAGCTGGGCTCTTCCTGGTGCTGTGAGGTCTGGTTTCTATTTAATGCCTGCAAGCACCAACACAGACACTGTGACTCTGCACAGGGATGTGAAAAATCTCTCCTCTCACTTACTCACACCAAGTTTGAACAATAAATCCTAAGGTCTAGGAGGCCAGAAAGCATATGAAAAGCCCACACATTTGTTATCTCGGGGTATCTGGACAATCTGACGACGTGGGAGAGCCCTGGCTTGTGAATTTCTGAGCTCTTAAAGCTAGCAATGCTGCTCCTTACTCAAACAAGGACAAAAGTGTGCACTCCTCATGTTGGTGTTGGATCCATACCACAGCTTCAGAAGGGAAATCAAAGGGTGTTTCCATCCCTTTGGGGAAAGAGAGATGAAGGGAAAAGAAAGGAGAAAGTTAAAAGGTAGAATTGCCCTTATATGGGAACTGCTCAAACAAAGCCTCCCTCCCCAGGGACAAAAACGCCTTCCACCGCAATAAAAAAATTTCAGCATCTTGGTGTGGCACTGCCTCTTTTTTGGTCCCCGCCTCCCTCTGGGTCCCTATATATCCCACACTCACTGGGGATGTAAAGCAGAGCTGCAAATCCTGGTAAGAGCTCATTTCACACCGATGCTGTGGAAGACGAGTGCAGGTCACATACACACCGGCTTAGAAGGCAGGAGAAAGCAGCGACTCACCCCACCAGGGACAAATCCATGCACCCATCCACTGCAAACCTCCCTCCCTCATCTCCTGCCTGGCTCCTTCTGCCCTGCTCCCTCCTGCAATGCACCACTCCTAATAATAACCTGCCTGCAGCACTGCGCCCGCAGCCGCCGCAGGTCGCTGCCAGCTGGAAGCAAGGCTGCCCTGCACAGCCCCACGGCCACCCGTGTGCCAAGGGGACAGGGGGCTGCTCCTGCACTGCTGCACAGCAACAGCCTGCCCAAAGGCAGGCAGCGAGGGCAGGAGGGTCCCAGCAGCACGCACACCTGACCATCTCCTTGCCAGCTAGGGGACAGCTCTCCCAAAGCCAGGGATGTGGAAAGATGAGGTGCTGTCCCTGCCAGGTGTCTCCCTTCAACAAGTCCACTGAGAAAAATCAACAATTCCCCCATCCTTAAAATCCTGCTCACTGCCACAGGCACTGGGGGGCTTTACCCCATCCTGCAGGGTCAGTGCACACCAGGGCTTTGGGCTGCTCGGGGCCTGAGGCTCTGCTCATCCCCCCTCTTGCCACGTCTGAACTATGCTGGAGCTCACCTCAATGGGGATGGCCCTGCAGCCTGGCACAGCTCCTCAGAGGGCAATCACAACAACAAAAACCTTCTTTAAGCACTTTAATAAACACGGGGGCTTACAAGAATGATGGAGAGACTTTGTACCAGACCTTTTGCTGCAGTGACAAGAGGTGAAGGTTTTAAACTGAAAGAAGGTACGTTTAGATTGGACATAAGGAACAATTTTTTTATTACAGTGGTGAGACACTGGAGCAGGCTGCCCAGAGAAGTGTGGATGGCCTATCAGTGGAAATGTTCAAGGTCAGCACTTTGAGCAACCTGATCTAATGAAAGCTCACAGCAGGGAGATAGGACTGGGTAACCCCTAAAGGTCTTCTCCAACCCAAACCATTCTGTGACTCTAACACACCGTGTTGTAGCACTGCTCACTCCACACCTCCAGGGCGTCCTTGCAACACCCAGGATTAGAACGACTTGTGACTAGAAGTAGTAGGTGTAGCAGACAGCACAAACGTGACAAGACTCCCAGATCCCCAGCACTTAGCAGGTCTGTGTGATACTCACAGGCACCCTTTGCCCCTATCCAGGCCATCTAATTTCAGTCTGCTCCTTCCAAGTGCAGCTCCTGTGAGCCTCTCTCCTGCTGCTGCAACTATTCTCACCTCCTGCTGCACTGCTCCAAGTGCTGTGGGGCACAAGGCAGCAATGCTGTCCTGGTCAAAGCACAAGCTCCAGCCCCCAAGCCATGGGTGAGAGAACTGGGAAGTCCTGTGTTAATATGGCCTCTTCCATCTGTCTCCAGGCAGGTGGCAAAGGCATGACACCAGCTGCACCGTCCCCATGGCAGATCACAGCCCACCGTGGCAGGGAACTCTCAGCTCCCAAGGGATGTTGGTGTCAGCCCCCAGCATGGAGAAGGGTGTGGAAATGGAATCCTTCTGTCCCATTCCCCTGTTTGGGACCTGGCTGTACCCGTCAGAAAGTTCCCAGTGCTGGATAGGGTCTGGGGGTGGGGTCTGCTTTCCCCCAGCTCCTGGTAACACACTCCAAAAATAGATCTCACCAATAACATTGGCTCACAGCAGCTTGTGGTGCCCCCCCATCTCACCCTCAGCAGTCCCTCTGTCACCCCCTCTGCAGCCTTCCCTGAAGCTCACTTGCCAGAGCAGGACAATCCAGCTCAGCTCTCCGTTCTCCCAAAGTTTCAGCAGCACCAACAAACCCAACTTGGTCCCCCCTCTGGCTCACCCACTTTGAGGCTCAAGCTTTCCTGACCAAAAAACTGGCTTCAGCTTCCCGCTCTCTGATCTGAAAATGCAATGCAAGGAGCGTTGCTCCCCTCTGGAGAAGGAGCCTGACCACTGGCTTAATAATAAGAGGCTTTAGGTACATGCAGCACTTGGTGGGAAAGAAGAGATGCCAACTCTTCCTTTCCACGTGCCTTGCTCAGTGCCTTTGGAGCATCTGGCAGGCAAGTTGGCTCAGCCTAAGCCTTATAAGCAAAAGCATAATGTGTCATCTCGGACCCCAGCCTCCATCCTGGCACTGGAGCCGTGGCCGTGCAGAACGGGTCGGTGGCACAGCTCCCGTGGGGAGTTGGGTGTGGAATCACAAACTTCCTAACTGCTTCTTAAGCGTCACAGCGTGACTTCTGAAAAACCCCAGAGCAGTGGCTGGGCTGGTGTCAGTCACAGCGCCGCTCTCGCCCTGACCCCGCCACGCCAGCCCAGCCTGAGCTCATCCTACGTGCGGATCTCGGGAACCGGCCTGACACACAGCCCGAGGCGAGAGCAGCGGCCACGCTGCACGGGAAAGAAGAACCGGCCAAGAGATTAGCTTTGCATTCTGCTTCACCCTTCTCCAAGGCACATGCCAAGCCACAGCTATTTTGGGTCGGGAGGAAAGCCCCCGAGGAGTGGGGTGTCCTGCCTCGGCTCTCTGCTGCCGAGGGGCCAGCTGGAGAGCGCTGGCGAGGGAAAGGGCCTAGGAGAGGCCAGCCACCCTGCTGAGGGGCTTCTCCACACCTCCCGACACATCCAGAGAACTCTTTCCTTCCCAGCAGCCTTGTCCAATCCAAACCCGCTCACTGCTGCATGTCCACCTTCCTCACCTACTTTCAGGCTGCTCCTCCTCCCTGAGCATTCCCCTTGGCTTTAAAACACGGTTCCTGGAGTTGTTCCTTCCCTGCCTGGAAAAGCATTTCTAGTCCCTCATGCCAGGTTGGTAAGATGGAAAAAGGCTCAAGGAACATCCCGAGAGAGTTCGCACACCAGGTGCCAAGGAGGAGCCCCAGGCACAGACAATGCTTTCAGGGCTCCACATTTGCCCTCTCCTGCCTGCAGCCTGTGCTCCCGAGAAGTCCGGCCAGGACTGTCGCCTTCCCTCCCGGCTTCCCCCTCACATCGCCCACCAGGCAGAGCCCTGCAGCCTCCCCGGCGACAGTCCCGGTCCCCCGGGGATGCCGCTGGTGCCCCTCGCTCCCGCCGCCCCTTCTCACCTGCGCTTGTACTCGTCGCGCTCCCTCTTCACCTTGGCCAGCACGTTGTAGAGGGCTCGGATCTCGGGGGTGATGGTGTCGATCTGCACACCCACGCCGTCGGGGTGGACCCAGGAGACGCCGGGTCCCTGCACCAGGGTGGTCTC
>NW_005054320.1:7832451-7844467 GCF_000277835.1 Geospiza fortis
TCCCGGAGGGAAGTCCCTCTCCGGCACCGCTAGCTGAAGCCCCGCCTGTTACCGATTTCCGTAACTAGCCCAGCCGCAACACAGTGTGCTTCTGCCTCCTTTTTAATATTTTATTCTTTTTTTTCTTTTTGCATAGAATTGAGTGCTTTCCCAGAGCTGCCTCCCTTAAAGAAGGCAGAACTTCGCCTCTGCACCCCAAAGCCTCTCGTTATGCTCTCTGGAGCCCCCCAAGACAGCCCCTGCCCCTGCTGTGCCCGCAGCCCGCCTACGGGCAGCTGCCGCCGGACAGTGGCGAGCCAGCGGGCAGGGGAGGCTGTGTGGATGGAGGAGCCTCTCAGATATGCTTGGCTTGCAACCGGCTTCCTCCTTCCTTCTTCACAAAGCAGCCTCGGCTCTTGTTTCATGTCCCTTATTCCAGCCTACTTTAGGTCATTCCCTCTCACCCCCTGAGCCCGACCCCAGGTGAATTCTGCAGAAAGCGCTGGCGTCGCCCCTCACCCCATTATCCGGTGGGAGGAGACTGCGCACAAATCGATGGCTACATAAATATTTTATGGCTGTGGACACCTGTGTTCCCTTGTTTTCTGTGTGCTCCTGGCCCGTTCCCCCAGGACTTGAGGAGCTGAGCCGAGCAAGCGTGGCACTTGCGCAAAGCGGCCTCTGATGTGTCAGCTGAGCCATCGGCAAGGGGTGAGAGAGCAGTGGGATGGAATTCAGAGATGCCCAGCACCACGCTACACTGAGCTCTGTGGAAGGAGCTGGGCATGCTCCAGTGGGGCTACAGCCCTTCCCTTGGGATCAAGAGGTATGGCTCAATCCACACTGCCAGGAACTTCCCGGCTCCACTGAGGATGGCCAGCTTTGTGAGTCTCTCTTGACTGAGAGTCTGCCTGCTGCATGTTCCCTGCTGCTTCTCCTCCAGGGCTACAGGTCTCCTCCATCCCTCCATTACTGTTCTGACATCCTGACCTGGGAGCAGTCCAAATCAAATCTGTTCCCCTCTCTCACAACTGTGTCCAGCATCAGTTGTATCCTGTGGCCTGCCTATCTCCCCTGTCCTGCCCACGACTCAAGGCCCCCCACAGCAGCCCCCAAGTGCATTTATCATACTTCCTCTCCCACCAGTAACCATCTGCATCCTCCCTGGCACACCCATGACCACTGGAACCCAGCTGGATTTCCTCTGAGATGGGCTTAGGTTGGGGAAGAAGTGAGCTTTCCTCTTCTGTCACCTCCTTTTTGACACTTCTCAAGCAGATGTTCCTTTGCTCTGCCTCTGACTAGGGAGGCTGAGCAGTGGAAAGCAGTGCTTTTATCCAGGGAAAGGAGGGTAGGAAGGCTTTCCTCATGGGCAGGCAGAAGAGATCCCCATCTCCCAAAAACCAGCGCTGTAACAGCGGCTGGTAGGGAGCAATGTGCCTGGCAGCAATGCTGCCAAATAAACACCCAGGGAAAAGAGAAGGACAGATGGACAAGAGGGATCCCAGTCAAGAAGCTTGTTTTGAAGCAGCAGTGACAGTTCCAGCTCGGAAACCTCCCAGCATGTGACTTTCAGCCACCGCTGACTCCCTCCTTCCTGCTGCCACGTCCTGTCACCCGCCTGCCACGCTGCCACAGCCTGCCTGCGTGCCTGGCAGCTGTGCCAGCATCCTCCCCCCTCACCACTCCTCCTCTTACCCCTCCACACCCTTGCACCTGGGTGAGCAAGGTCAGACTGGGGGGATCTGCTGCTGCTGCATGCAGCCAGTGAAGAGCACAGGTGAGAGCAGCACCACAAACTGGGCAGCAAGTGCCTTCCCAAGCTCTGCTTGGCCTCTCCTGTCCAGCCAGGGAAACCCAGCAAGTGGAGCTGATTAATGAAATGCCAGTGGAGGAAGGCATTGCCATCCATCAGGAAAAGGTTTTTTTACCAGCAGGCCAGCACTGTGCCGGAGCAGGTGATGGGATCTCTGTCTGTGGTGGTTCTTGGGGCCAGCTGTGCAAATCCAGTGATGTGAGCTACTGCCAGGACAGCCCCACTTACAGCAGGGACTGGGCTGCAGACCTCCAGCACCTCTTCCCACCAACACTCCTGCTGCCTCCTGGACAGGAGGCAGTGTGGAGCCTCCTTTTTCCTCTAAATTTGTTTGCTTAGGATACTTGCTGGGGTAAAGGATTCCTACTGATGCAGAAGGTGACTGGGGCAAAGGGCCAACTTGTTCTAGTTATTCCTGCAGAAGCCCAGAAATTAGAGACAATCCTGCTACCCAGGGGCCCACAGCACTCCTCCTCTGGGCCTCAATCTCACTGCAACACAACAGCACCTTCTCCTCATCTTCCCCTCTTGGTTCACCTAACACTTGGCACTTCTCCAGACCCTCCCACTGCTCCTGCTCCCGCTTTGTCAGCTTAGGGTCAACAGTGGCACTGCTGGGCTGCAGCTGCTGACATGCAGAGCTGCTTGTTGCAGCTCTTCAAATCATTCCTGTGGCCAATGTGAAAAAAGACATTTACTTGCACACGTGGTGGTATTTATTTTCCACAGATTTTAAGGCCAAGGAAGAAGCACTGCATTTTCTGAGCCTGTGCAAACCAGACAGTGCAAATTCCTGTAGTTCAGATCAGGTACTCGTGTGGGACTCTGTCTCTAATTGCTGACAGCACAGTAAAAAGAGATTAAGCCTCTACCACTATCCTCCATGGGCAAATCAAGGTAGGTTCCCCAGCTGCAAACCCCTATGAAAATCATCTGTCTTCTTTGCCTTTGCCCAGCGGTAACATCCATTACCAGGCTGAGATGCTCCTCCTCTCCCGGATCTCAGAAGCTCTTGGTAGCTAACACATCCTCCTTGCAAAGGTACTTCATAGGTGAAACCTGTCCAGATCAGCGCCACAGCTTTCACAGAGGCTCCTTTTGGAAGGCATAGGTCTTCTTGGTGTGTCTGTATCCCATCTCCCTGCTCCCCTTTCCCTCCAAGTACCTCAGTGGTACCTTCTCCCTTGCACAACACTGCTGAAGTATTTCTGTGTAAACTCTCCAAGTCTTCCAACTTCCAAGATTCTTCACTAAAACTGACCCATAAAATTGCTTCTATCCACAACCAGAGGGAGGTGTTGCAATGCACACTTGACTTTTGGGCCTAGCAAAGTCATCAGCCCAGTCAGCTGCCTGGATTTGGGTGCAAAAGTGGAGAAACTGGTGCAGAGGAGCAGTTGCCAGCGGCAGCTGGGTGATGGCCACATGTAACACATAGAAATGTTCCTGTCTAACAGCAAAGGAGGGAATGGATTTTCTTCTAAAAATACATAAACACCAGTCCAGGAGGGAGTTTTGGAGCCAGGTCTTCGTGAGAAGGCAGCTCTAGGCAGTGCTAGAGCTGGGACCCAAGTGACTTTACCTTCTCAGCAGTTCCCCCCGACCCCATCAGGCAGGTGGGACTTGCAGACATCCTCCCCAGGAGCTCTCCACATGCTCCCCAGCAGGGATGGACAGCCTGGGGGAGCAAGACCCACTGATGGGACTTTGGCCATTTCTGGACTCAGCCCCTACAAAAGTGTCTGTATCTCTGGGTGTTATGTGCAATGCAGTGTGTGCAGGAAGATCCAGACTTCATACCCAAGTGTGTCCCTGAAATGTGCAGGGCAGGATTTCAGCCCCTTCCTCAGGATACAGGCAGACATGAGGCAATGCAGCCAGAGGCAGCCTGCCCAGCTGGGAACAGACATTACAGCACATGACATCACTGGAGTCAGTGACCGACCCTGTCACTACTGGAGTCTTTCCATTACACACTCGTGTCCCCAGAAGTCATTTTCCTTCCTGCACCAGCCCAAGGGTGCAGCAGTGCAGGGCTGCCTCTCCCTCCCAGCGTGCAGAGGGGAGCTGCTGGAGCCTGCAGGGCAGGAGCTGCCAGCTGGATGTCTTCTTTGTGCCCTGATAAGGCTTCTCCAGCAGACTCCTAGTTTGGGGAGAAGGACAGCATACAGCACAGTGGAACAGATATCACGACTCCTCTCAACAAGCTTTTAATCTATGACAGCATTTTTACCCCTCAGATCTGCTTTCAATCCTTGCTCTGCCTCAGTTCTTGCTTTGCTGTGTCTCAGCTCCTGCAAGCCTCATTATCAGCAGCTTTCAGATATTAAAACACATTAAAGGAAGGTACTGAAAGATGATCCAGCAGTCACATTCTCCAAAAATCTCAGCTTTCAGGTAACAAAAGATTCCCAGAGTAACAAAGTGGCTGCAAGCACAAGCCTAATGTGACCACAGCCTTGTACCAGAATGCAGAGAAAACCACCGAGCTTTATCCCCGGCTGCTGCATCCCCAGTACTGCCTCTGAAACTCAGTGGTGGCATTTCAATGTCACACTCAACATTATCTCTCTGAGCAGTGATAACTCTAACAGCTGAAATCAAGAGCAGGAGATAAACCACCAAAGAAAGATGAAAATTTATCTCATCTCTTCCCAGCTATAACAAAAGGTTTGCAGGCAAGCCAAGTGATTGGAACAATACTCAGCAAGAATGTTTTCTTGACACACTTAAAGCAGCAGCTATTCCTGCATTTCAGGGCTGGAATTCCACCATAATTTGGACATTTGCTGGAAAACAGACAGTTACCTTGGGATCCCAGCCAGGAGAACTCTATCCCTGCTGATGGGGTCATCAGGATAAAGTGGTTCTCAAGCTGGGGCTGCACACTCACATAGTTTCCTCAGCAGGCAGCATCAAGAACCCGAGACAGATCCTCATTGCTCCCAAAAGGACAGGCCCAGGGCTGAAAGAGGCTCCTGCTGCTTTTCTCACCAAAACTTAGGGTGCATTTGTCTTCTCTGAACATTTCCCAGTTTTACAGCCTTTATGCAGATGGGGGGTACTAGAAATGCAATATTGAAGCAGTAATTCTTTCCCTTGGGTGCTGTTACACCTAGCATTTATTTAATTATTCTGAAAGATGCTGAAATTCTTCCCCTGGGTCCTCTGTATCCAACAATCCAGACTTCAACACACAAACCCAAAGTGAGACAGTTGCATTCAGAGGCTCCTCCCTGACCTAATTCACATGGGGAAGCATGGGGAAAAAGTCAGTTTTCAACTATGAAGATACTTGTTTAATGGCTATTGAACACAAAATGATAAAGTCAGTTCCTCCCTCCACTCCAAACAGGGTTATAGTAAATAAATCACACAGATAGATAAGCCCTAAAAAGCAGAAGATAACAAGGTCTGTAACAAAGACCAGGGCTCCTGAGACACCGAGAGACAGAACCATTACAGCAATCACTCAAGTGCAACCTTGAGGGGCTTCAGCCAGAAACTTCACAGCTGATAAAAAAGCAGCATTATCATGGGCTTCGTGGGAAAGGGCAGATCTGCAATGGGATGTTTGAGGGAAACTGCAGGAGCATGTAAAGTTTATTATGCAATGTTTTAAGGAAGATTATGGGAGCAAAACTTACTATGGGATGTTGAGGGGAAGGATGGAAGGAGGCAAAAGGGAGGCATCATGCTAAATCAGGGAGAATTGAGCATGGGAAATGGAGAGAGGAACAAATAGGAGCCAGTCACACAGAGACTGGCTGCTGCCTGCGTGGCTGAGCCCTGCTCCCAATTGCCACCATCTGGCCTGGCCTGGCATTAGGCTAATCCCAGCACGCATGCACGCTGCTGGCCCCTTAGCTAACTGCAAGCCGGGCTAGCCTGCAAACAGGAAAGGAGGCTGAGAACCAGGCAGCAGAGATCACAAGCCTCAGGACCAGCTGCCAGTGACCCAGCAAAGTGTGGGCAGAGAATCCACCAGCACAGTCCAGGTTTGATGGGCCCAGGAGCAAGAAGAGGATTAGGCCTTTGTTGCTGTTCATGTTTTTAAGTGCTGTTTTGTGTTTCCCTGGGCAGCCACAACAGCAGGTTCCCTCAGTTTCTGCTGATCACTCTGTGCCTGCTGGCATCCATAGTGAGTGGAAAGCTGCAGCCTCACGTGCAGCAGACCAGGACATTTAAATAGAAACAGCCCAGACCACTGCTCGCTGTGTCCCAAGGAGAAACAGCTGCAGCTGGGTGAGCACAAAGGCAAAAAGAACTTCACTGTACAGCTCCACAAACCAAAAGCAATCCCTGCTCAAGTCTGAGAGGCCAAGAACTGAGAGACTGCTGGGGATAAGAAAAATGGTGAAATGGGGGCAGTCACAAGACTGAACTAAATGACATCAGGGAAGTAGGGAAGCACTGGGCTAGAGCCTTGCCCAGACAAAGCACTCAGCTGACAGCTCCACACAATACAGCCTTCATGCAGGCAGCAAGGATTTCAGCTCCCACTGCTTCTTCACAAACATCCCCGTTGTAGGGAATAAGGACAGACACCAAAAATGCCAGAGCATCCGCTGGGAGCAAGAGGGGTTTCTGCTGCAAAGGAATAAGGGGACACAGCAGAATTCTGTATTTCGTGTTCCAATGAAAAAGAACAAGACTTGAGCAAGAGTATAAAACTTTTAATGGGTCAGTGCATCAGTCCTTGATGCAAAGGGAAAGGAGCAAAGGGGGCTGTCATTGTCCCAGGTGCTCAGAGCCGCAGAGATGATCTGCACAGAGCAGCAAAGTGGGGGTACACACAGAGCTGCAGCAGCCTTTGCTCTCCAAGTAAGGGCCCAACACGTGGAGAAGCAGTTCCTCTCACTGTCCATTAGCTTTCACTCTATGCTTCTTCTTCCTGGTAGGGACTTTAGGCCGCATCATTTTGGGAGAGGGCCGGACAGCCTTCAAGGGTCTCCTCTGTGCTTGCACCGAAAGTTTCTTCTTCAAAGCAGGCTGGGGCAGCTTCTGCTCTTTGTCAGCTTTTGAGCCCTCAAGTTTCTTCTTTTTTGGCGGAGGCTCCGTGATGATGGTATCAGGGACAGCGGACGGAGCTGCCGCTTCCACAGCAGGCTCTTCATCTGAAAGGAGAGAAGAGCACTGTGAGAAGAACCAGAGTGGTTTCTGCAGGGGAAGCAGCCAGCTCAGCTGAGCTCCAGCACTACATCACCTTTCTGTGCCTGCGGGATGGCATTGGAGAACTTCTTGAACTTGGCGATGAAGAACCCATCCATATTGTGCGTGTGCGGGTAGAAACGCCGCGTGCACTTGAGGGACGGGTGGAAGCGATGGTCCTTGAACCTGGAGGAGGAAGAGGGGTGAGGAGTGATAGAACCCCTCTGCCCAAGCCTGGCCACCGAGGAGCTATCACACATGCAGCTTGTGACCCGGCACGCACCTGGTGAAGCCTTCCTTGCCAAAGTCCAGGCCTGTGGCCACCAAGCGGACATTGCGTTTCTTCAGAGCATAATCCACAACCCACTCGTTCTCCTCCACCTGCCAGAGGCCAAGCATTAGGATCCAAAACCCACTATGTCCTGACGAGGAGGTGACCACAGCAGATGATGGTAGAAGGCACTTACCATGATGGAGCAAGTGCAGTAGACAATGTAGCCCCCTGTCTCCGAGGCAGCATTGACTGAATCTATGGCGCTAAGAATCAGCTCCTTCTGCAGGTGGGCACAACGCAGGATATCCTTCTCATCCTGAGGGAGAAACAAGGTTAGGATGCCACAGGCACAGGGAAGCACCCCAGGCCTCTGCTGTGGATGAGGGAATGACAGGAGAACAAAGCACATATAATGTACAAGAGTCTGGAGTCTTCTGCAGAAGTAATACCAAAACCAGCCCTAGTACAACACACAGCTCTGGTATATGACACAGAATAAGAAAGAAAAGGACAAATGTATTGTTGGTATCTCTCAAGAACAAAGCTGCCCCCAAAGGCCTTCCTCTCATGACTCATACTTGAGTCTGCACTTGCCACCCACCTTGTTGGTTTTGACAGCAGGATCCTTGGAAATGACGCCTGTTCCGCTACAAGGAGCATCAAGCAAGACACGGTCGAACCCTCCAAGAACCTACAGGAAGGTGCAGATTTGGAATTATGCTCACAGGTGGGGACTCAAAACAAGGCCAAGACTACAAGGGGAACCAGAAGACTGGGAAGGCAGGAAATACTCCTTCTCCCTCTTCCCTGTCCACCTTCCTCCCTTTGTATCAAGTAACGAAACACTCTGTGGCAGCTCTGCTCATCCTGCTGTGGCAGGAGACTCTGGAGAGCACAGCTTCACTGAAGGGACAGCACAGCAGCTCTGGGTGAGCACTGCAAACAGGAACGTACCTTGGGGAACTGGCGTCCATCGCAGTTACTCACAACAGCGTTGGTGACTCCCAGGCGGTGCAAATTCCCTACTACGCTCCGGAGCCGCTCGGCACTGCTGTCGTTAGCCAGGATCATCCCTGTGTTCTTCATAAGCTGAGCTGCCAGAGGGCAAAACACACCAGCAAGGGCTGAAAACCTCATGTGCTTTTGATCCAGCGACAGTCACCCCCTCCTTTCCTCGAGTTCAGTCACCCTCTATTCCCTCTTTCTGTGTGGACCAGTGGAAACTCCCCACTTGACAGAGCATCCCTCCCAAGGCTCCAGGGTGGTACCTATGTAGCTGGTCTTGCCTCCTGGGGCACAGCACATATCCAGGATGCGCTCGTTCTCCTGTGGAGCCAGCGCCATGACAGGGAGAAGACTGGAGGCTCCTTGCAGCATGTAGTGTCCAGCCAGATACTCTGGGGTGGCACCTGGGCAGGAAAGGCAGAACAGAAGAGATGAGACGTGAAAGAAAGGGAAGCAGGAGCGGGTGAGCTGAGCCCTGCAGGGTAAAGGGGATCTCACCGATGGGCACAGTGGAGTCATAAATAACAAGTCCCGTTTTGGACCACTTCCCCAGGGGGTCAAGATTCACACCACGGTTGATGAGAGCCTGCAAGGCAAGGAGAAGGGACTGAGACAACCCTCTGGGGGACAGGCAGTTCAGGGCACAGCCACTGGCTCCTGCTCACCTGTGCCAGGTCCCGCCGCCGCGTCTTCAGCGTGTTGGTGCGAATGGTGACAGGGCGCGGAACCTCGTTAGCCTCCAGGAAGTTTACCAGCTGGAAGGGACGGAGAACAGAGACGGAAATGAATTCTCACGGAGGAAGCCAAACCCCCATTGGTCAGCTGCGGGCAGGGCAGGATCCCACCTCAGGGAGCGGGAAGATGTCCATGAGCTTGGTGAGCAGGAAGTCGCTGTAGGAGTAGTAGGCGGCCATGTCCCGGCGCAGCAGCGTGAGGTATTCCTGCCGGGAGCGCCCCTCCTCCCGCTTCGCCCCAAAGTCCTGCAGCACCTCCATGTTGCCCTGGATGCGCTGGTGAATGACGTGCAGGTCGGGGGGCTCAGCAGGTGGGAACACCGTCAAGGAATCACCAACAGCCAAGGAACTTGCACAGGGGCTCTTTACAAGTACACGCGCCACAACAGAGCCTGCGCCAGAAAGGCTCTGCTGGAATACTGCTTCCATCAGAGCTCAGCAGGTGCAGGGTTCAAAGGATTAAACCAGACAAAAAAAGCTCACCAGGCAGAACTAGAGAGTGTTTAAAAGAATTACTTTAGATAAATGGAAAAAAAACCCAACCCAGCAAAAGAAGTGTTATAATACTGAAAGCATTACCTGCAGCAGAAAAAGAGACCAGAAGTTTTCCAAGGGCAACCAAGAGGTATAGAGGAGAGTAAGAAGGGAGGCAGGAAATGAAAATCACCAAAGTCTAGCAGCAAGCACTTTGGATGCTAGAATGTCATCATCCTGACTTCATGTCATCAGAAACTCTGGGAATGGGCTGCACAAACACCCACCAGGAAAATCAGGGTAGAGAGGAACAAACCACATAATAAGTCATCCATATGTATTTAGGACTAGAAAGGAAATGAGGGCAGGTTCCAAGCCCCATACAGGGTGTCACAGATTTCCTAACTGTGCTATACAGAAGCACAGCATTATACACTATCTATTAGGACAGTTCAGCTAAAAATACCTTGTCATGCACAGACACTTTTGCTAAGCAATATGCATGATAAAGTCCAAGTGAAGCTCTTTGGTTGTATCCAGGCCCCGTGCTGCATCACGCACATGGCTTATGGATGTCATAGATAAAAAGGATATCCTCCTTCTCAATTTCTTCACTAGTTGGCAGTTTAAATTGTTCCTCTATATCCAGGTTGAGCTGCAGATCTGGGCCCTCTTCTTCCTTCTGTCCCATTTTCTGCTTGCTTGCCTCCTCTGCTTCCTCTTCTTCCTCCTCTTCCTCTTCGCTGTCATCTTCACTGAGGCCTTCCCTAAGGACAAAGAACAGGATTACACAGATGCTTCTCAGCTACCATTTCTTAGATGGCACAAAAGACAGAGGAATAACAACACAGGCTCCTCATCTACCCAGGAAAGGCTCTACACACTCACCTCTCAGGCTTCTGCTTCAGGGCAGCTTTTTCAATAGGGAGCAGCTAAATAAAGACAAAAGATTAATCAATCAATCAATCAATCAATCAATCAATCAAAAAACATCCACAGTCGTCCCCTGGCTTCCCACCATCTGTGAAATTTACTTGCTCTCTTTAAAAGGGACAACAAACAAAAGCCTTGAATGTTATGCTGGAATCAGCTGCTAAACTTGAAATCATTCTTGTGAAGGAAAGAAGGGGAAAGTTCCCCATCACCTCTCCATCCCCTGCCACTAAAGCCATCCTTTCCCCCCAGGAAAGACCCAAGGGGTCCCTTCAGCCAACAATACCCAAGTATTTCCTGTGTAATTAAGGGCAAGAAGTTCCTACCTCTTCTTCCTCTGATGAAGAGGCACCATAATCATCCACCATCTCCTCGCTGCTCCCATCCTCCTCCTCCTCCTCCATCTCCCAGCCCTCTTCCACCTCACCATCACTGGATAACTCCACATGGCTTCCTTTAGGCTGGGTTTTTTTGGCTCTGGCTGGAGCCAGCCACTTGGAATTGCCATCACTGAAGCCAGAGCGGCCACGGGCAGTCTGTCCTGCTGCCTTTACAGCACGTTTCTCCTTCTGTGGGGACAGCTGCTCTTCAACTAGAGGCAGAAGAAGCATTCAAAAAGTTAGGCATTATTTCCAAAATCAGCTGCTCTGCTTTTCCAGTTGTTACACAGAAAGGCCTTAGTCCAAATCCTGAGCTGCCTGTCCAGAGGGAGGGACGGCTTGCTCTCTACATCTCATAAAGTATCAGGCATATTCTCACCTCCCCAGTGGACATTGCAGGAGACCTAACTAGAATTACCAAATTAAAACACTGCCACAAAACTCTTATGGTATTTGCTCTGACATATTGCAGTACCCTCTGCCCTGAATCCTTGTCTATCCTTTCTTCTTTCTACTTGAAGAGTTTCCTGGGCTACATAAGATGTAACACAAAGACTTAGAAGCCTCAGCTATAAAAGCAGCCTGCAACAACCTTGCTGTGAATGGAGGATAAGTAAAAAATGGATTTAACAGGCAGAAGAGAGACCTTTAACAAGTTCATCAGACAACACTGCCTCCTGACATGGCAGCCACCAGATATCAGACAGAATTCATTGTTATTATCTATTAGAGAGAACCCAAAAGAGGGCCAAGATGAGGAAGGGTCTGGACAGGAAGCCTTGTGAGGAGCAGCTGAGGTCACTTGGTCTGTTCAGCCTGGAGGAGACTGAGGAGAGAGCTCATTGCAGGCTGCAACCTCCTCATAAGGGGAAGAGGAGGGGCAGGCACTGATCTCTTCTCTGTGGTGACCAGTGACAGGACACGAGGATACGGCAATCAAAGTTGCGTCAGGGGAGGTTTAGGTTGGATACCAGAAAAATGTTCTCCATCCAGAGGGTGGCTGGGCACTGAAACAAGTTCCTAAGGAAGTGATCACAGCACCAAGTCCGTCTGAGTTCAGTAAGTGTTTGGATAACACTTTCAGGCACACGGTGTGACTCTTGGGGTGGTCCTGTGCAGGGCCAGGAGCTGACTCAACTATCCTTGTGGGTCCCTTCCAATTCAGGAAACTCTAGGATTCTGTGATTTAAGGTAATGAAATTCCACGTGTCCTTTGCCTTGAAAACGACGCCAGAGAAGGACGGTGGCGGCAGCGCCCGGGGGGAAGCAG
>NW_005054320.1:7845125-7854093 GCF_000277835.1 Geospiza fortis
CTGCAGCCAAGGCAGGCAGCAGAGAAAGGCGTGGTGCAGAGGCAGGGGGGAAAGGAGCTACAGAATCAGAGACTGTTAAGGTGGGGGCACAGAGGTGTAAAGATGATCTAACCCAACACGCATACCAGGGGTAGGGACAGCATTCCTGAGACCAGGTTCCTCAAGGCCTTATGGAGCCTGGCCTTAGACACTGCCATCTACTGCCCTTCTCAGAGGTGCAGGAGACCCCAAAAGCTGCTCTGATACAGCAAAAAGCCATGACTACATCTTCTTTCAATGCTGAGACCACATACTTACCCCAGTACACTTATGATACTAGAGACAACAAAATAAAATACAAGGAAACTTTATTTTTCAGTTTTATCAACGTTTTGCTCTGTTTTTGTCGGTTTTTCATTCTTGTTTGCTTTTGCCTTCAAGCTGCTTATTAGTTGACAAGTCCGGTCAGTTTTTGTATTAAAAAGGATTTTGATGGAGGTAGCTTTGTCTCTGTCCTGGCTTTTGCTTGGTCTTGCCTGCACACTTGTCTCAGTAAACAAACTCAAAATAAAATTAAGAACGAAAACTGGAATTCCAGGCGGAGGCAACGAGCAATGCAGCCAGGTTCTCCATGTAACAGACATGGCGCTGGGGCCTCCAGTCACTATGTACAGAGTCCATCATACATCCATCCCCCTCTCTCCTAAACACACTCCTTGCTCCAACGGGCTGGCTGCAGAGGAAGGAGTTTCTTCTCCTTCCAGAGACCTGAGCAGCAGCTTCCATGGAGGGAAACAGCACCCAGTCAGGAATGTCAGGCAGAGGGGCAGAGTGTGAAGGGGTGGGCAAGGGGAGTCACTTCAGCTTGGCCGAAAGGTCAACAGCACTGGGCCAGGAACTCACTGCTGCTGGGCCACCTGCAGGGCGAGAGAGGAGGAGCTGAGACTCCCGGGCTGGTCACGGGAGCCCGGCCCGGCCCTCGGCGGGCCCCTCCCCCCATGGCTCCCGTACTGACCAGAGCGGGTACGTACTTGTTGGGGCGGGGGCGGCGGCGGGGGCTCGCTGCTGCGGTTGGCCAGGCGGCTGAGGATGTTGCGCTCCGACATCTGGAGGCGCACTGCCACAGGGGGGATGCGGGCAATCGTGGCGGGCAGACGGGTCACATCGGCCTTCATGTCACTCAAAAGCTCCTCCAGCTGCTTCAGAACTACAAGAGAAAGGGACATCTGTTCGGACGGGAAAGGGACACCCCAGAGGGGACAGCACTGCTGAACACCTATCCTGCCCCTGTTTAACACACCGCATTACCTTTATGCAGCACAGCATTGGCTGGTTTATTCCCAGCCATTGATTCCTTGGATAGGTGCTGGTGGCTCTCAGCCAGGCATTCCACCTCTGCAAAACGTGTGTTCAGAGCCATGGAGGGGTGAGATGGGTCTTCGGACATGTTCAGATAGGCAGCTCGCCGCAACTGCTCCTCGATCACCAGCGCTTGCTCCAGGAGCTGCAAGGTGGGGCAGCAATGAGTCTTTCAGCAGCTGCCTCAGAGGGAGCCTTGTCTGTACCCCCAGTCTCTCCTGATCCAATTCCCCACCAGCTCATAAGGTGAGATTGTGTAGCTGAATCTCCTTTCACCAGCCGGTTTCACTGAGTAGCCCAAAACAGTAAGGGCTTCATGAAGCAGTCAGATACACATATTGGGTTTAACAGACTACTACAACTCCTCTAGTATCTTCATTCCTCCTCTGATTCTTTTTACCCATTCTTTATGAGGCAAATGGGATGGAGATTACTCCTTGAACCCAAGGGAAAAGTATTCCCTCCTATTTATAGAAAGAGTCTAGAATCTTGTAAGCACTTGGAGAAATCAGCTGGAATCCTGTCAGTGCAGATTATCATTCAGTCTATAGTTAATCAAAGTTTTGCCCCAAGACTGAGACCTACATGGCTTTTACGTGATTGTAAATCACTCCCACAACTAAGCTATGTTCACTCCTAAAGAGGATGAAGCAGAGACTGAAGGCAGCCCTTTATGCAACCAGAGTTCTGTTCCGGTACGTGCAGTGCGTTGTAGCAGACCAAGCAGAAGCTGTGATGGAAATAGCCACTTGAACCTTAAGCCTCTTGCTTACCAGTTGTTCAATAAACATTTGGATAGAGAGCACTTAATCAAGCTCCTTTCCAGAAAGGGAGCTCCTATCATGGAGCAACTCCATGATCCTGAGATATACTGCTTTTTTTATTACCCCTAAAACAAAAGCTATTGCATACATCTTTCACTTTCTTGGTGGAAACTCAGAAGTGCAAGAACCTGTTCTTAGAGATCCAGGCAGTTATCACACTAAAGAGAAATCCTTACCTTAAATCTCCTTGCCAAAAACTTATTCTTTATTTCCAGGAAGTTACCCCTGTTCATCTCACCCTTGAAGGGTTCATTGAGGATGGCGTAACGTGGATCATTCTGAATATCCTGCCAACGGGCATAGCCATGACTGAGATGGGATGAGCTCAGGCAAACAAAGGCAGTGAAAACAAGGGAATACACAGCCCAGGCAGTACTGTTCTCCAGAGGGAGTGGGGAAAGGGGGTACAGAGAGGGGACGAACAGGAGCCAAGGAAGGGGAATGAGAACTATGTCCTGCTAAGTCTTAACTATGCTGCAGGAAGCTCTCCCTCCCAACCATCACTTTCACTCTTGTGAAGGTAAAGCACTCTCTCACTTAACCTATGCCAGTCAGATCCAGAACGGTCACTTTCCCCGTGACAAGTTATGTACAAGGTGGGAGAATGCGTCTGTCATGGCAAGGATACTTGATAATCCCAGCTAGGAGCCAGTAGTCGTGACGCCGATGCCAGATCTCATAGGTCTTCTTGGTGACAGTGGCAGCCCGCTCTTCATTCTGCCAGAGGGAGTGTAGTTCTGCAAAGGCAAGAGACACCAGAACAGTTGGAAGTTATTTCACAAATGTAAGCAGGAGCTTATAAACAAGTTCAAGTAGATAAAGATCACATACCAGTGAAACCACCATCTGCTATGTTGAACATGAAGCGCTGCTTTACTGCCTTCTTGTGCCTTTCATCTACTGACTCTTTCAGCATCTCTCCGTTCTGCAGCATCACCACATCTCTCTTATCATCATCCTTTTTCTCATCTGTACACACAGGAAATTTTTAAAACAAACATGGCAGATACTGCAGTAAGTTGGACCCACAATGAATCCTTGCAGAAGAAGGGTTAAGGAAGAAAAGGGAGTCATCATGCTTCACCTTTCTCATCCAGAGTGATAATAGGAGGGTCAGAGGGATTTTCAGTAGCTGCTCTGTCTTCCACTTTCTCCGCATCAGCTGCAGGAAAGAAGGGGAAAATGAGATGCACAGGAACATAGCAAGTCACAGTTTTGTTCTTCAACTGGTGAAACCCAATACTATACTGTAACTTCCCACTGATTTTCTACATTCAAGCCCATTTCTTTAGGGTTAAGCGCTTTGTACCTTTGCTTTCTACTTCCATTGGTTCATCTGGTCTTTCCTTCACTTCCGTTTCCTCTACTTTTTTTTCATCTGCTTCTGTGGAGTTCACTGGGGATTTTGCTTCCTGGGGCGGTGTCTCCACAGGCTGAGCACACTGCTGAAGACAGTGATCAGTGAGACACAAAGTGTAGCAGTGCATGACAACAGAACACAGTCACAATCGTTTGAAAAGCAAAGACACACAAAACTGTGAGGCCAGTTCTGAGGACCAGAGAGTTATCTTCAAGTATCACTCTAAAAACTCATCTCTGCATCAGCTAAAATGAAGAGGAGGCAGAAGTAGAGAAATTCACAATTACAAGGCAAAAAAGCCAAAACTCACCTCCATAGGGGCCTCTGTTTCAGTAGCAGAGGCACTGAGCTCCTTCTCTGGTTCAGAAGGCTCTCCTTGCTCCTTAGCATTAGCTCCTTCTTCTACTTTTACTCCATCTTCTGTGTATTCCCCATGCCAGAGCAGCACAGCAGACAAAAGAGAAGCAAATGAGTAAGGTCTTCCCTGCTACCAAGACCACTTCTTTGTTCCTAGAGATCAGGCCCATCAAAATGGAACTAACATGACCCCCTCCTTCCTTTTCCTGCCCATACAAATGCTGGGCTTCTCACTGATGTCAGCTCATCCCAGGAAAGCCAGTGTCCTCTCTTGCCTTTAAGGGCTCACACATGTCTTTGGCAGCCCTCCTAACACGAGAGTAAGTTGATCTGCGTCCACCCCCAGACCCCAGCACCACAGTTCTGGTGAGGGGAACAGCCAGGCCAAGGTCAGGACGCAGGGCTGTACAAAAGGGAGCCCTCACCAGGTGGAGGAACGGGGGCCGGTGTGTTTGGCTGCGTATCCCCTGGTGTCGAAGGAGTTGGAGTTTTGGGAGAGGGTGAGCTGGGCTGTGAAAGTTTCTTGTTCTCCTCTATCTCTGCCAGTTCTGGCATACTCCAGCGGCCGTTCACATGCTCAAATTCCTGCACCTGCACAAGGAGAGAAAGACGTATCACTGGAGGAGTCTCATCCTTACACCTGTAGAGGCAGAGCACTGAGCACACAACAAAAGTAGGTGCTAAAGAAGAGGTAACTCTCCAACTCAAGACGCCGGTGACTACAGCTGTATGTATGGCCAGCAAAGGCCACACAGCTCTGCCAGGCACTCACCTTTTTGCGTATAAGTGACATGACCCCAATGCGAGTAAGGACGTGCTGCCGAGAAAGACCTTCCCGTGGGACCCCATCTGCAAAGGTCTCTGCACCATCAGCTCCAGGTTCACATAAATGGCGCATGAACAGCGAGACATAGGCCCTGCAGGGATTGAGAGACAAGCAATTCATCCATAAATTGCATTATCTGGAGACATGCATTATCAGACCCCTGCCAGCACATAAGGCAAATAACCCCAAGACTCTTAACTCATAGTAAGAAGTTCTGGGGCTCCAGGCTCCTTCAAGGGAGAATTTCTTAACAGAATCACTATGTACATAGGACACACAGCTTACTCAAGAATCTTGAGCCAGAAACAATCGAACTCAAGAAAGACTCTGTGAGAGTATTCCCTGCATGCTTGTAGAGCCATGCTACTCCTACAAAAGCATTTACTTTTGGTGACTGAATAGTCAGATCCAAGTAAGAGTTATCAACAATCCCAGCTTCTACTTAATTCTCCCACAAAGAATCAACCAATATGTTAAGGAAGTGCAGTCTCCAAGAAAAGGCCCAATTCTCATTCTTCCCAGACAGGTGTAGCTGCTGTCAGCCTTCCATTCCTGCCTACTGCAAACTCACTTGAACTCTTTCTCTGACTTGCCACGGAGGTCCCGCACAAGCCACTGAGTGGTGAAGGCATCCTGAGGTGGCATTCCATAGCGCATGATAGCATTGAGGAAGGCTTTCCGCTGGCGAGCGTTGAAACCCAGCACCTAGAATGAAGGAGCAGACGGACGGATATGGCAAGAGGAATACAGGAGCAGCTGGGATGCAAATGCCTTCCCTGGTACAACTTACCTCGATGTTCCCTCCCACACGAGCCAGTAATGGAGGCAGAGGCTTATCCTTGTCGTTTCTCAGGCCCTTGCGGCTAGGCCGACGAGCTGCTGAAGAGAGAAATGCAGCTAAGTAAAGAGACAATGCACAGCATATTGCTGTGAGAGTAGTGCCCCAGCAGGAGAGCACCACAAAACATATAAATCACCCAAATCAAGTCCCAACCATTTCCACACTCAAAGCAGCCCAGGAACTCTGTCTACAGTAGAACTTACCTTCAGATCTCTCATCAAAGTCCTCATCTCCTTCTTCAGAAGCAACTGAATAGTCTGACTGATTATCTGACTGGTCATCCTGCCAGTCTGAAAGAAAAACAGCACGTGAGCCTGAGACACTACTCCGTTACTTCCCAGCAACACGTACTTACACCCGTTTTTCCCTCAGGCTCCTGTGGATTTGTACCTCTATCCTCCTGCGAGCCATCGTTGTAGTTCACTTGCTTGCGAATACGTTTGCCCTTGCCCAGATTCCTGGCCAGATCCTCCTGTTGTTGCTCATAATGGTGACGGAGCAGTTTCTCCCAGTAATCAGGATCTACCGATTCCTCCTGCTTGATAATTTCCCGTTCAACCTCCTCTTCCTCCTGCCAGAGAGGTAACCAACTTAGGGCCCTATGATCCAAGTCCCAGCCTGTCATAGCAGATATATGCCTGCCTGCTTAGCCTTAAAAGCTTCAGAGCTCAATTAACTTAATTGATCCTCCATCACTCAGGAGAATGTATTAGCTGACATCCACCTCATACTCACCCCCATCTCCTCCTCACGAACCACATACTGGGCCACCTTGAAGGAGCTGAGATATTCATTCATGCCCTGAAGTTCTGTATCTTCTGTTTCATCCTGGTTCCGATCCAACAGACGCTCAATTGCTTTGTCATCGTAGTGGATGACACTACTATCCTCACCTTCTTTGTTATCCCCTGAAGGAAGAGTACAAGCACCGTTGCTGTATGGATCTCAATGAACTATGAAAGGGAATGTTACCCTAGACCCTCTCTGTAGAGCTATAATCAGCACTGTATCTACAGTCTCTCACTAAATAAGGAGCCAGATCTCCTGACCCCCGTCACTTCTACTCCCAGGCACTCACCCCCCTCAGTAGCTTCATCCTTGAAGAGTTCTTCAGTGCCAAATTTGAGAATGTCATCAAGCTCCTGCTTGGACATGGAGCCTGTCTTGGAGCCCAACCCTGGTCTCACTACCAGGTGAGTTAGCATCATTTTCTTCTTGGCCACCTGAGTGATACGCTCCTCCACTGAGGCCCTTGTCACAAAGCGGTATATCATCACCTTCTTGTTCTGTCCAATTCTGTGTGCACGGCTGAAGGCCTAGAAAAGACACGTGCTCAGAACAATCTAGAGCTGCACAAGCAGCAGGTCTGACATACCCCACCTACCTCCACAAGCCTCACACCTGCCTTCACGTTCGTTCTTAGCATTTAGTGAAGGCTGTGCCCTAGAAAATTCCTCCACTATTTCACTTCCCATCTCTACCCATCCTCACTGAGACTCACCTGGATATCATTGTGGGGGTTCCAGTCTGAATCGTAGATAATCACAGTATCTGCTGTGGCCAAGTTAATACCAAGACCCCCAGCTCGAGTTGAAAGCAGAAAGCAGAACTGCTGAGCTCCAGGAGCTTAGATTAAAAAAAAAAAAGAGAATAAAAGTAATCAAGAGAGTGTGCAGTACTCAAAGAAGAATTTGTAATTGACCCACATCACCTGACAGGGAATTGCTACTAATTTAAGATTCCAGGAAAGCAATAGAAGACTTGGGGCACAACAATCCCATGAGTATTAAGCACATACAAGGCCAGCTTTCATTCTACAGAAAAAGTAGGTGACTATATACCATTGAAGCGATCAATAGCCTCCTGACGCATGTTCCCTGTGATTCCTCCATCAATCCGCTCATATTTGTATCCTTCGTGTTCCAAAAAATCTTCTAGAAGGTCCAACATTTTAGTCATCTGCATGTAAGAAAAACACCAGCACAGAAGAGTGAGGGACACATGGATACCAGATCAACAGACTTCTTTCTCATAAAAAGTATTCCATGCCTAAAGGTTTTTCTCCATGTACCTGAGAGAATATGAGCACCCTGTGACCTCCTTCCTTCAGGTTCTTTAACATTTTCTGGAGCAGCAACAGCTTTCCAGAGGCTCGAATAAGTGCACTACCATCATACATGCCATTTGGCATTTTTGGAGCTTCCTAAAAACAAAAAGAGAAAGAGGGAATAAGGTGCAAAGGAAAAAAACAGCCTGAAGGGATGTAACTTTGCCTTAGTCCCCAGCTGATGTTAGCTCCACTGACCTTGACACAACCACAAGGTATAGCACTGCCTGTACGAAATATCAGTGCTACCCTGTCCCTGTTCTCTTGCCATTTGACTACTACATACTCTCCTATTTTCTTACTTAGTCCCTACTCTTACAGTCTTCACCACCTCACATGAGTCAAAAGATAGCTCCTACCTATCACAAAAATGTGCTAGAAAAGAAATGGCCTTCCAGCATTTGGGTCTAAATAAAGACAGGATGAAAAAAACCACATAGAAGCAAAAGGAGAGAAATGGGAACCCCTCCATGCCTCACCTAGGGAGCTAACTGGCTTCCTGGTAAGAGCCAGCAGGGAATTTGCTTATACAGAATAAGTGACTGGACATACCATAGCAGCCACAGGAAAGAGGTAGGGGTGGTTACAGCACTTCTTCAGATCCATAACAACATTGAGCAATGAGACTTGGTTACCACCACCCCGTGCATTCAGTGCCTCAAAGTTTCTTGTCAAAATGTATTTATAATATTTCCTGAAAACAAAAAAGAAAATAAAACAACTCAGCCAGTTGTTATGAGAATGACTAACCTACTCTTCTCTTGCTAAACTCTGCACAGCTTCTGGCATTACTATCTAAGTGAGTGCCACTGGCACTCACTATCTCTTTATCCCTTACACCAGAGCTCAGGATTAGTATTTCCTCTGCTCTTGTGGCAGCCCACTATGCAGAAAACCCCGCAGAGTAAGGATAAGGCTGCTTCAGCATCCTCTCTGAAACTGCAGAGCAGAGAAACAGTAGCTCAACAGCAGGCGCTCTCTTCATGCCCACACTCACTTCTGCATGGGACTCAGCTCCACTCTGACAATGAGTTCAGTCTTAGACGGCATATTCTTGAAAACATCAGCCTTGAGACGCCTCAGCATATGCGGGCCCAGCATGTCGTGCAGCTTCTTGATCTGATCTTCCTTGGCAATATCCGCAAACTCTTCTAGGAAGCCCTCCAAGTTACTGCAGGGAAACAGACACTCAGCAAACAGCCCAAAGGAAAAAGACAAAAGAGCAAGTGAGGGGAAAGGAGTGACAAGACAGGCAGGCTGACTGGCACTGCAAGACATACTGGAATCTCTCGGGTGTCAGGAAGGTCAGCAGGTG
>NW_005054320.1:7854216-7865770 GCF_000277835.1 Geospiza fortis
GCAGGTGGAACAGTTCCTCCAGGTTGTTCTGCAGGGGAGTTCCTGTAAGCAGCAGCTTGTGCTGGAGGGAGTAACCATTCAGCACACGGAAGAACTGGAAAGGAGAAAGCAGGGAACAAAGTGGGAAAATAAACTAAAACACATGCACAAATACACCAAAGGCTTATTAAGTCATAGGCTTACAAAAAAAACCTAGGAAGTTGACACCAATCTAGGGTTCAATTTAGATCACATCAGCTGTTTGGACAAGAGTTCCAAGTAGTTCACATTCCAGGCAGGGTTACTAGACTGATCTTATTTGGATCATTGTTCTGCATAGCTAAACCATGACTGCAGCAAATCCTCTGAGCCATCAGGTGCGAGTAGGTTTCCTTTGCTCTTACAAGTTACAATCTCTTTCAGACCACAAATCATTTCTAGACTGCTGTACTATGTATTTTTTCTTGCTAAATTAGGGTTCCACATTCCTACAACTACTCTGCCTTGAGAATTCTAGAAATAACTAAGTCGCTCTTCCTATTCATATAACTCCTGGCAGTGTTCCAGAGCCCTGAACAAGCAGAGGAGAAAAAGAGCTAAGGGTTTGTCAATGCGTTTTGAAGGTAATTTGCACTGCTTTTCACAAAAATGAAGTAATTCCAGACAGATGTAGTGAGCAGTTAAAGCACTGCACTGAAAAGCACAAGTGTACCATGTTCACGTGTACAAATTGACAGTAAAGCAGTAATTTATTTATCAGTTTGACCATTTCTTTGCTTACCTTACACTTAGCATGACACAAGGTCAAACAATGAAAGCAACTGTACTAAATGGCAAACAAAAAACAAATCACTTGTGTTTTGGTTATTGCACCAGAAGAGTACTTCTAGTGGCCTCCACAGGGATTTATCTTTCTATGTAGTTATAGTTAAAATATTTTTATTTTGGAATCAAATGTGGAAGTTACTAATTATATCCGCAAAACTTTAGGAGACGACCCAAATTTGTCAAGAAGCACCTGACCTAATCTATCTTGCAGCCAAACACCTATAAGCTGTTCTTACAGGACAGGAAACTGCTGTAGAAAATGATTTAATGATTCTGCATAGTGTCATAGTGTGACCTTGAGCCTTTACATCCTCTTTCAATTAATGAATATTAATAGTAAGCACTCATTCCTACTTCCAATGGTTTCAATGCTAAGGACAGAATGGCATCCAGTCTCAGCGCCTACAATAAAACAAGATCTAGAAACTGAACTGCATGCACAGCTGTGATGTCTCAGGAAGATACCTCATGCCAAGATCCAAAACACTAAAGCCATTTAAACAAAACAAACAAAGAAAGAAATCAAGCAGCAATTTTCTCTTACAGTCTCCAAGAACCTCTAAACCCAGCTTTCCAATAATAATTGGTTTTGGCGTACTGAGCACTGGAATCCAGCTGAAGACAGGCAAATCAATACCAAAATTAAGGCACAAGGCCCACCTGGGGGGGGGGCTGGATTAAGAAAGTACAGTCAAGTCTACTCAATCAAACAAGCTTAGTTAAGGTGCAGGCTCATATTAAAGCAGCTATATGGCTTTCAGCACCTACCCAGACATTTTTAAACACCTCTGCCCACCTTCAGTTTCTGTAACACCCAATTAGTTCTGCTACAAAGCCAGATAAACACAGAGAGCAAGTCTACTCTGGAAGCAGGGTAATTCTGCTCATGGAGCATGTTTTATGCTCAGCACGGTAAGCCTGTACAGAATAGAGGTGGTGCAGGTATGTGATGCTTTCAGAGAAATATTTTTGTATTTGAAAGCAACAACCACATCCAGGTTTTTCTGTTTTTCAGTCTATACCAACTGCCCATTCACCTGGAAAGAAAGCTGTTTTAACCAGTGATCTGTGTAAGTAAAGTTGTTGCCAATGATGACTGATCCCCAAATGCAGGCTGTTGATTTTTCTTTTTATTAACACATCAAATTTACTACTGAACAAATGACTAAGAGCTGTCTCTCTCCCCTGCAACATATGCCATGCCCATGAGCCACCTATGCTTCTCTGTACCTTAGACTGGTTGTTCTTCAGCCTGTGAGCTTCATCCACAATGAGACAGGCCCAGTCAATAGAGCCTAGTATGGCCATATCAATTGTGATCAATTCATAGGAGGTGAGAAGCACATGGAACTTGACAGGAGCCTCCTTCTGCAAAGGAAAAGGATGAACATGTCATGGGATAGAGGATGTAGTGTTCCCCCACAGTCACCCTGATGAGCCATGGTCAACAGCACATCAAAAACTTTCATACCCGCAGTCTCCTGTCACAAGACTCAAAATGCTGCCCAAGCCATTTTAGCCTTTTAATTCCCTACTGCTCTCAACACATGTAAGTCTCCTCAACCCCCTCAGTACCTGCTATTTTTGGACAGATGCCAAATACTCTAACAAAGATATTTAACAAGTAAGTAGTGAGTAGAGACATGTTAGAGAATTGAGATTTGGAGAAGAGTGGCTCATCAGAAAGCTAAGACTTCAAAAGATAAATAGTGTACCATGGAACTTTAAATTACTATTAGTACTTAAGGCTATTCTATTTCAAAGGAAGGAAATTAGTCTATCTGCCTCTGCCACTGAAAATGCTTTAGCTGCCATCTTGGTTTTACTAGGAAAACTTCAGTTCTACAAGAAGTAGCCACCTAGGTCAGAGTCTTCCTTCCTGTCTGGGCACAAAACGCAATTTCTCACATGTCTGGGTATGGCCTGTCAGCCAATTCCTCAGGATGAAAAGGTTCATACTTTTTTTGTATATTTGTGTTTTATACAGAGCAGCAATTCTGACATCAGCTTAGATCTGTAGAACTAAAGATGCACAAGTTCACAGATTAAGTAGGGAAGACAAAGAGACCTGCCTAGGGTCAGTATTACCTTAGTCAACTATCTTTCTCCAGTACTAAATCAGTTCAGACTAGCAGGAGTATTTAAACAGTCTATAGCAAGAGTCTGAATGTCCACTTGTCATCAATTTGCAGTTATTTCCCCTTGGAAACTACATACTAATAAGCATAATCAGTTCTCAGGGACAGCAGAGTATCTGAATCTCAGCTGCTCAAAGTTAGTTGATTGCATCTCGATTCAGGCTTGTGTAAAAGTAGAGTTCTGTACCTTCATTCTGGATGCTTTTTTGCCTCCACGTATGGCATTATCCTCAAAAGTGAACTCATTCTCACGGATGATGGCCCGGCTGTCTTTGTCCCCGACGTAGGTCACTACATACATATCTGGGGCCCACATCTCAAATTCTCGTTCCCAGTTGATGATTGTGGACAGTGGTGCACTCACCAAGAAGGGACCCTTGGAGTGGCCCTACAAATAGAGTCAGTAAGAGCATTAGATGACTGCAATCACTAATACAGGAAGACTCCCTGGGCAGTGACCTCCCAGCTCTCACCTCTTTGTATAAGGAATACAGGAACACTGCTGTCTGCACAGTCTTTCCCAGACCCATCTCATCAGCCAAGATTGTATCTGTGCCCTGGGCCCAAGAGAAGCGCAGCCAATTCAGCCCTTCCAGTTGGTAGGGATGCAAGGTCCCCCCTGTTACATCGAGGTACTCCGGTTGCCGGTCATATTTCACTGTCGGCTGTAGTGCAAAGAAGGAAGAGTTGGAATCCTTTCACTCACTCAGATAACTAACAAGAGTCCTTTCTTAGCCCCCCTTATATTCACTAATACAAATGAGGCTTCACAAATGACAACCAGACTAGCATCAAACCCAATTTCCAAATGGCCAAAGGCATCCAACTAGAAGCCATTATTTCTGTAAAACCCTTTCACCAAAAGCTAGGGAGTCTGACCCAATGGACATGGTGGACCTTTGTCTGAAGGCTCCCTAATGCCACTTATTCTTTGGGCTACGATGGAGCTCCAAACCATATCCTATTTATTCCAGTCTCCTATTTATCTGCAGGCACCTCAAAACAAGCAGCTCTATCAGCTGGCTCCAAAGCAAAAAGCAGTAACTCACATCTACTGTGGGAGTCTCAGGGGGTCTCTCCAGTTTCCGCATCTTCACTTTCTTTAACTTCTTACCAGGCCTGCCCTCTTCACCTCGCATCAGCTCCCTATGCAGACACAGTCCCAAGGACACGTAAGCTTAATGGCTTTTTATTAACAGATGGAGCAAAAATTATTGCAGAAAACAGGAGGGCAATCACCCAACTCAAATAGGCTCAAGAGAACAGGGTTGGAACCTTCATGAACTGGTAGAGAGGAACAAGGTCCCTGCCCAAAGGCATAAGAAGTCACCAACAAAAAGATGCTTCTTGCCTATTTCCATCTATTAATCCAGCCAGTGCTAGAGGCTGACATACTGAAGTACTTTCTCTTGACAGAAGGGAAAATAACCTCTAGATACTTCTCCTACCTGTGATTCCAGTAGGCTTGCTTGTAGAGGTCATAATCTTGAATATCCACATCTTCGCTCTCCCAGGATGCCTGGTCATAGGGTAGGTCTCTCCATTTAATCAAATAGTGGACATTCCCCTTCTTATCCACACTGCAGAAGAAAGAAACCAGTAAGTCTCAAGCACAGTGAGATGGCAGTATTCCCCCAAACCATTCAAATGGAAGGGAAGAACTCCTAATGAAGCAGCAGAAACAGAACAACAATGTCTGTCATACCAACAAAGAACTCCCACTGTTTCTCCCAGTCATACTGCAGTTTAGCTCATCCCCTCTCCCTTAGCCCTGCTTAAGGTCTTTGTTGAAAATCCTCTTTGTTACACCCCCTACCTATGATTAAGGATCCTGTGGATCATCATCCACTCTGGCTTGATCCCATATCGGGTCCTTGTTTTTTCTCTTTCGGCTTTTCTCTTCTTCCCCTCCAAAGTCTCCCGAGGGAGGCTCGTCCATATCATTTTTGCGTTGGTAGTTACGAAACATGACCTGGCAGTGCAACTCCAGCTGCAGTCAGGACACAAGCAGTCAGCAGGTGTTTCAGCCTCAAGTGTCCACCCTTATGCCATGGTTAGGTTCCTGCACTCACCTGCAACTCGGACACCCAGGAGCAGTGCCAGTAGGACATGCCCTGCCACTTGACAAAGAACTGCCTTTCAGGCCGACCCTCCAGAGGCTTTGGTGGTGGAGCATTGGGGTCTGCATCAGGTGGACGTGGTGGTGCAGGGCCCACTGGGGGCTGACCCCATTTCCAGATCAAGATCTTCTGCACCTTTCCTTTCAAAGCTGGGCACTGGGAAGTTAAACAGAGCTTGATGCATCACAGTGTATATACTCTAATATGTAAGCACTGAAGAGCAGAAACAGAGTCACTTTTATGGTTTCACTACACAGATAGAACTTGCTAGGCTTGACAAGCCCAGTAAGTCTGTCCAACTACAACTTCACTAAAAGCCTGTGCAAAAAAAATTGTGCTGTAGAACTAAGGGCCCAACATATGCAGTTTTTTTTTTGTTCATCACCTTCTGAGAGCAGTTAGCATCATTTCTACTACCCATTTCAAGAAATTTCTGGAAAAGCATAGTACTTCTCTTAACCATCTACTAAGAAAGGTCTTAGCATTACAAAGCTTACAACCATGCAAAACCAGTTTGTCTCAGCATCAGTTTAAATTACTTCAAACACTGAATTTGCTTGCACTTGATCTCCTGCCTCTAACACACATACAGGAGCCCAAAAAAGTGACCCATGCCATCCTGGACCAAAAACTGCCCAACTACCCTGCATGTGGACAAATCTCTTGAGACCCAAAGACTGTAGCCTGGTTCTTCCCACTGTCTGGAGAAAGCAATCAAGCAATCATAGCACAATACAGCTCCAAAAAGTCAGGCCTTTAAGCTTTGTGACAAAAGCGTGTGAGGAGACAGTCTTCAAAGGACCATGTATTTCCAAAGAAATATGATGATCCAAAGGGATTAGATCAATCACCTCTTATAGCAACAGGACAATAGTACTAGCAGAAACTCACAGTGCAGCGAGGACACAGCCATTCTCCATTGGGAATCTCAGGCAGTGGGGGATTCAGACAGTGGATGTGATAGGATGAAGGACAGGCATCACAGCACAGCAGCTCTCCTCCATCCTTGCAGACTCTACAGAACTCCATATGGTGGTCATCCTCTTCCTCAGCATCCCCCACTACATCCTCCAGGATTTCCTCACCTTCAGAGTTATCCTCCTTTGCTTCCCACTGAATGCCCTCTTTTTCCTATGGGAGAGGGAAATCAGAAAAACAAAGTCATTATTTCATTATCACAGAAACAGCCCCAAGCCACTTGACATCCCCCTCATACATGATCTCTTGCACCATTTGGGGAATCCAATACTCACACAGTGTGGGCAGCTCCATTTGCCCTCTGGAGCTTTCTCCATGTCTGGGTCCAGGCAAACCATGTGGTAGGCACGAGGGCAGGTATCACACAATATAATTTCTCCTCCCTGCTGGCACACCTCACAGTAGTCCTGGTGATCAGTCTCATAGCCATCCACAGCCACTGTGGAGTCCTCCTCACCTGCAGAGGGTGATGATGAGTTACCACAGTACAAGCCACAGGTACAGGTTCCCTACAGCCAGGGAAGGTATTCTCCCAAAAGCCTACATAGCCATCTAGAGACCCAGAATACAAAACTCTTACTCCATATAAGTAAACAGGGCAAGAAGGAGACCTGGAAACAGGAGTAACAAGTCCCTTTGTGCCCCCTTCCACCCATGAAATAAAAGGTACAGTTCAGCCCAGGAAAACTCAGTACTGCATCTGTTTCCCTAACAAAGAACTCCTGAAAGAACTTCTGAAAACCTTTTCCTTATTCAAAATAATATCAGGTTCTTCCTTCACAATCAATTCTCCATCAAGTATACTATTAAACATCAAAACTCCACACAGATATCCCTCTAATCTTCCTACACACTTAGCTGTGCTTGTCTCCAACTGGTGGCAAGTATCTTTACCTTTCTTTTTCTTCTTCCCAGCCTTGAGTTTTTTGCGACTGCGGCTACTACGGCTTGTAGATCCGTCTGACACAGAGTAGCTGTTGATGCTGGCATCATCAAAGTCTGACTCCACATCCAGATCATCATCTTCACTCTGAGGCAGGTAAGAGAAAAGCTTTGTTACTCAGACACACGTGCTGGAGAGCAGCAGTCAGACACACCCCCAGGATCACTATCACATCATGACCTCCTCCTCACAAAGTCAAGAAAGGAGCATCACTTACTGATGATCTTTTACGCTTGGAACCAAATCCTCCCAGTTTGATTTTCAGTGGTGCCACCTTCTTTGTTTTAGGTTTCTTGATATCAGGAATACGAGGACTGGCCTTTGGCTTCCGCCGGGCATTGGGTCCTGGGAACACAGGAGGCAGAGTCAGAAGGGCTATGCACTTGACACCACTCACATTTTATCCTCCTGCCAGACTCTTCATCTCACCTTTGCCCTCCTTTGTCTTGGCTTTCCTGAGTGGCACATCTACAGGGGGCTGCGGCAGGACAGCATCCACATTTGTCACCATACTCTCGACTACTGCAACAGCTGCAGCTGCAGCAGCTGCCACAGATGCACCTGAACTTCCCTTGAAGGGGTTGTTGGTGCTAAACTCCCTCCATTTGGCTCCCAGGACCATCATCATCTTCGACACTGCTATTTTAGGGTTCTTGGCTGCGATAAGTGGCCTGTGTACAGTTAAGGAATGAAGGAAAGGTTACTGAACCACCCTGAAATCTAGATTATTCCTCCCCACTGCCACCCCCATCAGTGCCTTTATCTCAACTACATTCCTTTCTAATCTCTGATCTCAATAGCCAATGAATCTCCCCACTCTCATCCTTCACTATGTGAAAGATGGAAATGTTTGGGTGCAAAAAAATGGAATTTAGCATAGTAGGGAAGAAAGGGGACTTGCACCATCTTGATGACTGAAAGCAAAAAAGCTAGCAATCAATTATTATACTGTTGCTTCAGTTTTCACTCTAGGTACTACACTAGTGTGCACTGAGGTTCCAAAATCAAGGAATCTGGTTTTTGTCCCATCTCTTTTTCTGTTCCCAAATAATTCCAAGTGTACGCTTGCAGCTCACCTGACAAACTGGCTGAAAGCTTTGTAGTTGGTGAGTGTGCGGTAATCCTCCTCTGTGAAGATGTGATCAATATCCTCCATGCCCCAGTCTTCCAGGAGCTGAGCAGATGACTTTGGCTCCTATGAAAAGAGAATCATGGCAACTCTGAGCAGAGCTTCCACACATCTTCCACATTCCACAGATGACCCAGGGAATTTTTTTTCCCCCCGCATCCATTTATCACTACCATAGGACACAGCTGCAGTAGCAGATCAGCAGAAATGGGAAAAGTATTTGGATTTAATATAAACTCCACGTGTCCTTAAAGTAGTAGAGAGGGAAGAATGCAAGGTGGGAAGAAGGTGAAGTCAAGAGCGTCTAGTGGAAGAAGAGACTACACAGTCCCAACTCCCTGTGCAATCACTAAGGGAGAGAACAGTGATCCCCCAAATCAGATACTACATGGGAATGAGAAGCAAGCAGGCAGCAGGGTAGCTTGTTACCTTTGAGTCATCATCTTCTTCCTCCTCTTCCTCCTCCTCCTTGCGCTTGGCTTTGTTTTTCTTTTCCTTCTTGGGCCCTAATTTCTTCTTTTTCTTCTTCCCAGGGGTATAATCACTGCCCTCACTGTCAGAGCGCAGAACCTCTTCTTCTTCCTCCACAAACTCATTCCCCTCACCAGAGCTGTCCCCCAGCTGGGGAGGGAGGGAGAGATCAGGCATGAGAAAATACCCTGGATAAACACTAAACACTGTCCTCTCCCCAAGCTCCACAGGATTCATTCAAAAGATTGCTGCTATCAGCCAACAACAACAATAAGCACCCTCACCCTATACCTCCATATTTTAGAGTTGTGACCTTAGGCATCCTTTTTCTTACCTCCTTCTTCTGACGCTTGCTGAGCTTAGGAACTTTGGGTTCCTTCAGTTTCTTGGGCTTCTTCTTCTTCTTGATTTTGGGAGTGTCAGCCTCTGACAGAAGCTCTTCTTCTGGCTCTTCTTCAGGTTCTGGATGTGAAGAGGCGACATGTCTCATTCAACCCCCTTCTGCCTAGCACAGTATAGCCCCCCTTCACAGAGACCAACTCGTCTGCTTCTTGCTACGTAATTACAAGCAGAGGTGGTTACAACTCTTACTGTTCACAACAGATACTCATAAACTGTATCCTAAGGTACCACCAACGTGGTTTATCCCCCTCCCAACACCACCTATTTCCACAACCTTGCTTCCGTCTCCAAGAAGAACTGGGCTCAGAACCTGGGGACAAGAAGTTTGCCATAACCCAACAAGAAGAGGAAAGAGCATAAAACAGATGGCCACATTTAAAAGGGGCAAAACAGTGAATGCATTTGAGAACCTGAGCAGGATACTGTTTCAGTCCATGGATCTCCAGGAAAAAAAAAAAAAATCTAGCCTCTTCAGCAGTACAGAACATCCTACAGCTGCATGCAAAATACAGGCCAGTAAGCCACTACTTTTCCTCCTCCATAGGAAAGTAGTTACTCAGCAACTCTATTCTGATCCAGATTAGACAGAACCTTCCCCCAGCCCCAGCAGCCAGCAAGCTGCCTGCCGGGCCAGAACACACGCCAGTTCCCCAGCAGCAGTGCACACTTCCATCTGTGTGCCCCCGTTCCTGGCTGCCCTTGGCCCGAGGGGGCAGAGGCAGCCAGACAGCCCTTCCTTCTCTTTGTGGCAGGCTGCGGGAGCAGCGCGGCCACCCGCCCTCCCTGCCGCCCCGCCCACTGCACACAGCCAGAGTCACTCCTTCTCCCTCCAAGGGAAAATGGCCTCCTGACCACCCGAGCTGGGCAGGATGGAGGAAGCCACATGTCAGAGGAGCTACTGCAGCCGGGGTTGAAACAGCACAGATAGACGTCTCAGAACCTGGAGTCCCATGCCTGGTCCCTGCCATATTCCCAGCCAATGGATGTCTCTTTGCTCCCATGGGGCTGCAACACCAGGTCCTTCAAGGATCATGCATCTTCTCCCCAAAGTTCTGATTTAGAGCCTCTAATGACCCACCCTTTCCAAGGTATCACCCAAACTGCTCCATTTTGCAGTGATTTTACCAGGTTTTTTGCAAATAGATTTTCATTACTGATAGTCCCATACTGCCCAAGGTCTCAGAGGTGCCAGAAAACTCCAGAGACAAGGCTTAAGAAAAAAATGCCAAACAAACAAAAATCCAAAACTCCACAACACCATCTTCCCTCCTCCAGTTACATTTCTCATACATGTCACAACACTCCAGTACAAGTTAGTAGGAAATCCCAGACTTGTCCTACAATTGACTACATACATCACTCCTTTTCCACAAGGAAGTGAAGAATCCAGATGATGCATGTCCACAGAGCAGGTCATCAACAGCAGCATCAGCAACAACAAAAAAAGCAAACCAGAAGAAATCCCAGGGCTCTAACTTAAGCTTCATGTTGACAATGAGGATGCAAATACAAATGAAAAAGCAAGATGCAAGGACTAAAGAAAAGCAAAGGTGAGCAAGCAGCACGGAGTAAGAATCCTCAATAATTGGGTGTGGTGATGAAGGAAAGTGGGTCACGCAACAGCCCAGGGCAGTTTTCTCTGGACGTCAGCCGGTCTTAGCTCCCAGATGAAAGCAAGCCAGGCAACCTGCCCTTTCACATACTACCTCCTCTTCCCCCTCCCCATTCATGAAAATTGAAACTCACAAGCATTTCGGTACCCTGTCAGAATTGGATGCTCTGCCACCACCCTCTACACCTCCTCCAAGCACAGGCCCTGACAACCTGCAACGGCTTGGAACAAAGTCAGCTCCACCTGACACAAAGCCTCGAGCCTCTCACTTCAAAGTAACCCTGGGACTCGGATATCAAAAGCATACCTGTGACTTGCAGCACAAAAAAACAAAACCAAAAGCAAAAACATTCCCCAACACATCATGCACTTCACATATTCAGCTTGAGACCAACATTATCCCCACTCCACATGCATGTCCTGCAGGCTTCCCGTACCTGGATGCGGGGGGATAGCGTTGTTCAACAGGATATCCATCTCATCATCATCACTGCCCCCTGAGCATGGTGATGGAGACCCAATGCCCGAAGCCATGTCCTCCACACTGGGGGAGGCCTGGGCTTACACAGGTTATCTGTCGTCTTCTTGCCAGTCTGGCCAGTACTTCATTGAAAAGAAAAATAGAAAGTTACAGCAAACCTGAACTCCGTTCTCCCAAGCAATAGTGCTACTAAGAGGATCTGTGAGAAAGCTTAGACAGCAACTTTACTGGCTTTGGAGCCTATGGATAATAGAACCACTGGCAGGCAGCAAGTATCAGTTTAGAGTTGTGATAAAGCAGGCTTTGGAGACACTAGATATTAAACTGAGTCAGCAACTCATCGCTGGCAAGGAAGCCAAAACAGCTGTCCTAAAGGAAAACTCTCCCGTCCTCTGCAGCCGGGCGCCCTCGGTTATTTCTGCCTTGTGCCGGGAGAAGGCAGCGGGGCAAGCAGGGCAGCCGGGCTTCCAAGG
>NW_005054320.1:7867924-7873843 GCF_000277835.1 Geospiza fortis
CGGGGCCGACCCCTGGCACCGCGCGGCCTCCGCGCACCTCCCGCCCTCCTGCGCGCTGGCACCGGCCCCAGGCACAGGCTCCGGGCACCGCCCTCCCACCGCCGACCGCCCCCGACCTCGGGGCTGAGCGCCCCGCTCGCTTCCCTGCCCCGTCCTGCCGTGCCCATCCCGCACGCTCCGCCCGCGGGGCCGCAGGACCCCTCCAAGGCTGTCCATGCCCGGAGCGGTCAGTGCCACCGCCGGCCTGTGTGCGGGGAGCCCGCAGGGACTTCGGTGCCTCCCCTGCACCTCGAGGCTTCCTGGCTGCCGGTACCTGCAGATGTACCTACCCCAGAGATATGCATTCTCCCAGGCAACTAGAGACAGGACCAGAGCATGTAGTCTCAAGCAGTGCCAGGAGAGGCTTAGGTTGGGCATCAGGAGGGATTTCTTCATGGAAAGGGTGATCAGGCATTGGAATGGACTGCCAGGGAAATGGTGGAGTCACCATTCCCAGAGCTGCTTAAGGAAAGGCTGGATGTGGCACTTAGTGCCATGGTGGTGTTCGGTCAAAGGTTGGACTTGATGATCTCAGAGGTCTTTTCCAGCCTAACTGATTCTGTGATACACGGTGTGTCCACGTACTCCATTCCTCCCTGTCACCCAGCACCCTGCTCCCTGCTGCAGCCTCCAGCAGGAAACTCATCATCGATTTACACAGACGGGAACGGTCCGCAGGTATAAGTATACTCCAATTATGCACATGCAACTGTATCATTAATTTCCCATTAAACAAAATCACATCCCATAATGTCCCCTTATCCTCTGTTGAGCATTTTCATAACACTATTAATCTCAACAAAGAGGTGCAGACCTGTCCGTCTCTCCCAGTGAATGTGTGGGTGTCAACAACCGCGCTCGTTGCTCCGCTGTCCCACGCCTGGTGGTGAATGTGCACGTTTCGTCCCGCCACAGTGAAACACGCTGCAACACAAGTGGAAGATTGGCTGTTTACAAGACTGCAACAGGTCGCTCACAGATCCTGTAACACAAGCCGGGCTTTGTCTCCTAAAGCTCACTGAAAACACATCCACGCACACAGCGGGCACGCAGGTGTTCCACAACACCATCCCACCACCTCGCCCATGTGCCAAAGTGGCTCTGGATACTGGCAAGCTCTCCCTTACCTGTGCATGCAGGCCCTGACTGCTGCCTTGCACCGACAACTCTGCTGAGATACCAGCAGGCTCCACCACCACATCCGCGTGCCCATCTCCACTGCGTGCTCCCGCAGAGTTCCACAATGCACAATACGTGTGCAGCCACTCTGCAGCACGAGTTGCACCTCCCATGCCCTCGCTCCCACCTTACCAGCAAAGACCAGACCAATACATCCCAACAGGCTGTTGTGTAATCCGTGTTCCTGCACATATAAAAATCCCACCTACCTCTCCAGCCATCAGCAGCACGCACCCTGTACTATCCCCGTACATATCTTTGCCCACACGACAGTGATGCTCTCATTTATCTCGGCTCTGTGGAGGAAAAGTGGTAGGAAAGAGCATACTGCTCTTCCACAGATGCTATCCATCCTTGGCATGGATCAAGCAGATCATCCAGTGCTACAGAAACATGTGGTGGATGACACCACCACCAAACTCACATGGACCTCTGCAGGACTTCTCATTCCCTCTCGTGTGTGCTGATAGCCACAATCCCCTCTCAACAGAAGCCAGACGGACAGCCACACCAAATTCCCGAGCTGAGCAGCCTAGAACCCACCAGTGCCCACCAACTCCATATTTGCCTCTTTCCCCCAGTGGCTTGGCTACAAGGAGAGAGGTGTGATGCAGATGAAGATTCTGCAAAGGGAGCTAGGTACTGGGACTCTGTGGGTGATTCCCAACACTCCTGCCAGCACAGTTATGGTCTGAAGAAGGCTGCTTGCTACTGCTTAGGCAATGTGTGCCCCGGTGCCTCCGATGCTAAGGCATGAAGCTTCCCAATGAGCCACCACCTCCCTGAAATCTTTCTCTGCATGACAAATGAACACTTTTTTATCATGAATGTACCCAAGGTTCCCCACCTCAGCTCCAACTCCTTTTTTCCTTTGTAACTTGAAGTTTCTTAGTTAGGAGAAATCTTAATTTTCCCTCAAGACAATAACTCCATATGGGATATACATTAGTATGATTAAGGTGTTTTTACTCTTTGTGAGGGACAACTAGATTAAATGGATTAAATATATATATATATTTCTAAATATTTTCCTTTGATGAGGAAAGGATAGATTTCCATAAGATAGATTTCCAGTTATTTGGCTGCTTTAAACTTGGAAGTTTCTGTACCTTACTCTTGTTCAATTACTTACCCAGTTTAATTGAATTTTTTGAGTTTATAGCACTTGGCTTGGAAACAATTACAGCAAGATCCATGTAAAACAATATTCCCTACCTGTGCTGATGGGTGTCAACACCGTGAACAAGCCCACAGCACAACTCCCATGGGGAAAACGCCTGCAACATCTTGCTTTGCTGCTGCACCCGTGTTGGAAAATCCAAACTGGCCAGAGGACCTTCCACACACCCCTGCCCAGCTCTGCTTCCAAGAACAACTGGGTGAAGTGGACTCTACTCCCACAGCAACAAGCTGGAGCGACCTCTAAATAATTTCTGTAGTTTTGTGCATGGTCTAAGTTAGTCAGGGTTCAGGTCCCTGCGTGGGATCCAGGAGAGTCCTGCCCCATCTTCCTCCACCTCCTGGGCAGCTGCCCCTGTCCAGGCTTTTATCAGGCCCACAGCCCTTTCTCGCTTTCACTTTTGATTTATGTTCACTTTTAAACATATTTCCCCGAGGTAACAAGAAGAACAAAGCTTTTGACATTGTTTCACCCTGGAACTCAGGGCTGCAGGCTGGAAACCTCTGTCCTGTGTGCTTCAGTGCTGCCCAGTGTGGGATGCGAGGGTGGGAGGAAGGAACTCCAGAGCATTTTGGAAAGAGGGGAGACTCTCCAGCATGGACCGTTCGTATGTGGGACACAGATAACGGACTACAAGCCTGACATGCTGGTACTGCAGACAATGTGATCTGAAAGATCGGTTTATGGTCTTTCCTGCTATTTTTTGTCAGCTCCTCTTGCATTCCGTAACAATACAGAGGGGCTGATGGGTTTAGACGCTGGGCACTGCAATGCTGCCCCTGTATTGCTTCATATGTGGGCTGGGACACAGCCATACTTCTGTTCTCCTCATTTTTGCTGTTTCCCGGACTGAGCGTTGCTCCAGCCAGTCTGTAGTATCTGTTCTGTCAGGTTACATACAACCGGTAACATGAAAAATATCTTTCAGTGTCCGTGTAAAACTGGCAGCCCCCGATGTACCTGTGAATGGAATGCTGTTCTGCAAAGGCTGCAGCTACATTTCACCTGTTCCTTTAACCTAGTTTTGACTGTTTGTAACTAATCTGGATGGATTTACTCCTGGTGTTTGCCATTCAGCAGCCCTGTAGGCTCTCCAGATCGTAATGTGGCTCACCATGACTGAGCTAAGGTTTTACCACTTCTGAGAAGGAACCCTGAAGATGCCAGGATTTCTGAGAAGCCTTGCCCTTTTGTTTTTTCTTTGGTAAAGCAGAGAATTTTGCCCTAGATCTTTTTTTTTTTTTTTTTTTTGAGCGGAGAGGGGGTATCAAACTCTGAGATAGGTAATTTTTACTTTGGAATTAGCAAGAAAATGGTTCAAACTTTCACTCAGTATCTGGTTATTGTCCCAGAGTCTGCGTCTCTTCAACACCCAAGTTCCCCTGCCCTCATTTTAAACTATCTTGTGAGAATTCTGTATCCCCAGCATTAGCCAAAGTAACTGTTCTGGATTCTGCAAGTGTCCCCCACCACTACAAAAGCTTTTTCCTCTGCCCAGGATACACTTCTTTACTCCCAGCTTTCTACAAAGTCTCCATGGCAAGCTAAGGAAATCTAAATGACCAATTTTCATTGTTGTTTTCTTCATCATGCACCCCCCTTCTATTTTTTTTTTTCCTTATTTAGTTTGAGTGGTTTTTTTTTTTCAAAGAAAAGCATGAGCTTACTTGTTTAGCCCACCGGAAGTGTCTTTGCTTTGGTGTCAGACATGGCAGAAAATGACACAGGAAAGTCTCCTCGTTTTGTGGAGAAAAGACAGCCCTTCCTGTCATGTCCAAGGAGCTGCTCCTGCAGCAGACAAATGCCACTGGAAGAAGAGGCAGAAAGAGACTTGCACACAGAGGATTTTGGAGCGTACAACCAGAATAAGGTCAAGAACACGTGCTCCTTTTTTGAGAACATCCTACTGTCAATGGAGGATCGAGTCACACTCTCTAACAGCCACCTAGGTGAGGGCTGCCCATATGCCAGCGTGACTCTGCATCTACTTCCCGTTAGGGGAAGAGCATTTCAGACTTCGCTCAGCACTCGTCATGAGCCTCGTCTCCTGTTTTGCCAGGAGCAGGAGGGGGCAGGGAGAGCGGCGTGGCCGCGCAGCCGGAGCCGCACCGTGTCAGCCAGACGTGCACGGTGCAGCAGGCAGGGCTGGCTGCACAGAACCAGGCGGGGGAGAGACAGAGAAGATTGGGGGTTGCTCAGCCCCCTGGAAAGCAGAACGGCTGATCTCTATCTCTGTGTGCTTCGCTGGTTTGTTTGCTTTAAAAAACATCACATACTTGGTACTGACACCTATAGCTAAGGTTACTCGATATTTTCCATCACAAGTCTGTTTTCAGTTACTCAGAACTTTGCCAGACATCAGATACTCAGATTCGAATTTTCCATATTTATTTTCACTTTTTTTTTTCTGAAGATGGAGGCACTTAGTAAGGCGTAAAAAACAAATGCTATTTTGCAATTATAAAAATTTGACTTTGACACCAGTCTTTTAACATAGAATTATGTATATAATGAATAACAAAAGCTGCAAGCAACACACAAAAGTTAAGAATGCTTATTAGTCACCATTTTTAGGTTCTCATTTCCCTAAAGTGCCTCAGAGATGCCCCTCTTCATGAAATAAATAGTTGGATTTAGCCAGGGAAGAAGCCAGCGGTCTCAAAGGGGCTGCAACAACACTCCACTGGTTTGAGCTGCCTGGACTGCAGTTCTGCCATACCTATTTTTGCCTCCTGTATCAAAGCTGGTGCATGCTGGCAAAAAAATCACTAACACCGACTCACATCTCTTGAGCTCATTTAGCAGAAATACTGAAAAAACAGGCTGGGACAGAACTCGCCCTCATCTCCTACCTCCAGCTGGATCTGGGAGAGGTGTTTCCAGCGCTGCACCCAGCAACAACTGTGCTCCAGGGAACACTGCTAATTAGCCTGGAGGTTGCATTCCCCGTTTGGCTGGGTGAGAACAGCACTGCTGCTGAGCAGAGCTGATGGACTCGGGCTGGCTGGAGAGGAGGGGACTCAAATCTCGATGGTGATACCTACTGTCACCATGGGTTCCAAACCGGGCAGGGGTTTGCAGAGCTCCCACAGGCACACGTGTCCGGAGGAGGTTTCCTCTCATCTCGGGCAAGAACCAGACCAGGTACTTTGGGGCTGTGCCCCCGGTGCAGAAAGCGAGGATCACCTGTGCTCTGGGATGGACCGTGCAGGGATATGTCTTGCTTTGTGCCATCCTTGTGCACGTTTCTTGAACTTAGAAGTCAGAGCTTTGTGCCACTTGGACTTAGACGGCAACTTTCTTCCTTAAAACGATACGCTTGGGACTAATGTACAAATGAGACGCTGAGATGCTCCACAGCCCCAGTTTGAATGGCTGTGGGTTTTTTCCCTCCCTCAGCTACGCTGGGGTGAGAATTTGCTTGCGAGGGCAAGCAGGAGCCCGCAGCCTCGCCATGCTGGGGACCCGGCCGAGGGTTCCTCGGGAGCCCACGTGCAGCCGGCAGCCAGGAGCCCGCCCCG
>NW_005054320.1:7874626-7883027 GCF_000277835.1 Geospiza fortis
CCAGCAGCCGCTGCTGCCCCAGCTGCTGCCTTGGCCACGCTCCTTCCCAGAGCCTTGTCCTGGTGCCCCCAGCCCGTGCTGGGCCCCTCGCCACGGTGCCCTCCTCACTCAGCCCTCGGTGTCCACCCCCAGCCCAGGCACTGCCCGCTGGCCCGGCCACCATCGAGTCAGCAGAAAAGCACAAAGCTGGAGCAAGTGCTGTGCCGTGCCATGGTGCCCATGACATGGTGGGTACGTGTCTGGTTCGGACGGAGCCCCTGCTGCCAGGAGGACCAGGGCCGTGCTGGCATGGCCTTTGTGACCACTGAGCCCTGACCTATTTGCCAGGTGCTGTGCTGCCGTTGGAAAGGTCTCCTGCTCCTCGCCCACAGCCACTGTGTGCTGCGTTGGGGTGGCTTGCTATCCACTCACATCCACATTATCATGCGCCTGGTATGGAAGATAACTCCACATCTTGCCATCCGCTCATATTGAGTGTATTTGTTTTACTTCTGAAGGCAGTTTATACCGCTGTCTTTGGGTTTTGCTTTCAGCCCCATCCCTGTGCCCCAACTGGATTTAGTGTTATGGGCTGCAGGGAGTGTTTTGGAGCTGCTCCGTTCTTCTCCTGGAATCTTTCACTACCTGCCATTAAAAGTACAGCTCAGCACTTGCAACGATTACTTCTTGTTAAAGCCAGCACGTGTCCTGATAGCTAAGAGAAGGAAGTGTGAGCCCCAGAAGCTGAAATAATGACATGTAAAAGGCTGATACGCAGAAAAGAACAAAAAAACTGTAATTCCCCACACTCTGAACAAAAGCTACAAATTATAGGCTTTGTGGATTAAAAGGTGGGCTGGGAAGTAGTAATGCACGGCAACAAGAGAGTGAGGTGTTTCCTTGTTGGATGGGATGCAGTAAAGATGCCTGCATCCCTTCAGTCAGATCCTGGCAGAACATTCAAAGGGATGAGGTCTTAGAGCAGCAGCATCAGATTCGGATGCTGCTGCACGGAAAGTCAGGAAGCATTCTCTTTTCCCTGGCACAAACCCACGGCTGCTGCTGCTGCTTCCATTGGGGAAGGTGCTCCATCGGGCCTCGCCCCGGTGAAACCAGAGAAGGGGTCTTCCAGGAGTGCACCCGTGGCTGCGTGCCCACCGGCGGCCCCAGCGGTGGCCACCGGCACCGGCAGTACTGCCGAGGTGTGGTCCCTTTGTCTGTCGGCTTTCCGGCAGCAAATGCAGGAGCCCCCTTTGCAAACTCTATGTTTTACAGGGAGTCCCCCTGTGGCAGATCTGTTTTACAGGGAAAGCGTCTGCAGGGGAGCACGAGGCGGTCGAGGATGGAGTCTGCAAATTGCTGCCCGTTTTATTCTGCCTGTCATAGGTTTTGTTTGCAGATGATCCTCTGGCATCTGTGAGAAACAAGCGAGCAAACACACACAGCACTCCACTGCCTTGGAGAGGGAGCTCTGGACTCAGAGAATGGAAGCCCTGAGTCCTTCTGACAATTCTTCCCACTTGCTTTTTTAAGGTTTCTGTGCTCTTGGGCACCTATTAAGCTGGTCTCCAGCCTGCCTCCTTGGGAAGATTCCTGTTTTTTCCTTCTTTTGCCTAGAGAGTAGCTGAAGGGCCAAGTGAGGTCGTGCCAGTTGGTGTTAACATAGAGCTTTAGTTTGCACTGTATGGTCCGTACCACACCATTTGCATGTGATGTAATTAAAGCAACTTTACATCTGTTTAATAAAACATCAGGAATGCCTAATGCAGAGGACAAACTTGAACTGCTCCAAGCCTGGCTTTTGGATAAATCTGTGGTTTGGGGACACAGTTGCTTAGTGAAAATCTGTCACAGTTTGGGTGCTCCTGTCCCCTGGCTGTTCACTACTGACCTCCTGCAGTAGATGTTGCTCCTCTCTTGGCTCTGGCAACAGAGCAGATGTGCCTGCTCAGTGCCTGCTGCAGTGGGAAGTCCAGCTTTTCATGGCACGACAGCTGCAGGAGGAGGGCTGTTCTGACTGCAGTGGCCATGTACAGACCCTGCTGGAGCATCCTACTTGTCAGGGCCTGCCTGCCCTGCCAGCAGCCATTTCCTCCTCTGCTCCTGTTCTCCTCAGCCACCATGTCAGGTGCTGTGCAGCGCAGCCTTTCCCGTCTTGCACCTCTCACAGGCAGCCTGGCTGCTGCCCCAGGGAGCAGGAGCCGCATTTCTGCAGGAGCCAGAGTTGCCACCCAGCGTCTGTGAGCTGCAAGCAGGCACAGGAACGGCATCAGCGTCCCGGGCAGCGAGCCATGCCAGCCTGCAGGCTCTCAGTTTGATTGCACTCAGGGAACAGGTGCCTCATCCTTTAAGAATACACCAGATTTAATTATACCACTTCAAAATGTTCTGTCTTAGGTGAGGCTTTGAACATGTCCACATTAGCTGTTTATGGAGGTGTGACAAGACTGTTTTAAAATGGATTGATTTACACTGGTGACATTGCTAACAGACCAGCCACGTTAGGAAAAGCTCCAGCTTTTGCCTTTGACCTTCTCTCTTTCCACAGAAATATTTTAGGCTTTGTGCATGAATTTGTTTCCAGCTATCAGGCCTCATTTCCCCATCTGCCTCACAACTCAGACAAAGCTTCTGAGAAGCCCTGATCTATGGCAAAGCAAGTCCTGTATTCCTGCCTCATTCTGAAGCTGCTAGGGACAGCAATGTGATTGATCCCCAAGTGGCAAGTTCAAAGTGCAGGTTTTAGCAAGGAGAAATTTACCAGCAGAGATGGAATTAGACAGACTGGGTATTCCCATTGTAAACTATTCAGTTGCTTGTAATTTTTATGATTGGAGCTGAAATGTTCCATTCTGGCTGTCTGCCTACATCTGATTTTTTTTATAATTTTTGTTTTCTTTTTAAATATGGCTTCAGCCTGTACATTAAGTCTACTCAGGGAGAAATAAAAAAGGCAGAGCAAAACATTTTGGATTTGAGTGTTAAAATGTATGTTAAAAAGAACAGTCTTTTTGCCCAACTGCTTTGGAGGAGGAAGCTGAAACCTATGAAGGAGAGCTGTCCTTACGTCAGAGCTACACTACTCACTATCCCCATAAAAATCCATGCCAAATTTTGATCAATGATAAGCCTTTAAAAAAAAAATCCATTTCACACATGCTCTGTAGGGACATTTGAGATTTTCCCTGTGTAGTTCTTCCAAGATCTGCTGTCAACACTGTGTCACAAAGGTGGGATAAGGTTGTGTGAGTGCCAGCCATCTTGTGTAGGGACCCAGCCACTGGTGACTGCTCTGGGCCAGGCAGGGGGAAGGAGGAGCAGCTGAGTGAAAGGAGAACAGCAAGTCCCTTGGGGAAGGGAACATGGAGAATAGATGAGGGCCAGGAGCTTTATGATACTGTCTGCTGTGAGGATAAAGACAGAAGGAGTTACTGGAAAACAAAGGGATGGAAGAGGGAGAAAAGAACCTTGACTGGCTGAATAATGTGACTAGATGGAAAATTAGAGTACATGGGATTACAAAAGTCAGGAGTGATTGCTGTAGTGGAAGCAGGGCCTTGAGAGAGGGAAGACTATTTGAAAAAGCAAGCAGCTCGTCTTGGGAGCTGTGGAGAGAGCAGCAGTATTGGAGCCAGCGAAACGAGGAGAAAAAGAGGAGCTAAAAATGGTAGGAGGGGTGTAACAACACTGGATGTGGAGATAGGAAAGAACAAGCTGTGCCAGACTCATTAAGGAACCAAAGAGCAGGAAGAGCATTCAGATAAGTGAACAAGGAGACCTGAGGCAGGGGGGTGGCCAAACAAGCACTATTGTCCATCTTGTTCCAGGGGCACAAGCAAACCTTTAGGTTTCTGTATCTCCTCATTGTTGAGTCATGATTCAGGAATCCTGGGGCTGGCAGCACTTCTATCCTGAAATGTTAAAGGAGGGAAAGAAAAAGAATAAAAAGACAGAGGGGATTCTACAACAGTTTCCAAGCTGTCATTCTCCACATGAAAAAAACACAAATCAGTCCTAAAAAAGATCTGATTCCTTCAGCAGCCCATACATGACATCCTGAGACCATCTTAGGGCCAAAAGAGCATCCCTCCTGGTCCCCACATCCTCATTTGCTCCCTTTCCAGACTCCTTGGTACTGTCCCAGGGACCAAATGAATGAGGACTGTCTGTTTTAAAGTCTGTGCTTAACAAATCCTGGCTTTTTTTTTTTTTTGGGAGGTGGGGGGGAGGGGTTGAGTAAGCAGACCTGATAAAATGCTCTTTATATATAAAAGGGATAAGGTGCTCCCAGCATCTGCGCTCTACCTTTTCCTAATTCCTATGTGCTCTGCTCACTTGCACTTAAAGTTTCCATACCTGCCCTTCACACTTGCTTGCTGCCCAGGCTGTTGGGGGTTTCACCAGGGTTGCTGATGGGCAGGAGACAGGGATGCCAGATCTGGATGTGGTCCATCCAAAATTTGTTGAAGGCTGAGTGATTCTTCTCCTTTACCCATCTTTTTCAAAATCTGTGAAGCCACAGAGGGTGAAGTGGGACAGGCTGAGAGTGACTGAGCCCTATGAGCTGTGCCATTCCCAGATATTTGTCTGTCTCGACAACAACACCTGGTATGTTTGCTGAGAGATGCAGTCACCTAGACTTGAAGCAGAAACAAAAATGACATTAAGAAACTTCCCAGAGCAGCAGATAGGGACAATGTCAGATGTTAAAATTGGTCTTCAAGTCTTGTGTTACTGTAGTTTTAAAAACAATTCTTTAGTCAACAGCCAAATATACTCCACCAGATACCCAGAACAAGGGCATTGCACCTCACCAACAAAGTTTCCAGTTTACCCTGCCCTAGTTGTATGTGCAGGCAAGTGGAATCTCTCTTTTTGTAATTTGACCCCTTTTATGGATGCTCAAGCTTTTTTCTTCCCCTTTCCCCATCCCTCCCCTCCCCCCCGCCCCCTTCTCTCCCTCAGAGAAGCTGTGGGAGCAACAAAATAAAAGAAAGAGATGCTGAGTTTCCTTGACTAGCTTTCTCTTCAAAATTATACCCTGGATATAATTCCCTAATCAGTCTGGGAAAGGAACTTGAGATGGATTTGATGCAGGCTTGGTGCAGGACAAGGAGTGTCAGCTGCACCCAGGAGCTACACAAGATCAGCAGGCTGTGAGCTCCAAATGGCTGCAGGTTCAGACACAAGCAAGGCGCCATCAACTTCCAAAAGCATCCATCACTGTGGCATGAGTCCAAGGAGATGAGACAAAAGGCCATTCTGGCATTTGCCATGGCATCCAAGCACAGAGCCCATGCTATGAAGATCCTGTGTTCTTGGTAGGGTCACTGTGCTGTCGATTTCTCAAAATACTCCTCTGGTAAAGAGCACAAGCATCTTCTCCAATAGGTCTCAGAGCCTTTCCCATTTCTTTCCGGCTTTGTTGCAGCCTGATGTCTCATAGGCAGCCTTGGCAACTGGCAACATAAAGCAGGACAACTGCCCTCTGCAGTGCTCTGCTGCTTGCAGGAGCTTGGCATGGGGAAGAGCTGTCTGTCAGACTCCAAGATCCACACCCACCACCCTGCTCACCCTGACAGGCAGGAAAAGCAGTACAAAACCCAGGCAGATCCAACCATCAGCGCTGAGGAAGTTGTTTCTCAGGATCACTAATACCACCCCTCTGCTAAACACAAGCCAGTAGGAAACACTCTTCTTTATTAAATTATTTTTTATTTTCTTAAGTTGGTGAAGGCTACCCCCTATAGAGGGCTATGGAAGTCAATCCAAGGACAGAAATAAAAGTGGTGAAAAAGGCAGACACAATCAGCTTCATCTTGTGTTTTGGTGTCCTTGGGAAATTGCTCTCCCAGCTGAATTACATTTTTGGTGGAGAGTCCCTCAGGTTTTTGCAAGAGTAGTTTTTCTTATTACTTTCAGATTGCATGTCCAGAAAATGGCATGAGGAAGGACAGCATGGAGGGAACAGAGAGCACAAGGTCAGGTTGGAAGAAAGTGAAACAGAGAATTGTATCTATGACAGGGCCCTCCAAAGCTTCAAAAATAGCTCGAGTGATGAGCCTGACCATTTCCCTTTGAAGCACTGATGTCACCCTGCCTGTGGCAATGATCCACTTACCAGACTGACGATATATTGCTACTGGCAGTAACTCTGAAACTAAAGTCAATAAATACCATTTCTAAATTAAGTAGCCAGAGGATTTTCCTATTGCTTCTCCTATATTTAATTCTTCCTTGTCCAGTAAGTCACAGTGTCTCACCCATTGCCATAACTTTCCCTCACCATTTAGAAAACCATATGAATACCAGTGATAGGACTTCAGCATCACACAGTGACAATCAAAATGTGGCATTCTTAGAGGAAAGCAGAAATTATCCTGTCCTGGTACATAACTACAACAGAAAGTACAAAGTGCAGAATGACAGAATGGCCTACGCCACTTTTTGTCTGCCTTACCCCTTTACTTTCTAAATTTCTCAATCATATTACCTCTGACTAAATGGCATTTTCCTCTTGATTACAGCTGTGGGCTCTTTCACTAAGTAATAAACTTCATGTCACCAGCCAGAGACCCACTGATGTTTTTCTCTCACTGTGTTTCTTCCTGAATAATTCCCCACATCACTTCCCCCCTCTGGAGGGAGGTCCTTTTGGAGCACCAAGTGTGCTCCTTGGTGGTTCAGGTTACATTCCAGATGTGCAAATAAGGTGACCTGGTCAAGAAGACAACCTCCACTCCCCAGGCCAACAACAAATGCCTTGACACCTTTTGCAACATGACCCCAAACAAGCTGGCTTGTGGCAGCACAGGTCCTTTCCCTGCCTACAAATTGTCACCAATAATTTTGGCAAGTGCTAATGAGGCATCATTACTGCAAAATATCTCCCACACGTTTCCCAGTTGCAGGTCTCCCATAGCATGTGTGTGCCACTCCCTGACTCTGTATCCTGGGCACACAGTGCTGCTTTCACCAGCTGTACTGCAGGGACTGCTGTCCCTCAGCTGTAGCAGCATGTTTCCCCAATACTTCTCTATTTTTTTTTTTTTTTAACCTCCCTGTCGCCTCTGAATAGGCCGTAACTGGGGACTCAAGCACGCTGAAATTATGCAAATCGTCCCACCGGGTTTTTTGTAATGCTAATTATATCAAATGCATGCTCATCAATGAGGATGTCTAATTCCCCTTGCTCATTATCTAGATGTCGCACACTGATATAGAAGTATCTGAAAAAATTAATCTCCTCATAACACAGTATTTGTGAACCCCTTGCCACCACCTTCACAGCTCCTGCCTTTGCCCCAGGACCCCCAGGTGATAGTGGGCATGAGCACATGCACCAAATTGTCCCCAAAACCACCACTCCTTTGCTCCTTCCTATAGAGGAAGGAAGCCTTATCATGAGGCTTTGGTGTTTGATTCACCAGAATTGATTGGGTCTTGTATTTGTGACTTAAATCAACAGGAGTGACACGATGGATGTGTGCTATATAGCACTCCAGAAAGTGGCATCTGAAGTAGTTCAGAACATACATTTTAGCTACTAAGTTTCCTGCCTATAAAATTGTAATAATACCTTATCAGCTAATGGGCCTCCTGAGAATGACGTTGATTCAAATTTATAAAGCCATTGGAAGCGGGGATGGTAAACACTACAGAAAAGCAGGAGAAGATCAGGAGCCCTGTTTGCAGAATGGGGTTCACATATGTGTGGTAGACAGCTGGTGGATTTGTATACAGCATAGAAAAAAAACCAAAAACCAGGGGAAAATGTAAAACACCACTTTTTTTTTCTCTCTGTGACTTTTTTTTCTCTCGCTTTTTCTCATCTGTCTTGATGTTCTTCCTACATGGTGAACGAAGAAGGGACTTTGAGGGGAAAACAATCTGTCATTGTGTAAGGAAGGACAACGTGGCACCTATGCACAAGGAGTCCCGGAGGGGAAAAGTCAGTCTGGCGTTCCTCGACTCAAAGCTCAGGGCTGTGACACCTTCTGTGGGGCTCTGCTTTCATTTACCGAAGTGCTCCCTGAAGGTGTGAGTTCAACGTTTGCCAGGTTCTGATCGGGTAAAAACCCCCAGGAAGACCCTGACCCGTGCCACGGGCTAGATTACTTCCAGATGTTTTTTTTTTCATTCTGTTCTTAACACCTTACGGGGATGTTACTATTCTAACGACAAAATTAAGTCCTTTTCTCCCCTTGCTCCCAGCGATGAAACACTCACACATTTACTTACCTCAGTTTTACAGCTTCTTGCCTTTATTAACATTTTTTTTTCTTTACAAATGGCTTTTCTTCCAAAAGCTGAGAGGAGCTGCTTTGTCCCAGTGCATCTCGGAGGGGGCCGGCGCTGAGGGAGCGGACGCCCCGGCCCGTCCCGGAGGTGCCGGGTCCGTGCGCCCGGAGCCCCTCGGGGG
>NW_005054320.1:7883263-7898352 GCF_000277835.1 Geospiza fortis
TTCTTTTTTCTTTTTTTCTTTTTCTTTTTTTTTTTTTCACATGGTGTTAGAAAACCTCTTTTATCATCACCTGGAGGTGAAAAGTTCTATCCTGTTCCACCACCCCTTGCCCTCCTTGGGAGAAAAGTTCTTCCTTGCTCCCTTGTGTTTCAAGGGCTCAAGTGGAGGGTTGACTGCCCGTGCTTCAAGGGACAGCGTATGCAGTGCAGGGAGGTTTTACAACTACCTTGTCATTGCCACTGTCTGAAACAGGTAAAAGCAGTGACAGCTATGCCTGACTGTAGTACTTGCAGACTCCCAGATAACCTCAAACAAAATTACCAGCATAGGTTCTTCAGTGATATTACATTATTTCTTATTTTGCTTGGGACCCCTCACTGATCGCGATCTCTCTGCTCAAGATGCTGTGCAAACCAACCAAATAAAAAAACCCGATCCATGCCTAAAGATCTCTCTGAGTGTAAGAGCAGAGACTGTGGAAATGTGGGAAACAGTAAAGAAACCCTGAGCCGGTTTTGGTCAGCAGGATGTACAGCAGCATCGGCGCAGCGGCAGCCTGGCCTCTGCCGAGATGCTGTTAGCACTGCAGAACACACGAATTTTCCATAAAGGCTTCAAAAGCAACACACAAAATGCGAGGCTCTCGCTGCACTCAGCCGCAGGATCAAGGACTCTGCAGCTGAAAGGCAAGCAGGGTATGCAAAGTGTAATCCGAGCAAGAACAACTCCGGGAGGGAAAGATAATGGAAAAAATGCCTGGGATGACAGATCAGCATCTAAAACACAAGGTCAGGGAACCGTACAATTATTTAGGTTGGAAGGACCTCTGGAGGACATCCGTTTCAACTCCCAGCAATAGGGGGGGAGTGGAAGGCGGGGGGTACCTCCCAAGCTCAAAGCAGGCACAGCTGAAGTTGCTCAGGGCATTTGTAATACAAAATACATGTTTTGTTGTAGGGATACATCTAGTGGTGGGAGGCACACAGCCAGTACACAGTGGAAGGAATAAAAACAGTAATAAAAGCAATTTGAAGATAAGGTCTAGCTTGTTCTGGGACTTCTGAAACATCTTTTCAAGCTGACTCACAGAACTCAGAGTATCAGAGGATTTCTAGAAAGTATAAAATACATTTTAATATTAATAGTCATGATTAATAGCCATAACAATACTTTTATATATCATCCAAGTAGGGAACCATTTCCAGAAGCATAGGACATATCCATTCTGGAAGTCAAAGGAGTTGAAATCCTAATGTATTTGTCCATTTTTGCAGATTCTGTCTGATCCACACAGAATGAGTGTTCTGTGTGCCTTTGCCATCTCTCTGACCTTTCACTTGTTTAGTCTTACTTGATCAGGAGACATTTGTTTAATGTTCACATCTGCAAATGGCATGAAGTACAGGGAAGTAGTCAATGGCACCTTTTACCTCTGACATACTTAACAAGAATTCAAGAACTATCACAGTAGGATGTTGAGGGTCACCTATACAGGTTGAAAAGACTTTGCCAAGCTTATATTCACATTTAACTTTCCTTTCTTGAATATTGTTGCTTCATGTAGCTCCTGTTGTTCTAAACACAAGCTTTCAGGTGGTTCTGTTTTGTATTTTTGGACATACCCTAGAACTTTCAGATTTGTTTGTCTGGTTTTTTTTTATACACTGACTAAAAAAGAAGCCATAAAGCAAGATAAGGGTGAATGACTCATTTCACTACAAGACAGCACATACATGTGCTATTCCTTATCACCATGTGATGGAATAAAAAACTCTTGAAGCTTACAAAGCAAAAATGCGGAAGCAGAAACTTAGCTAACACCAATTCTCTCTGTCAAACATGAAAAATATCCCAAATCCCCTCTAGAATCCAAAGCAATTACATTTGACTAGAATCCTCAAAGCCAAAACAAAACTAATGCAAGCTGAAAAAGACTGAATACCCAAAGGACAAAACACAACTACCTATATGTAACAATTAAGCAAAGCCTTCAGAACCCCAAAGTCAGGAACTTTTCTGCTCTGTGTAACATGACCAGCAGCCCTCTTTATTGTTAAACTGGTTGATGAGATTCATTAGGAGATCAGATTTGTAGTTATTTATAATTTAGTCAAAATATTTGAGCTAAAATTTCCTCTGCTGGAGGTGGAATATTTATGAAATGTTCCAGGTAAAAATAGTTCCACTATTTTCAGGAATGAAGCTACAAGAAAAGATCCTGTTTTCTGATGTGCTTTTAGAGAAGTTGTGTGCTGTGGAGGATACTGTAACTTCAGCAGAGGAGCGGCCTCTTCCGAAGGAGTGGCATCTGCCAGCTGACATTTCATTCATACTTGGCAAGCTTGCCAAGAGAAGGCAGAGCCAGACTCTGCTCGTGGTGGCCCTGAGAAAGCACAACAGCCATGACTTGCAACAATCCTGGTGAGCATGAGGAAAAGCCTCTCCCCAGGGCATGTTTCAGCACTACTGTGTGTATCTCAGCAAGCTGAGGAATTGCCATCCTTGGAGGGGCTCAGAAAACACCTGGACAAGGCTCTGAGAAACCTGAGCCGCCTTGGGGTCCCACCTACATTCTCTCTGCTGCCGGGTTTGGCTGTACGAGCTTAGGCACAGGTCAGAGGCAGTGGAGCTGAGGGCAGCCTCTTCCCTCTGATGACTTTGGGGAGAGTTTCCAGAAAGCTCTGCTGGAGCCTCAGCTAGGACTGACCCCCTTCCCCAGGAGATGTTTTTAGGCTGGTGCGCTTGCCCTTGGCTCCTGTCTCAGGAGTCTGGCCTGTGTCTGACCACTCAATCTGTGGATCTAGACCTGTGGATAGGCTTCCTGGCCTGACCCAAGACCTGCCCTGTCATGATAGACTTGTCAGGCAGTCTCTGGACTGTGGCTCCCCTTGGTTCCTGCCTCCAGACCCAATCCTGATGCTGACTTGACTTCTTACTTTGACCTTGGACCTGCCTCATCACCACAAGCTTGTGTGATGATGTGGATTCTCAGCTGAGCCTGGCTAACTGCCTATACCTGACATTGCCCCCTTGCTCAGATGCTTTCCCTTGCTGGCTAAGCCTCTTCCTGTGCCTGCTGCCTTGTTACATGCCTGGATCTCAGCTCTTATATTCCTTTAGGGAGCTGCCAGCCCTCACCACCCCCAGCGACCTGCTGTGAGCAGGCAGTCTTGGTAGAGACCTCCAGAGGTCCCTTCCCACTCAATCTTTCTGTGAACTTATAACAGCACTCTAACCAAGTGAAAAGAAAAGAAAAAGTAACTTCTATGGGCAGGGAAGAAAATATAACTGTGAAGGCATTGTGTTGATGCTTAGGTGCATGGTGCATTAGACTAGGGAAAGGAGAAAGGACCAGAGGGACAGGGACAAGTAAAGGGGTCTAGAACGGATGAAGGTGGTAGAAGGTTTGAAAATGGACGGCAGTGCATCTGCTGTAATATCACTCCATTATCCCATAAATCCCAGGACAAAAGGGTAGCAGAAGAGATGCACACAGCTCTGTTTCCTCTCCAGCTACACTGTGTCACTGTGTCACATTCATGACAGTCCTGAGTCTTTAAATAGGAATATCTACTACCTTACAAGCCCTCTTCCACCTCGTTTCCCTGCATCTCTTGGACACCATTAAATGTTCTTCATCTGCAAATGGATTTCAAGGCTGCTCTGCTGGTGATGCATGGGCTGAGCAAGGGGACAGAGCTGGCTCACACAGGGTGAATATCTCACAGGCAGGCGGTGACACAAGGGTGTCTCTGTGGAGAGGCTCATCGTCTGCTACAGTCTTCTTGAAGACCTGCTTCTGCAGTCATCTCTCATAAAAGAGAGAGTCTTTAAGGGAGGCTGCAAAAATGGATTTAAAACATGGTATCTCCTAACACCAACCCGTGATGTATTACAATACATTTATTCCCACAGCAGTCATGAGGTAGGAGCTTGAAACCAGATTTATTGCTTATTGAGAAGTCTAAAAACTATAAACCCCATCACTCTGGACTACATTTCTTGTCATTTTCCCTGACCTTTCCTTTAACATTAAGAAAAACAAAACCAAACCGCTGTAATGGATCCACTCCAGAATAGCCTGAGACCTGCTGGAAGCCACAGAGAGACTGTTTTGCAGTGCAATTGGAAAGGCAACCCTTGGCCATCAGCAGGAGTGAAATACTGGGGCTTCTGGCACTGCCGGTGTGGAGCTGGACCTCGCTTCTGGGGAGATTTATAGGGCTTTCACATACAGTGCAGCCTGAAAAAGCATGTACAAACAGTGCAAGCAAATATATCTCACTGCAGCCTCATTCTGTGACATCATTCATTTTCAACAATGAAAATCACTCAGACCCAAAATCAACTGTCCTATATAGGGGCCAACAACAAAAGAGTGCAAAGCACTAAAATTAGCATGAGCTTCTGACATGATGACAATATTGGTATCCTCTCTTTTTTTCTGGGGCCATTGGGATTGTAGTTTTAAAAGTATGCTAGTGTTTCCCAAGCCATTTTGCTTTAGGTAATTGTATAGCCATTGTGCCACATGTGTGTGTGTACAGCTGCAGATTTGACATACCTCCTGAAGATTGTTTTGCTAAGGTCTGTGATTTTCTATATAATTAGGAATCTATTTTCTGCAAGATTACTGAAAACTCAGCTATTCTCCTTGACCTCAACAAAGCTGGCTAAACGCTTCAGTTCTTTTGGAAAATTAAGATACTCATCTAGATGTCCTGTGCTGGACCTATGACTCAGATTGAAACATCTGGTCAAAGGTTTTCCTCAGCCACTGCTAGTAAATTCACTTTGTCAGCAGTGGGTACTGTATCTGTGTTCTGTTGCTCCCCAGAACTGCCTCAGGCTGCAGTCCAGCCAGGAGCTACTCAGTCAGGATGGACCTGCTACAGGAATTCATGGCGGCCAGACCTAGACACACTAAGTTTGTTTCAAATCCTTGTTCCCCACTGTGTTTCCTGTACCAAAAGAGTCAGGTATGACCATGTCACAAAGGCACCTCTGTTTATTCAAAACAACCTTTCATCCTTCAGCTTTGCATCATCACGTTCACCCACAGACAGTCTGCTGTGCTCCCTCAAGCAGTTTGCTGTGTCCCACAGGCTTGCTGTCCCTATTGCTTGTGTGACTCTGCAATGGTATGGCTTTCCTGGGCTTAAATTTCCGAGTCCTCAATGGGCCCATTCAGGAACACTGCAGTAGGAAGTGACGGTGAGGATTCATGGGGACGGATAAAGTTTTCAGATGGGAACAGTTTGACTTTAGACACAGCGTGGTCCCGGGGTGACTTACTCTCCACAATCTGATGCTTAAGCGTTCCCATCTCTGAGTCCCAGGCTTGTCCCCGCCGCAATTTCTTGAAGGTGTTGCGGAAACCCTCGGTGCTGAAGTAGTAGATCAGGGGGTCCAGCATGCAGTTCATGCTGGCAAACATCATCGTTATAATTAACGCTTGGCGCACCGAGGCCTGGGTTTGTTCCTCAACCTTCATCACCCGGGCCTTTATCATCCCATAAACCGCCAGGGTGGTGTTGTAGGGCACGAAGCAGATGATGAAGATGACCAGATTGACCAAGAGGAGACGGACGGTCTTCCGCTGCCGCAGGGTCTTTGTCTGGCTGGGCTGGCAGAGCTCCTGAAAGATGCGAATTGAGCAGTACAGCACAGAGCTGAGAGGCAGGAGAAACCCCAAGATTTCAGCCAGGATTACCAGGGGGAAGAGGTTATTCTGCCACATGTTGTCGCTAAAGCTTTCAAAGCACAGATAAATGGTCTGGTTTTTTACTTTACAGTGGTTTTGCTTGTGGACTATGGCAGTGGGGATGGAGCCCATGAAGATCACAACCCAGACGATGAAGCAGAGGAGCTTGGCCACCTTGGGGCGCCGCAGATGCCGCCAGCGAAGCGGGTGAACGATGGCAACGTAGCGATCCAGGTTGACGCACATGAGGAAGAGGCAGCTGCCGTACATGTTGATCTGGAAGACTGAGCCAGAGACCTGGCACAGGAAGCTACCAAAGGGCCAGTGGTGGTTGATATAGTAGTAGAGTCGCAGGGGCAGAGAAAGTGTGAAGCTGAGGTCACTTATGGCCAGGTTCAACATGTAGATCATCACTACAGACTTCAGGCGCAGATATCGGACAAATATCCACAGGGCTACCACATTGAGTATCAAACCTGTGATGAATATCAGGGTGTATCCAGGCATGAGGAGGTGGTGGTTGAAGGTGTAATCCTTGCATGTCTGAGATGAATTGGATGCATTGGACGCTGACATGCCCAGCATGGGTCAGAAAATGCTCTTGCTGAGATGGCTGAGCCTGGTGATGGGCTAAGGAGGCACAAAGAAGAGCACTGAGGGAAGTTGTTCCCCTCTGAGGAGCCACGGGCAGGTCATTCCTGTCATCTGCTGCTGAGAGGTAGATGGGCAATCTTGGCTGGCAGTGCTTTGGATTGCTGGTCTGTGGTCATCTGGCACAGATGTTTCTGCCCCCAGTTCAGCAATTCTTTCCAGCGTTACAAGGTGACAAAGTGATGGAGGATCATTGCCAGCTGTCAGTACAATTCCTGGTCAGAGTGGAAGACCAAAACAAAAGAGTTTAAGTTAGAAGAGGAAATCTCTTGAAATGTTAAAATCCCACCATGGCAGCTTCTGCAGCAAGAACTCACAAAAAAACCAAAAGACAAGGGAAAATGGGCACTAGAAAAGTGAGTAATTACGTGGCAGAAGAAGACAGAGCACAGAGAAAGTGGTTGTTGTACAGAATCATTTATCACTCAGCCCCAGAGGATGCACTTTGCTTTGATCTTCTGAGAGGACATGAATACAAGAAAGGGGCACCACAAGCACACATGGAAAGTAGTTGAGGCAGCTCCAGAGAAAGAGAAAGAAGAAGAGAGCAGTGTTTTGAAGGAAAAATGCTGACTGGAAGGAACTTAAAATAAAAATGGCACAGTACTGTTGTATATCAGAGAAAAAGGACTTTGTACATCCACTTCAGATAAAAAAATTACAGTACAGTTAGACCTGACTCCACCCAAGCTCCTTTTCTTACGTAAAACAACACACACAGACCTCAGTTCCAGTGACTTTGAGTTCCTTATGGTTCTTACATTCATACAGCTCCTTTGGTGTCCTTACTTGCATAGGACCACTGGTGCTTATTGGGATTGTATGCCCTCCTTTCTGCTGCTTGAAGCAGCCCATGTCCCAGAACCGCAGAGCAGCACAGCCATGGAAGGGAGCACAACAAAAAAGGAAGTGCCATGGGATTCATGTGGACAAACATGACTTCAAAGCAGTGTGAGGCCAGTGACCACTCTGGGTACTAACTAGCAGCATTGTCCAAACACTGATCACCTGGAGTGAGCCTGGTGGAAGGCCACCAAAGTGGTCTGGGAGCTGGAGCACGTGTGCCATGAGGAGTTGCTGAGGAAACTGGTCTTGTTCAGCTGGACAAGAGAAGGCTCCAGGTGATAAAACAGCAGCACTGGGGTTTGCATGGCAAGGTTTTGGCAGCTTGGAGGGCTATAGGTGTGGTTCTGTGAGAGTGTGCCAGGAATTTCCTCTTTGCCTGATATATCTAGTGGCAGAAGGGACCTGCCACTGGCCGAGGCTGAGCCCATCAGTGATGGTGGTAGCACCTCTGGGATAATGAAAGGGAAAAAGTTACTGTGAGACAGCAATTGCAGGCAGGGAAGGGAAGTGAGAATATGTGATAGAAACAGGCCTGCTGAGGGGAGGGGAATGAGGTGCCCCAGGCACTGGAGCAAAGATTCCCCTGTTGCCCCTGGAGAAGACCATGGTGAACTCATGTTGGAGCACTCTGTTCCTGAAGGACTGCACTCTGTGGAAGGGACTCACACTGGAGCAGGGATTGGTGCGACACAGTCCCACACAGTTGTTTGCAGGGGTCAAACAGGGACTCCCTCATAAGAGCCCATGTAGATTGTGATTTACTTCAGAAAGAAAGTAGAATTTTCTGTCCAGAGAATAACTTTATATGGGGTTGATATTACACAGCAACTTGACAGGCATGTCAAGTATGTCAGACCTTCTGGATGGCATTGTGTGGCAAAGCACAGATCCAGAGAGAATCTGCTGCAGACAGAAGCGTGTGCTGACCTCACAGAGAGGAAGAGAATCATTCTGGTGACAACATGTTAACCAATGGAAGTGGAAACCTAATATGAGAGTGTAGACAGCTACCAACTTGCCCATCCTTTTGTGTTATTGTGCAGGTCCATCACCAAAACCCGAAGTTTCTTAGAGAAACTTCTACTGGTTTATCAAACTATATCTGAGTGGATTCTACCCTTCCTGGTGGATGAATACTTTCATGAATTCTTGTGCAAGTTTGGAGTATAAGATAAGATGGCAAGGCAAAAGTGCAAGAATGTTGTTGGTTTCAAAAGAAATGTTTCATGCTTTAAAGAATCTCAGGGAGAAGCATTGTCAGTGGTCAAAGGAGGTGATTGTCCTGCTCTGCTTTGCAGTGGTGCAGCCTCACCTTGAGTCCTGTGTGCAGTTTTGGGCACTATAAAAAAGACATTGAGCTATTAGAGAGCGTGCAAAGGAGGACCATGAGGATGGTGAAGGACCTTGAGGGGAAACCGTATGAGGAGTGGCTTAGGTCACTTGGTCTGTTCTGGTTGGAGAAGAGGAGGCTGAGGGGAGACCTCATTGTGGTCTACAACTTCCTTGAGAGGGGAAGAGGAGAGGCAGGCACTGATTTCTTCTCTGTGGTGACCACTGACAGGATCCAAGGGAATGACCTGAAGTTGTGTCAGAGGAGGTTTAGGTTGGATATTAGAAAAGGTTCTTCACCCAGAGGGTGGTTGGGCACTGGAACAGCTTCCCTGGGGCAGTGGTCACAGCACCAAGGCAGACAGAGTTCAAAAAGTGTTTGGACAAAACTCTCAGGCACAGGGTATGATTCTTGGGCTGTCCTTTGCAGGGCCAGGAGTTGGACTTGATGATCCTTGATGATCCTGATGGGTCCCTCCAACTCGGTATATTCTGTGAGTCTATAATTCTAGGAGAATATGTCAGCTTTTGTTAGAGCCAAAACCCTGAAATGAATTGCAGACTGAACAGACTGGTCAGACCTTTATCTTGGTGGAAACAAAGTTACTGAGACTGTGACTTAGTGAGTGACCATGACCTGCTGTAACACATGTACTCAGACCAGCCAGATGTCAGGTGAAAAGGACTTATCTCTACAGACAATGTGTTTTTTCAAGCTTTCCTGAGATATTCAATTAACAGATCTAGATACTGTAATATGTAAGCACAGTCCCTGCTGTGTCAGGCTTTCTACCACTAATATTCCATCTCAAATTGTGGATGGTGAAGGGATTATGTTAAGAACAGTACAATCATGTAGTTACACTGCCTTGAGTTGTCTTCCTGTTTCCTGCACAAACTGTAGCCCAGGAATTTCTTGAGCCATAGGTGACCTAGTTGTACTCAGTAGTCCTCAGGGAACTTCTATTTCATTGTGGTTTTTTCAGTCCTTTTCTGAGTTGATGTAAAATTTACCATCTACATTATCCAGTGCCAGGATTGCCAAGGAGTTCCACAGCTTACTTGTGCCTCAGGTGAAGAATCACTTCCATATACCCATCTCTGATTCATCATCTGCTAGATTCAATTCTTAGCTTTAGTGCTGGAACAGACAGGGCAAAACCCATCCCTATCCACCTTCATTTTGTGGCTGATAATATTGTAAACACCTACCATATTCCCACTCAGCAGCTTTTTTTTGTTGTTGTTGTTTTTAGGCTAAAGGGTCCTTGTCTTCATAGTTTTTCCTGGCAGAGAAGCTGTTCTGTACTTTTGAACATCCTTGTTGCCCTTCTCAGCACTTTTCCACTTCTGCTGCAGCCTTAGTGAGCCCTGTGCTGGGGTGCTGAAAACACACAGTGCTGATAATGTGGATGCACTGAGCTGCGTAGGTGTAGATCTCATTTGCAAGTGGTAATGGCCAGTTCAGTTTGCTTTTTCCCATCACTTCACTAGATAAAATTTCAGCTGTTAGTTTAAGTCCAGTCACTCACACTTCTCTTAAGCTCTGCAGCTCTTTGCAGCCAAACCTCATCTTTTCAAACTTGAATAATTTTATGTCTCCAACAGATTTGTTATTTTATTATTCATCCCTCATGAATAAGTCAAACACCCCAGCACAGGTGTCTGACAACTCCACCAAGAAAAACAACCATCTACCTTCATTCTCTGTCCCTTCTTTTAGGCACTTTTTATCCAGGTAGGAACATTTTCTTTAATTTTTTTTAAGTGCCATTGGTGAGACCTCCTTTGAAAGCCTTCTGGAAATCCACATGGGCCACTGTTCATATGCTTATTGAGCCCTTTAAGGAAGAACTGTGGAAACAGCGTCTCTTTATAAAAGCCATCATGACTTTTCCCCAGTAATTAGATGTGACCACATGCCAATTGATTTTTTCTTTATTATAGCTTCTACTAATTTGTTCAGCAAAACCATCAAGCTCCCTGGTCTGAAACCTCCCAAGAGCCTTTTCTTAAATTGAGTCTGCCTTTAAGAGCTGTTTTAAGCAAAGGTTTCTATGGCACAATTAGTCAGGTCTTCCACCCTTCAGTTATTCTCGGACCTCTGGGGTAGGAGCCATGTGGTTTTAGACACTGTTGAGTTCATCTCACTGCTCCGTGGTTGATCCTGCTACTGTTTTGACCAGAGACAGCCCTTTTATGAACTTCCCATAAAGAAAGTTTCTGCTGTGGAAATCTCCCAGGCTTTCATGACATGAATACCAATGAAAGAAACCTCTTCACTTTTTTGCTCACCATCAGGTTTTCTTTCTTCTCTGAGTGGTCTTTCCTTACATACTCTAGCCTTTCAGCCTTCAAGATGCTGAACAGCACAGTTCTGAACTGGCAGCAAAGACTGCTGAGAGCAGAAAATAGATTGGGGTTTTGAGGGGATTTTTTTCGTGGGTAGATGGAAACATCGAAGAAAGAGTCTGCTATGGTGTTGGTATGGAAGCTGAGCTGGTAGTCTCAGACTTGCCAAAACAGATACAGTGACGAAGACACATGGGAAATGAGATGCATGCAGACACAGTCATTGCAAAGATAAAGTTGTGGGTGCAGAGAGTTTCTCCAGTGAGCTTTGGAGGTCCTGCTTTGGTTGTCCCTCTCTAAAAAGGAAAGCTATGGGTAGGTAAAGCAGGCTGGCAGCAGGGAGACCAATTATCCATTCTGGTTAATGTCAGAGAGTCAAAAGGCATGTTCCTTGTGGCTGCCTCTAAAAGATGCCCAAGTATTCATTGCTCTGCACAAAAGCTGCCAAGAGATCTCAAGCCACCAGCTGTGTAAGGAGGCAGAGGTACCACAGCTGAATAATCCCCCTCCTCAAAACAAGATGTTCTCTATAAATCCTGAAGAAACTTTCTCTTTGGTCACTGACCTTATGTGTCCCAGGAGGTGGAGGAAGCATTGTTTTTCCTCTTCAATCTGAGCCCCTGAATGCCATCAACTTCCAAGACTGTGACTTGCAAAATCCATGGGATTTTGATTTCTTTCTTCTGAGGAGTGAGAAGCCCTAAATGTACTTTAGGTCCAGAACAGGCAGGCATGCCCTGAGATGGGATGTGTGCCTGGCATCTTGCTGCCTGGTCCTGGGAATCCCCTCTCTCCTGTCTCACTGTCTTACTAGGAGTCACTGCCTCCAAGCACCACAAAAATGATGAAGAATCTGAGCATGGGGCTGAGAAATAAGGTGAAAAAGAGAGCTGGAAAAATACTGATGAGGATGCTGCAGGGTCAGTGTTTCTGTTAGTGGCTTGTCACTAAAACCATGGGGAGTTTTGGGGCGCCAGTGAGAATGCAGAGGGCAAACGTGGCATTGGGGTGCAGAACTCAAACCACAAACTGCATGAGCTCGCTTACTTATTCTGAAACCAAAGAGGAAACAACAAAAATGTGTCAAAACCTCAGAAAACACACCCGATTTTACTCCAGAAATTGGAGATATATTTTTAAAATAAATCTGGGTGCTTTTTACCTGCTGTAGGTGATATTCAAGTCCCACTTTTTATCTTTCTGTCTGCTCAAGAAATTAGGTTTTTGTGATGATTTGATTAGATTTTGTGAAGACATTCAAGTCTTAGGATAGCTTGTTTTTAAAGAGAGATACCTGATACAAAAGCTGAGACCTCTGTATTTAACTCATGAGGTTTGACCACACAGCTATTGCCTCCTCCTTAGAGATGCTACCCCTCCTCATCTACTGAGGGTCCCGTGGAAGAGGGCTCCCATGGTGGGCACCTTGGCAAGTAAGCTCTGCAGGCTGCCCATGCTTTTAGTATCACAGGCTCCCAAGGAAAGCCTCAGTTTGAATAAATACAGAGATGTGCCTTGCCCCTCTAGGTCCATGGGGGCACTGACGAGGGGCAGATGTCCCCCAGTGCCCCATGCCAGGCTGGCAGCACACACAGAGCAGCTCACGGGGACCCGTGCCCGAGGTGCCAGCCCAGCCGGCTTTCCAGATGTTCCCCTGCCTTACCTCACTGCTGGAGAAGAGCCAAGTGTGGATGCTGGCTGGTTGGAGCTTGGTGATTGCTGCCTCTGCAGAGGTCTCGGTCCGGGCCCCAAACCCACAAAGCAGCTTGGATCAAAACAGAACCAGGCAAATCTTCGTCCAAATCACAGCTGGTCCCTACCACGCTGCGGCTGACTCTACATCTGGCATGCTGCAGTTTGTCTCTTCTCCTTTCTCACTTCCTGATGCACTTCTGCCTGCCTTACAAAGCATGAACTTTGTTATCAAGGGCTGATAAGCTAAACCACATCCTACAACAGCAAATGCAATCATGAAAGAAGCAGTACCCAGGTGTCCTTGCAACTCAGGAGACCTGCCCTGGGTCATAGTGCCAAATATTTGCTTGTCTTGCTAACTCAGCCACCCCCAGGACTGACAGAGGGGAAATAAAACATCCCTCTCCCCAAAATACTGCTAAACAGGAGGTAGAAGTGAAATATGGGAAGTGAGAGACAAGTTGATTTAATTGCTAGCCTGCACAAAGACTTGGAGTCCTGTCACTCCCATGGGCTAGGGGGCTTGGGGACTGAACACACCCCAGGGGCCCAGCTGTGCACCGCTGGCATGTGGCAGGATCCCAGAAAGAACCAGGCTCCGGAGAGGTGTCATTATCTGTGGCAAGCAAAGGCATGTTTGCCACAAACCTCAGTCCCTGGTGTTCAAGGCTACAGGAGGCACCGTGCTATGAAAGTACAAGGGCTGATTTACCAGCACATCTGTGACCTGGCACTGCCACGTGTAGCTGGGAAGGGAGCTGCCCTTGTGCAGAGCCCATCTGGCGCTCTGTTGCTTCGAGTCCTATTTCTGCTTTGCCAGTCTCAGCACACCTGGAAGAAGACACAAGTCATGGCGACACTCCTGATCCCACTCTTGTCCTGCCCCAAGAACAGCTGCCCTGGGAAGTTGCTGTGGGCTCCCTTTCTCTGCAGCCCTTGCCTGCTGCTGTTTGATTTTCTCACTCCCTGCCTCCCTTGTTCTGCTGTTACTGACTCCTCATTCAGGGAATGACACACCAAGGGATATATATGCTCCTGCTGCTCATAAATCCTTGGAGGGCACAATAGCACCCAAACCACTGAGCTGCTTCTTTCAGTGCCTCTCTTTTTTAGCCAGACCCCTTTTCTCACTTGCTAGTTGCTGGGATCTTTGTTCTCGTGGCTTTTTGTGTCTCCAGTTCCCGTCAAGGTGTTGCTGCTGATAAAAGCTTGCAGATATGCCTCGGGGGGTGTCCTTTGCCTAAGGAGTGTCTGACACATTCTGTGGGAACTCCCCGCTCCCCTGCAGCCCTCACCCCTCACACACATGAGCACAGACCTGGCTTTTCCATGTGTGAGAAGCCAAGGACACAATGGCACCCAGCCCAGCCCGTGAGCCCCACAGCATCCTCACCCAGCTGGGTTCACTCACCTCCCCGGATCTCGGTGCCTCAGCCCACGAGCTCTGTGTCCCCTCTGCCGGGTGGGCTCACACATCTGCCCCTGGCTGTCTCCTGGAGCCTCAGCTCGTGGGGAAGAGCAGCGCAACCCCCGGCGTTTCCTCACCGCTGTCTGAGCGAGCAGCAGGTAAGACCAGATTACTGGGGTGTGTGTTGGAGGCTACACCCTGGTGCTGCAAATCCCAACATGCCTGCCACCCCCAGTGCTGGCTCCAGAAAGCAGGAGCAAGGACCCAGCAGGAGGAAGGATGCAGGGAGCTGGGAATGCAAGGAAAGAGGTGAAATGCACGCTACAAGAGAGAGGCTGCTCAGGTCTGAAAGGAAGACTGATAAACCACAGTGCTCTTCAGACTTCTTTGTGCAGCAAAATGTGGGAGAGCAGAGCAAAGGGGTGAATCCCTTTATGGAAGAAGCACAGCATGGCCAGAACAGCCCTGCTTCACTTTCTGAATGATTCAGACAGGAAAAGCAGAAACCTATGGCTGCAGAGGAGTTTTACCTTCCAAGCAGTGGGAAGAGCTGGCACTTCCCAGGTTGGCTGGGGGAATGGCAGTCTTTTGTCCCGGGACATTTCAGCTCCCTGGTCACACAGCTCACATTTTCCTGGGCTTCCAGGGGCTCTTAGGAAAGGGGTACCCAATGAGAAGGGAGGCAGCCACCCTGTTGTGCCTCCTAGGAGAAGGGCAAGGGCTGATCTTGGGAAAGGATAGTCCATGGGGAAGAAAATGAGGGAGGTGAAGGGAGACTAGCCAGGGAAGGGTTAAGAGAGGCAGGGAGCAGCTGGGCTGTGTCTGTTTGCTGTAGCTGTGTGGGCTGCAGGGTAGAAAAGAACAACCTCCAGCCTGGAGGAGGCAGATGAGGGAGTGTCTTCAAGAACAGTGGATGTAGATGAGGGAGGCAGCAGGTCTTTCCCTCTCTGCTCCCAGGAGCTGTCACTGCAGGGAAACTCTCTGTGTCCCCAAAAGGTTTGGTGACAAAGCAATGACGAGCTGGTGGGTCTGGCAACAACTGCTTGCTGCTTCTGGCTCTTCTTGTGCAGAAGGCTCTGTCTGCTGCTGAGCAGGTCTTGGGAT
>NW_005054320.1:7898362-7909836 GCF_000277835.1 Geospiza fortis
GACAACCACCTCATCTCCTGACAGGATGGTACAGGCCACACGTGTGACACAAATGCTGTCCCCACCCATGTGAGCTCCCTGTGATGGATGCCCACCCCAGAGCCCCAGCTCAGAGCTCTCCCACCATGCTGCCCAGGCTGTAGCACTGGTGTGGATGACCTCTCAGGGCCAACCCAGCAGGATTCTGCAGGCCACAGGGTCTCTGATGCTGGCAGGCACACCTGGACAGCCCACAGTCACTGCCCAGGGTTGGGGCTACCTCTGCTTTCCAGCGCTGGGCTGGAGCTGCTGTGAAAGCTGCTGTTGGGCAAAGGCTGTGGAAAGCCACAGGAGGGGATTCAGGCAGCTGCAGCGCTGGAGTTGAAGATGGTGAAGTTTTGGCAGGGACAGGGTGGAGCTGGTGTGGCTGTATCTGATGCTGATCCACGTGCAGCACGTCGCTGCTGTGACCTGGCTGTAAGCATGCTTTATGCTTGGATTGTCTGGGTTGGAAAGCCACCTAGGGAACTGCTGTCTCCAAAGAAAATAGGGTGAGAACAGGGTGGAAGAAGGAACCTGGGCAACCAAAAAGCAGAAGGGGCATCTCTTGGAGCATGGGGGGAGAGGGATGGTAAGGCTGAAGAGGTACAAACCAGAATGGGCAGCAAGAAGGTCCAATTCACAGACAATACGCCCACAGTTCCCTTCCCTGCCCCATTTCTGCTCTAAGATATGGCTAGAGAGGGTTAGTCCTGCAGGGGTGAGGCCCTGGCTCTAGCCCATCTGCAACTGGACCTCTGCCCTGCCCCACAGCTCCCTGGCCCAGCAGGCTTCCCTGCAGGCAGTCCTCTGGGACCCCAGGGGCTGTGGAGGCCTGGCAGGGCTGGAGGAGGAGCAGGTCTGTGTCTGCTGATGGCAGGTGGAAGCCATGGAGGCGGTGAAGCCATGGAGGTGGTGAAGCGAGGCGCGGAGCTGGCTGTCCTCGAGTGCCAGCGCCAGTTTCATTCTCGCCGCTGGAACTGCTCCACCCTGCAGGGGCTGCAGGTCTTTGGCAAGGCCACCATGCAAGGTCAGCGAGGGCAGGCTTGGCAATGAGTCCCTCCAGTATGCCCACTGTTCCCTTGACACATCAGCCTTTCCTGGGCTAGTGTTGCACCGGACCCATCCCCAGAGTGGCCAGTCCTTCTTCCACATGCTATCATGTCTGTCAGCACAGAGAAAACTGAACTGAATGCCCTCACACACATCAGCATTCTGGAGAAACTTCTTCCCATTTGGTCAGATTTGGCTTTTTGGTCCCACTGGACCATCCTGGGTACCAGCTCTACAGACTGGTAAATTTCTCCCTGGCTCTGCCACCCACCCTGCCACAGAGCCGTGTCACTGACTGACTCCCACGCTTGGGAGCAGCTGCATGGGGTGAACATCCTGACATATATTTCTCCCGACCAGTCTCCATCTGAAGGCATCCTTCCTGCATGCAGTCACAGCCTCTTTTCCCACACTCTGCTCCATAAGTGCCTTTGCCCTCCACAGACTGGTGCCATTGCTTGTCCCGCTGCAGGCACACGGGACTCTGCTTACATCCACCGCTGTCGGCACTGCTTTTGCTGTTTCCTCTGCAGGTTTCCAGTGGTCAGGCTGCTCTGATAACCTGTCTCATGGGACTGCCTTCTCTCAGGCCTTCGTGGGCAGCTCTGAGAGGAGCTGTGGTGTCTCCTCCAGCCAAGCGCTCATGAACGTGCACAACAATGAGGCTGGGGGAAGGTAAGGGCAGGAGCAAGGGCTGGGAGCCAGCCTGGCTGCAGGGGCTTCTCCTGGCTCAGCAGAGCTCAGTTCAGCCCCCACACCCCAACAAGCACTTCAGGGCAGCCAGGGCTCCCAGAGGAGTCTGCATGCTGCTGCCTTTCCTAGCCCAGCACTGTGCTTATTACCCTGAGCCAGCTCCTGCCTGTGTGGAGGGGGTCCCAGCCTCCCCTACTCAATTCTGTGCAGTCTCCTTTTCAGACCCCAGCTATGATTCAGGAAATAATTTACTCTGTTCTGTTCTGAAGGGTTTCCCTGCCCCTCCAGCCTCTCTTCGATAAAGACAGACATCTTCAGGGGTCACAGTCAGATCTGGTCCCTTGAACATCCTCCACCTCTGGCCAGATCTGGTCCCTTGAATGCCTCCACATCTGCCCAGATCTGGTCCCTTGAATGCCTCCACCTCTGCCCAGATCTGGTCCCTTGGACATCCTCCACCTCTGGCCAGATCTGGTCCCTTGAACATCCTCCACCTCTGCCCAGATCTGGTCCCTTGAACATCCTCCACCTCTGACCAGATCTGGTCCCCTCCTCACAGCCCCGCAGGCCAGAACTGCTCCCCATCCCTCTCTCTGCCTCAGGGATTAATCTTACAGACCCAAACCATCTTGTTTCCCAGAGTGGATCTCCTTCTGCTCATACTGGCCTGGATTAAAAAGACACTTTTGCCCTTCCCCTTCCCGCCCCTGATCTCCAGCCCCATGGGCGGATTGTTGGGAGAACAGCAGCACATGGGAGGTGCTGGGAATGGTGTCCCTGGTCAGGCTGGCAGCTGCCTCCTGCTCTGCAGGCTCTCCTGGCCCACATGAAGGTGGAGTGCAAGTGCCATGGCGTGTCGGGCTCCTGCCAGGTGCGAGCCTGATGGAAGCTCCTGCCTCCCTTTCGCCGCGTGGGCAACATCCTCAAGGAAAAGTCTGAGGGGGCAATGGAGGTTTTCCCGAAGCAAGTGGGTTCCTGCCAGCTCCTGGTGCCCAAGAGCTCTCGCTTCAAGCCCTACACGGCTCATGGCCTGCTCTACCTGTGGGCCGGTCGGGACTTGTGCGAGCAGGACCCTCGGCACGGCACCCTCGGCACCTCGGGCCCACAGTGCAAGGGGACATGGCCGGCCAGGGACGGCTGCGAGCTCCGGTGCTGCGGCAGGGCCGGCCCGGGCCGAAGTGCGGGAGCGCTGCCGCTGCAATTCCGCCGCTGCTGCTCCGTCAAACGCAGGCGGGGCCGGCACCCCGTGAGGGCACTGCAGAGGGACGGCAGAGCCGCAGGGCCAATGCCCAGGCGTGCCATCAGCTCCCCCCACAGCCTCCCGCCAGCTGCCGTGGGCTCTTGTGGTTTGAATTATTTTTCTGGGTGGAGGGTTGGAGGACACAGGCCAAATAAACCACTAAACTTGAGGAAAAAACCCAGCCGCAGTGAGCTGCACACAAAAGCTTCTTGCTCACATGCTGCGTTTGGGATCTGGAGAGTCCCTGTCTCTGGTCCCTCCTCAGTCTCTGGATGTGCAAGAAATGCCTTTTCCTTTGGCTGGAGAAATGTTTCCAGGAGGAGTTCCAGGAACTGCCACAGTGAGGCTCCCCTCATTCAGTCTGATCTCAGTGCCAGGGAATGTTATGGAACGAGTTATCCAAAGTGCAATCACGCAGCACAACCAGGGAATCGGCCCTAGCCTGGATGGGTTCATAAAAGGCAGGTCCTGCTTGGCCAAGCTGGTCTCCTTTTATGACCAGGTGACCTGCCTAGGGATGAGGGAAAGGCTGTGCTTGTTTTCTACCTGGACATCAGTAAGCCTTTGACACCACTTCCCACAGCATCCTCCTGGAGCAGCTGGCAGCCCACGGCCTGAGCAGGTGCCTTCTTTGCTGAGCTAAAATCTGGCTGTGTGGCCGGGCCCAGAGAGTGGTGCTGGGTGGATTTGCATCCAGCTGGTCACCAGTGGGGTTCCCCAGGGCTCAGTACTGGGCCAGTCCTGTGTAAAACCTTTATCAGTGGTCTGGATGAGGGGATCGAGGGTAAGTTCCTGGATGGCATCAAGGTGGGAGTAATGGTGTGCTGGAGGGCAGGAAGGCTCTGCAGAGGGATCTGGACAGGCTGGATTGATGGGCTGGGGCCAATAGTATGAGGTTCAACAAGGCCAAGTTCCAGGTTCTGCTTGTCAGTCACAACAACCCCAGGCAGCAGCACAGGCTGGGGGCAGAGTGGCTGGGAAGCTGCCCAGAGGAAAAGGACCTGGGGGTGCTGGTGACAGCAGCTGAACACGAGCCTGCTGTGCCCAGGTGGCCAAAAAGGCCAATGGCACCTGGCCTGGATCAGCCATAGTGTGATCAGCAGGAGCAGGGCAGGGATTGTCCTCTTGTATTCTGCACTGGTGAGGTCACACTTGGAGTGCTGTGTGCAGTTCTGGGCTTTTCACTGCCAGGAAGACACTGAGGTGCTGCAGTGTGTCCAGAGAAGGGCAACAAAGTCTGTGAAGGCTCTGGAGTGGCAAAAGGAGCTCGGGTTGTTTAGCCTAGGGAAAAGGAGGCTCAGGGGAGCCCTGATCACCCTCCACAACTCCCTGAATGGAAGCTGAAGCCAGGTGGGAGTTGGTCTCCTCCCAGGCAACCAGCGACAGGACAAGAGGAAATAGCTCCAAGCTGCACCAGGGGAGACTCAGGCAGATACGAGGAAAAAAATTTCTTCACTGAAAGGGTGGTCAGGCATTGGAACAGGCTCCCCAGGGAAGTGGTGGAATCACCATCCCTGGAAGTGTTCAAAGAACAAATGGTTGTGGCGCTTTGTGATATGGTTTAGAGGGCATGGTGGTATTTGGTCATAGGCCTTGACTATCTTGAAGGTCTTTACAAACTTTAATCATTTTTGTGATTTCTTCCTGGAGAGGCTGCGGAATTTCTCTCGCCACAGCTGCACCTCCTTTTGTCCCTCCCTGGCACTCAGCACCCGGTAGGCCATGTTACGGCTGCATTTCACACGAACCACCTGCAAGGAGAGCCTGGGTTCAGAGGGGTCCTACCACTGCCCTTTGTTCCCCAGGAAAAGAGAACTCCATGGTGGATGACACCTGGAGGCCAGGATGATGGGGGCACCAGGGGGAAGGGGGGAGGACCAGCTGAACTGACGGCTGCACTGTGTGTTTGCTAGGATACAGGCCAGTCCTCTGTCCTGCTCTGGTGATTTGGGGTTTTGCTACTGCTTAGCAGATGGGGGAGATCCTGCCCTTCAGGGATATACAGGGATATCATCCCTCACATGGTCTGTGCAAATCCCACCCAGCAATGACACCCCAGTTGTGCTGGGGCCACTGTCTGTCTCCCCACCTCCCCCAAACACACCCAATTCTGTCCTCCTAGAAGGAAAAGCAGTGGCCCAGTGAGTCCAGCAGCGGCTTGGAGCTGGCTGTGGAAGGGCCAGCCATGGAAGAGCAGGCTGTGCAAAAGGCAGCGTAGCTGCTTCTCACCCTCTCGTTGTAGATGCTCTTCAGGAAGCACTGGTAGCTCTTGAACATGCAGTAGTCGGGGTGCTGAAGCCCGCTCGAGTCACAGATCTGGTGACAAGGGAATGAAGGTCAGAGAAAGAGGAGGAGAAGGAGGGATGGGAGCACCCACTGATGGTCACCCACCTTTCCTGAGCTATCCGTGTCTGGGAAGGTTTCATACTCTGCCTTCAGCCAGAGGGTCACAGCAGGGTCGTTACAGCCATAGATGGCCATCCGGCTGCACCAGTACTCCATCCTCATCCCTCTCAGAAAGTTCATGTTGTAGTCATTCAGGGTCTGTGAGGACATGGACTGCAAAGGGGTGGGATAAAGTGAGCCACGCTTCTTCCTCCCCTTCCCAGCTCCCAGTCCAGGAACAGAGCAGGAGGAGGCAGAGCTGGCTCGGTACCTGGCCCTGGATGTGCCCCTGCTGGGCGGAGATCTCGGGGTTGATGTAGGGGGAGAAGGCGCCCGAGTCGCAGTGCACGCGGTTCAGGCTCTCGATGTTCTGGCACTGCTCCCTCTTCAGCGAGCAGAAGGCGCAGTCGGGGCACAGGTCCACGTGGTGCCGCCCGAGGTTGTCACACACCTGGGGTGCATCCAGTGGGGAGTCAGGGGGGAAAAGGAGACTGGGAACCTCCCCAGAGAGGTGGCTGAGGAGTTCCCATGTTCCTGCCTCCCTGGCCAGCCAGGTCAGCTTCTCTCACGAGGTGGCCTGCGCACAGTGGGGGCCAGAGGTGGACACTGGTGTCTTTACCGAGTCTCCGAACCCAAAGACTCTTTTTTCCATCTCCTTCCAGGCCGTGGTGAGCATTGATGAGAGGCAGTTTCCCTCCAGCACTGCATAGCACAGGACCAGCACTGCCTCATCATTCTGCAGGGCTAGAAGGCTGACAGAGAAAGGGAAGGAGGGAGTCATTCCTTGCTACAAACCCAAGAGATGCATCTTTAGTTAGAAACTGAAAACAACCCCAAAACAAAGTAAAAAATCCCTTCCCAAGCAGCCTTGGGCTCTTGGCTAAACTGCACAGAGGAATGGGGCTCTCTGCAGGGTCTGCATGTGCCTGTGTGACACAGAGGGGCTTGCTGTGCATTTGGGGCATGGGAGAGGCACTGGATGAGGGGCACAGATCTGAGAGCTTTCCCAGGGCCCCTGCAGCAGCTGCTGCCTAATTTCATCCATCTGAGTGTGCAGTGAGGAGATGTTTGTTAGATGTCTGCTGAGTGTTGAACGTCGGGCAGCCCCATCTGGGTCTGGAGGATGTCACATATTAAGACTCCCTCCCAAGTATTTGACAGAAATGGGGAAAAACTTGTTAACCATGAATTTACTGTTCATCCAAACTGACATGGGTAGCTAAAAGTAGAAAATGTAAGGACAATGGGATCAGAGCAATGAGAATATTTGGCATCTCTTAGGAACAATGGAATTTGTAAACATGGTACAGAACTGCTAGCAGACAGGGATGGCTGGTTTCAATCATCATCAATGATGCAGAAGAGGTAAACATGCTCATTAGATATTTGCCTCTTGTGTCTGGAGACAAAGCCAGTGATAAATAAACAAACTTTGATCTGACAGAGAGTAAAGAAGAGCAGCAACTGCTTATGTTAAAATGCTCTTAAAATGCATGCATGGGCTAACATGTATGGACAAGTGTTCCTGAGAATATTTGAAACTTCATGGAGACCTTCAGACTAGCATTAAAAAAAATTAAGAAGAGGTAGAGAACCTGAAGGAAGGTCACGAAGATGAGATTTCCTAAGGCCTGGAAAACTTTCACCTAGAGGTAGAAGGTAGGAAAGCATCCCTCACCTGAGCAAAGACACCAGTGGGTTCCCATTCAATCAGCCAGCCCTTCTGCTGAGGAGGGCTTCAGCTGGAAAGCTCTCTTTGTCAGCAGGTGGAAGAGTAATGACTTCTGGTGACTGGAATTTGGGGCAAGATCCATTCAAACCAGAAGCAAACTACATCTTCCTCACACCATGGGTGTTTAGCATGGGAGCAGCTGATGAGTGCTTCCTGCACAGCTCAGAGACTTCAAAAAGATATCCCAAACTTCTGTTGGGAGAGGAGTCTGTGGCTCAACCACATACAACTGTTGTTTTCTTTGGGGCCCACCAGACATGACTTCATGTCCTGTGCTGAGCAGGGCAATTCCTACACCTGAATGTTAAAAGTGATGAGCTTCACAGAAAACTGAGTTGTGCCACACTGCCTAAGTTTACCAAGAAATTCTGCTGTGCTCTCTGTCATGTTCTTTTCCACCTCTATCTCTGCTCTCCATCTCTGCTGTGAGGTTTTCTGGCCTCACAGTTGCAAATTTATGAGCTGATTTACCACCTCTGGGTGAGTATAACAGCACTGCTGCTGGTTCTCTCCACTCACTGCCGTGCTGCTGAGCTGTTTGTGAATGCACAGAGGTTTCACCATGCTTCAGGGAAAGGGATGGCTCTATCTAAAGTGAGTTCTAATGAAAATCCTTCCCCAGATTAGCACCTCTGCATGTTGTTGTCCTAACCACTGCCCTGGAAAAAGCCTGACGGGTACTCTGAGGCAAAGATCCAAAGGGAACGTGGAAAAAAACCAAACCAGGATTAAGAAGAATCTGTGGGCCGAGATCAGTGGTTGATCCAACGCAAAAGAGAGAACTTCAGGTATCAGCTTATCATACTTCAGCATCTCAGGATGTGGAAGGACACACAGAGCCTGCTTCAGTGGTATCTCTGAGGAGTGCTGGTGAGCAGCATCCGCCTCTCCCGCCATGTAATGACAAGGATTTGGGCCATTAGCTTTCGGCTGCTGAGCCTTCCTGATACTGGCTGGCTGAGGTGCAGGGAGCACCTGAGGCGAGCAGAAAAGGAGATAAGGAGAGAACAGCAGCTTTCCAGCACCTGGTAAATTCTGATTTAGGGGGGTTGCTGCAGGAAACTAAAACCAGTTATGAAAAAGCCACTCTTAACAGCTTCAGAAAGAGAAAAAAAGAGAAAAAAGATCTTTGACTGCATGCCAGGGCTGGTTATGGGTGATGATAATTCAAAGAGAGTTTTTTTTTCCTGGGGATGGTATTTTTAATGAAGGGTCTGGCCTTAAAATGAAAGCCTCTGGGGTTGAAGTAGATAAGCACCACATAAGGACTGTTTGGAGGGGTACAGCAGCAGCAGGAGGAGGAGGAGGAGGAGGGGGAGTCACCAGGAGTGTGTGTATCTCCCATTGCACACAAGTATCTCAAGGGTGGGTGTCAAGAGGATGGTGTCAGACTCTCTTTAGTGGTTCCTGGCCACAGGATGAGGAGCAGTGGCCATAAACTAAAACACAAGGAGTTCCACCTCAACATCAGGAAGAACATCTTTATATTGAGGGTGGCAGAGCACTGGAAGAACAGGCTGTCCAGGGAAGTGATGGAGTCTCCCTCTCAAGACAATAAAAACCCACCTGGACATGGTCCTGTGTCACCTGCTCCAGGTGACCCTTCCTCCCTAGCAGTTCTGGGATTCTGAGAGGGCTCGGAGCAGCCTTGGGGGAAGCTGGGCTGATGTGAACCACAGGTGAGCATCCACCTGTGAATACCAACAGAATAAGATCTGGGTCCAGGACAGCTGTGGTGCTGAAAGGGGTGCAGGGGTTGTAGCTGACAAATGACACAACACTGGGAAGCTCTGGGGAAAAGGGCAATTCTTCCTGCAAACAGAAAGGCAGGGAAGGGAGGCTGATGTCTTTCCATGTATCCAAATGCTGAATCCCATCACTGGGTAGTGCACTTAGAGCTGGAACATGGGCCTGTTTTGAAGGGACAATGAAAGCTGCTGCAGAAAATGAGAGTTGCATAGGCTTTACAAGGTAAGGGCTGCAGAGCTCTCTTTAGCTTGTTGCAAGACTGAATCACGGTTTAGAGGTAATTCTGAGGAGAGGAAATACTAGGAAATAAGGCAGAAAGCACAATAAGGACTAAAAATAGCAAATAGGTGCAATAATTTTCATTTCCCCTTCCTGCCCAATGAATGATTCACTGCTACCAGAAAGACCACAGGACGATTGCAGACCTGCAGATTCTTCTTGTGTTACTACCCCTGCCCTGTCTCCCTCTAAAGATCACAGCTGGTCTCATCAGGCACTATGAAAACTGCAATAGCTGCCAGAGCAGCTGCCACAAGCCACAGGGGATAGATAAGAAGGTTGGATGTCCTGCTGGGCATAAGACCCTAGGGAAGACACGCAGCTCTGGGATCTGTGCCCATCACAGCCCTGCCCACCTTGTGTTAAACCAGACGCTTAATGGCACCTGTGCACAGCGCCCAGTCCCACCCAGCACTGCTCCTCTTGCCCGAATGGAAGTGCCTCCAGGCATTCTGCCCCTTTTTTAGGTCATGCTTTGAAGTCCCTGTGAGAGGAGGTGGGATGTGGCAAAGCTGACAGGCGCGGTCTATCTCGCCTTTTTATCCTTCAGTGGGGCTTTAAGCCTTGCTTAGCATGATTGATGGGGCTCGGCTGCCAGTCACAGACACACAGTCAGCATTAGTGGCTTTGAGAAGCTCTGCAGCAGAGCAGCGAGTGTCATCTGCCATCACAGCAGTCCCCCAGTAATCCCAGCAGAGCTCACTCACAGCAAGGCTCAGTTTCAGAGGCAGGGAGAACGAAATCCTCAATGAAACACCATTTTGCCTGAGAGCACATAGCCAGGAAAACTTTTTCCAGGCTGTGAAAGCCTCCTATGATATTAGGAGGGAGGATGACACATGTTAGAGGCTTGCAAGGAGACAGTTATGGCTTTAACAACATGATGCCGTTCATCTTTACATGCAGAAGTGAATCTCTGGCTGCACTGAGGCAGTGGTGTGCAGCCTGCTCAAGAGAAACCACAGATGTGCAATGAGGCACGAAATCTGTGCGCTTACAAGAACATCACTGGCCTGCAAGAGCACGAAACCAAAATGACTTCTCCATGAAAACCACATCTAGACACCTTTTTTTTTCCCTCTTGGTAAGCAAAATAATATTTGCATGTCAATCAAAGCAAATGGTCCTCAGCCACAAGGTACCAAAGGATCAAAAAGTGACTTTGAGTGAAAGCATGATATCCTTTGGCAGGTCTTTTCTCTGTCCCCAGCCCCAGGTACCTGAGGACAGAGGCAAACAGATCCAGCTGAGAAGAGCTCAGTGTGCTCCATGAGCTCCTCACACATCCGTAGGCCAGAGGAGCAGAGGAGGGTGTGTGAAAGGGCTGCACCTGTGAAAAGCTGGCCTGGGGCAGGCCCTGTGCTGAACTGCCATGGTGCTGCCTCCAAACCACAATAGGGAACCAGGAACACCCCAGGAAGAGCTGTGCACGCATCCAGAGTGCACACAGAATAGGGAACCAGGAACACCAGGAAGGGCTGTGCACACATCCAGAGTGCACACAGAATAGGGAACCAGGAACACCCCAGGAAGAGCTGTGCACACATCCAGAGTGCACACAGAATAGGGAACCAGGAACACCCCAGGAAGAGCTGTGCACACATCCAGAGTGCACACAGAATAGGGAACCAGGAACACCCCAGGAAGGGCTGTGCACACATCCAGAGTGCACACAGAATGGGGAACCAGGAACACCCCAGGAAGAGCTGTGCACACATCCAGAGTGCACACAGAATGGGGAACCAGGAACACCAGGAAGAGCTGTGCACACATCCAGAGTGCACACAGAATGGGGAACCAGGAACACGAGGAAGAGCTGTGCACGCATCCAGAGTGCACAGAGGTGCACATGCTCCAGGAGAAGGAGTGGCCCTGCACAGCTCCTGGCCGTTTCCTGGCCCAGGGCTGCTGTAGCTCCCTTGGGTGAGGACAGAGCACTCCTGGGAGGGCTCCTCAGGCCAGGCTGCTTTGAGAAACATCTGCTTCACCTTGCACACTGAGAGGCAAGGAGCACAGTGAGACACATCCCAAGGACCTGTGTGTGCAAGGACACTGTTTCTGCACATCACCCAGACTCCCGGGACACGTGTTTGGGCGAGGACAAGTGCAGAGGTGATTGCATACTGCAGATGGCCACAGTGTGGGGAAACACAGGCATGGCACAAAGCCCTGCCTGCAGCTCAGGCCCAGACTAAACTCACTCTGCTCAGGATGCAAGGACGGTGCCATTTTCAGGCACTAACAGTGCTGGATCACCCTCTCCCTGCTCACTTTGTGCTGAAGCGAGGCGTGCCTGGGGGCTCCCCAGGCACATTCCTGGTCTGG
>NW_005054320.1:7909873-7911826 GCF_000277835.1 Geospiza fortis
ATGGGACAGTTCGCTCCTGAACACTTGCCCACACTCCCCAGCTGCTCCAACAGGGACATGGGTGCCCTGGGGCTGCTGCCTGGTGTGCAGGGGCAGAGCCCTGCACGGGTGGTGTGAGGTACCCAGAAAGGGCAGAGGGCCCCTCACCTGCCTCGGGGAGCAGTTCCCTCCTCTGATGCGTATCCTGGGCCCGAGCTGGAGGAGTTCCAAGAGGAGGCGTGGCTGTCCAAGGATGCATCCAAGGAGAGGGCCGAATGGATCAGCTGCCAGATGCTTTTTCTCAGGTTTTGCTCGTCGGGGGATTCCGTCCTGGAAGGTGAGGTGTCAGCCCAGAGATTTGGTGGGTGCAGGGTCCTGTTGTTCTGCCAGGGCGTGGGCACCTCTGGATTGGCTGTGGGGGGCTTCGTGGGCCACGGTTCCTGAGCTAACAGGGCAGGAGAGAGCTTGAGAAGGTCTGCCACGCTGTCCTGCAGCAGGGGACACAGCAGCCTGCTCCCGAGCGGGGACACAGAGGGATGGAGCGGCCCAGGGCGGCCTTCGGAGGCCGGACAGAAAGCTGCAGGGGGCTGAGCAGCCGCAGGAGCCCAGCAGGGGAGCAGGGGAGCCCAGCACAGCTCGGGCAGCCGTACCTGGTGTGACAGGGGAGGCTCTGCCCTCCGGCGAGGGCTGCACGGGGCGGGATCGCTCCATCGGGGAGGGGCTGGCGAGAGACTTGCTCGCACACGGGACTCGCTGCGCGGAGGGGAGAGGGGGAAACACGACTCTCACGGGGTTATCCTCCCTTCCTCCTCACCCTCCCATTTCCCAGGAGATGCTCCCCCCAGCCGTGCCACAGCCCGCTCCTCACCTTGATGAAGAACTGCTGTTTGAGGCAGCGGTACTGGGCGAACTGGCAGAAGGTCTGGAACTCCGCCACCTCTGGAAACTGAGAGCAGACTGGCCCTAGAGACAGAGATGTGGGATGGAGGCAAGCGTGGGTGCACCAGGAGATGGGGACCCTCTCGGGAGGCAGCTGGTGGGTGCAGGCACAGTCCAAGCTGTGTGCCCCGAGGTGGAGGTCACAGCCCTGGGCTGTCGGAGCTCCCATTCCAGGCACCACATCTCTTCTCCCTCCAGCCCCCTGAGGGTTCCCTTTGTCCTTCTGCCCCTTTTCACAGTTATCTTCCCTGTGACAGAGACACAAACTTCCTGTTTCCAGCATCTGATGCTTCTGTTATTAGTCCTTGCTGGGTTTAAAAAAGAGACAAAAGGCAAGTAGTGATATAATAGGTTAAAAAGATGACCAGACCGGGCCTGGGAGCACCAGAGAATCAGAGAATGGTTTGGTTTGGAAGGGTCCTTATAGACCAGCAAGTTCCAAGTCCCCTGCCATGGGCAGGGGCCCCTTCCACAGGACCAGGGTGTTCAAAGACCCATCCAGCCTGGCCTTGTTGGGTCAGGGGTGAGGCTGTGACAGCTCCTCCAGGCAGATGGCTCCAGAGGAGATAAATTCTTCAGGGCAATATAATTTGACATTGGTTCCAGCCTTGCAGGGGATGGAGGAGGGTCCACAGGGCCACGATGCTGCTGGCAGAGCCTGTGCCTGTACACACACAAGCTGCAGTCTTGACCAGCACTGCCAGCACGCTGACTCCAGAGCTGCAGCTCTTGCAGTGACTGCAGGAAAGCCAAGGGCGTTCAGGAGGGCAGGAAACCTTGAAGAATTGCGTGATCTCGTGCTCCCTCTGCTCTAGGAGTGCATGGCCTGGCTGGCACAGCCAGCCCTGTGAGAGCAGGGGGAGTGCTGGCTCAGAGGGAGGGCATTAGCAGTGAAATTGCCCTCCTGGCACTGCTCGTGCACCATCCTCTACCCTGCACTCCCTTCTTGTGCTGAGCAAACAGCTGCACCATCAAAAGCAGAATTTCAGGTACACACCAGGATCCCAGCCCAGAAAAACCCCCAGCTTGTAGGGA
>NW_005054320.1:7911843-7929525 GCF_000277835.1 Geospiza fortis
AGGGAAAACTCCAGAACGCCACCCCATGCCTTGTTTAAGCACAGGGTATTGTAGGGAGCACTCCAGCTTGTTTAAAGCACAAGGTGACTGCCTCCCTCAGCAGCACACCTGAATGGGCACAGCCAGCGCTCATGGATATCTGGATGTAGACAGCACTGCCACAGCCCTGTGAGGACAGCAGAGGCTGAACACGAGAGGGCACACACTCTGCCACATCTGTTCCACCTCTCAGCCTGGCTGAAATGTGCCAAAATAGCCCCCAAACTGGCAAAGAAAAGGTAACACAAAGGAGAATAAATTCTGCTGGATAGGTGTGCTAGGATGAGGGACGGGAGAAAAGAAGGTAAAGAGGGCAATCTGCAAAACTGTCCCATCTTCTGGCATTTCCAGATGCTTCTGTTCTTGAGAACTGAGTCTCTGAAGGCAGCAGCACTGGGAGTGTGGCTGGACATGACAAAGAGCAGTGCTGGGGAATTGGGCACCACGAGGAGAGGAACCAGGGAGAGAGCCTGGGTGCACAAAGCACCAGGGCACAGTGGATTGCAGGTGCCTAAAAGTGAGTGAGGAGCACAGGACCCATCCCTGGGTCTGGTAGTGTGGGATGGGACTCATTCCCCCAACACAGCTGCAGAAACCAGCAAGAAATAGTTGCCCTCAAGCTGCAGTCCAAATAAGCACAGTTGGCTGATCATTCAGCTCATTGACGTTCACATCTAAATATAAAGACATATTTTTTATGAGAAAATTGCTCCTATTTTTTTTTCCTCTGAAGAAAAATACAACAGAAGTAGTCCCAAGTTTTTCAGCTGCACAGATATAATTATACCACTTAAATTCTCTGATGCAGGGGTGCAGGGAAAATATGACTGCAGAGATCTGAAGGGTGCTGTTGCTATGGTGCTTTCTGAACTGGGATGTTTCTTGGCTCCTGAAATGTTAAACACTTAAAAAGGCAGCTTATCATCTCAAGTTTTCTTAAAGACCTACGAGAGCCAAGATTCTGCATTAACCCTCTGATGAAGTTGGGAGGAGCTGGTAGGAGATGAGGAGCTACACTGAGCTTGAGAAAACTGTGGCCACTTTCTCCTCCTGCCACCCCACCAACAGAGATGGGCAGAGAGGAAGGGCCACCCAAGTGCCTGTGGCTCCTTTGGCTTTGTATGACCTGTAAAGAGAGGCTGGGACAGCCGTGCTTGCTCAGCTGGGTGAAGAGGAGCACTCACAGCAGCCCACAAGGGCTTGAAGGAAACCTAGGAGAGGACAAACCCTCTTTGGTGGTGCCAGACAACACATGGAAGGGGGGAAAAACCATGAAAATTCCTGCCTAGGAGGTTAGGGCTGGCCTTTGGGAAAAGGTGTTTTTTTTCTGCAGGAAAGTGGTGCAGCAGTGAAAGGGATGCTCAGAGAGGCCCCAAAACCAGGTGTGCTCTGGTTCTGCCAATGTCTGCTCCAAGCTGCTCTTTGGGCCACAGAGCCCATCCCATCCCATTCCCAGAGCCTTGTGGCATTTCGGGGCAGAGGAACATCCAGGCTGCTCCAGCTGGGTGCGTGTGCTGCCGGGGCGGGCGGTGCCCTTACCTTTGGGGATTTCTCCGTGGTTCTCGGCCTGGTCCATGCGCAGGATGCTGGGGCTCAGGCAGCCGTACGCCTGCCGCAGCAGGCAGAACATGTTGGCCTGCCAGGGCGGGTGCATCCTGGCGAAGAACTGCTCGTACTCCCGGTCCGACAGCGGGCTGCCCCTGAAAAAACAGTAAAGAAACCTTCTGTCAGGGTGTGAGAATCAAGTAGGGAACCCGCTGGCACAGAGTGCTGGGACAAGCGCTGCAGATGCTGGCCTGAAGTCTGCCTCCATCAGCCCTGCCTGCGGGGTGCTGGGGTAACCAAGACTCCCAGGGAAAAGGGGGGAAAAAAGAATAAAAAGGAAGGAAAAACCCCAAAAGACTTTAAAAGTTGGATTTTTATTATGAGCTTGGTTTGGATGGGGGGGGAAGGAAGTGGTTTTGTTTTGGTTTTGTTGTTTCCTTTATATGTGTATGTGTATGTTTGGGTTTTTTTTTGGTTTTTTTTTTGGTTTTTTTTTCTTTTTTTTTTTGGGTTTTTGTTGTTGTTGTGGTTTTGGTTTTTTGTTTGTTTGTTCTTTTGTGGGTTTTTTTGTTTTGTTTTTTGCGGGGGGGGGTGTTGATGTGCTTTTTTATTTTTCCCCTGAAAAGCCCCAGCCGGCAGAGGCACCCACAGCGGTGGTGGCTCCCCTGCCCCCTGTAGCACCATGCTACGGGCACATCCCTGTGCAGGGGGACATCCCTCCATCTCCTCCCTCCCCTCTTTGCCTCCGGCCGGGCCCCCTCTCCTGCTGCCCCCGCTCCATGCTCTGTCCCCCAGCGCAGTGCCCTGGAAGAGCCTCCAGAGCGGGCGGAGCTGGGGCGGGCATGGCCCGGGGGCCGGGTGGGGCGGTCCTGTGGGGCAGCAGCAGAACGGGGGCTCCAGCCGCGGCCTCGCAGGTGGCCCGGCAAGGGCGGTCACTTACTCAGCAGCAAGAGGAGCCACTTGGTGTGTGCCACACGCTTCAGCATCATGGAGCTGCTCGGCGGCCAGGCGGGAGTCACTCACGCACCGCGCAGGGCAGGGGCGGGGGGTCCGAGCGCTCGGGTTCTGCCCTTGGCAACGGTGGAACCATTCCCGGGCCGCGGCGCCGCAATCGGAACCGGCCACCGGAGAGCGCTGGGGCTGGGGAGGGGCGGCGGGCGCAGCCGGGCTCGGGGGACGCGGCCACTCTCAGGGAGGGGACACGCCGGGCTCGTGGGGACGGGGAGGAGCAGGAGCCAAGCTGGGAGCTTCTCCCTCTGGTTGGGGACACGGTGGTGGCTGGGAACGACCCACAACAGAGTTTGAGGCCTGGCCCGGCTAACCTGAGGCTGAGAGCACTCCAAAAGTGGTACCTGAATGGTACCTGTGGGGTACCTTAAACCCCAGACTGTTTTATGCGGGGGAAAGGAGGCAGCATCTGTTCCATCTGCAGGGCTTTGAGAAGCACCCCACGCCTTCCCAGGAATGTCCCAGCACCAGCTTGTTCAGGGTGGGGTGGGAAGCTGGCTTGATCTCTCCCACTCTCTGAAATCCCGGAGGGTCAAGGGAGCCCCAGCCGGTCTCCCTCTGCTTCTGGCACAGGGGCCCCGAGCCCCTCTCTGCGCGCAGCAAAGCCTTCCCAGGAAAAAGCAGGAAGATTGCCCCGGCAACAAAGGGTTTAGGCACCACCAGAGCCCCAAGGCCTGGCTTTGAGGCAGACCCACACCCCTGCCCGTTTCCGAATGCTGAGACACCCGGAGTGCAGGGCACGGACCCCGCATCCCTGGGGTGGCCCCGCGGGACGCGGAGTGGGGGCACCTCCCGGGCCACGGGGAGAGAGAGCCACGGCCGCAGCCGCACGGGTGAGCAGCTGGCAGGAAAACGCCTGGCACAGCAGCTCCGGGGAATGCCGGCGTCAGCAGAAGTCGGGCTGGCACCGCCCCTCACCCCTGTCACCCTGTCCCCCTGTCACCCCGGCTGTGCAGAGCGGCTGCAGGCAGAGCAGGCAGAGTTTCCACCCGCGCTGCGGGATTCTGCTGCGGGAGCCGCTGCTGCCGCAGGTCCGGGCAGGTTCCAGCGGCTCTGCCGCGCTGCGGATGCTCCGGCTGCGGTGCCGGGCTGGCACATCGCCTGCCCCTGCCCTGTGGCCGTTCGGGCTAGCAGGGTGACAGCTCACATCACTTTTGCGCAGTCTTGTAAAGAGGTGTGTGCGATCAGCAGGGCCTGGCAGGAGACGAGCTGGGGTTTGTGGGGTTTGCCTCTGAGATGTCTTGTTGGAAAGCAGTGTTTCTGAGAGCCTTGAAGCCTGACCATTTATAAACAGCACTCTGAATTTTGAATGTTTTTGCAGCTCTTTAGAAGAACAATGATCAGGAGAGCTTTTCCAGCTAGCTCTTGCTACCCATATTAAAACAGGCAACACTGCTGGAGGTTGCATATTTTTGGCAGTTCCTAGTCTTCCATTACTTAGCTTGAGACATTGCTTATTAGCTGATTTTAGACAATTGCAGGGCCTTCAGCTCCCTAGCTCTCCACTTCTCTGCAACGGAGCAGCCAAGGCTGAGCTCTGTCACCCTGACCGAGCAGCTTCCCAGAGAAGTTCAGTGCTGACCTCAGTGGCAGATGGAAATGTGGGACTAAGGGAAGCACACTGATGGGGCATGTCACAGAATCATAGAATCATACAATGGTGTGGGGTGGAAGGGACCTTAAAGATCGTCCCATTCCAACCCCCCTGCCATGGGCAGGGACACTTCCCGCTAGATCGTGGCTCAGGGCTCCATCCAACCTGGCTATGAACACTACCAGGGATGGGGCACCCAAAACTTGTCTGGGCAACTCACACAGTGTTACTGATGTCTGGCACGTGCTGGTTACACTGCCTGTGTCCTCGTGTGCCAGCAAGAGATTTATTTTCCTGAGAACAGGAAAGAAGAACGAATGCAAAAGAAGGGGGACCTGCCCAAGGACTGCCCCTTGGCTGCTTCTCTGGTAGCAATTCCTGTGGGGAGCTGCTGTTTGTTTGGAAAGGTGGGTATGGATGTGAGGATGTGTTGGCTACCCAGCACTTCTCATGCCCTGTGGCACATCCTGGACTTGGTTCAGGTTGTCAGAATCCTTCAGAAAACTCCAAGTGCCCAAGTGGAGTCTGTAGAAGCCAGTGAGCCTGTGGCATGCACCCAGCAGGGCTGGGAGGCTGCGGGAGCAGGAGGCACCACTGTGCTGTTCGATGAGATGTGTGCCAGCCGGCTGTGGGCACCTGCACTTCAAGTCTTTGCAAAACCAAAGTCATCTCTGGGGGAGGGAGGAGGAGGGGAGCAGCAGCAGCACCTTGTACCCGATGCATCAATGCTGCAGGCTGGGGGAAGCCTTCTCCCTGCTGCTGCATCGAGCAATTACAGCTGTCAGCAATGCGGGGGTGATGCCAATTCCAGCAGTTTCTGATTTCTGAGGGCTCACTTGGCACCTTCAGGGCTGTGCCCTCAGTGATGCATTACAAGCCGTGTGATTTTTGCAGTGAAGCAGATTTGCACCCTTGTTTTCAGGGCTGCCACGCAGCAGAGTTTCCTGCAGTGGTGTTCCTGTGCCAGCTGGGACCCGGGGGGCTGGGGGACACAGCTGTCACCCCCAGGCCCACGGAGGGCCTGAGCCAGCACAGGTAGCTGGAGCAGCAGGACAAGAACTTGCTGGAGGGGTGTTTTCCATGTTATCCAACTGCATGTCAACCCTGAGCTTTGTAAGAACCTGTCTGGTTTGTGAGGGACCACCCTTCAGCACACGAGCTCCTCTTCCTTGTTGTTGTGTCAAATACTTTGGCTGTTTCTCAGCATTTTCCACACTGCATGTTCCACCACAAGCACCAGCAGCAGCAGCAATGACTGAAAACCTCTTGGAAACTCCAGGACCGTGGCTCACAGGCCTTGTGTCAGCACAGTGAGTTAAACTGGGGCGTTTGGGGCAGGGAGAGGATGTCTGGCCAGCTCAAAACCCCATAAAGTTGGAGGCCACAAAGATCAGGTGTGAGTTCCAGTGGCTTGTCAAGCAGCATCCCCGGAAAGTGTGTGTCTTAAATAATCTGAAATGTGAGCAGAGACGATAGAAAAATGCTCCCAAAGCCAGCTGGATGTGTGCTGCTAGAAGCTGACCAGCAGGCTGCTTGGGGAGGAGGCCACGAGTGTGTTGGGGTGGTCCCAGGACAGAGCCCCGAGACACGGCAGGCTGTGCATTCCGTGCAGCGCACCACAGGAAGGAAGGTGTGATCCCTCCATTCCCTAGAACACACACCTAAAGGAGCAGGGAGAGAAGGGGACACTCACTCTGTCCACAGGAGAGTTGGACAGTCCTGAGGAGCCCCTCAGCAGAGGGGACAGCCCTGCCAAGAGGCCCCAGAGCCACCACAGAGCAGACAAGCAGAGCCCCTTCCCGTTCAGCACTAGCTCTTCCAAGCACTGCTCCAGGATCCCAGTGCTGGACACCTTCTCCCTGTGGGAAGGGCTGTAGGTAGCAGCCCATGCAGAGCAGGGCTCAGATGCCCATCTGCACAGACAAAAGCACCTGGGAGTGGTCTGATTCAAACCAAAATTCTCTAAATTGCTGACTTTATTTGCAGGTTAAATCATCCTCATTCTTCATTTGTGCCTTATTTCGGTGGGTTTACTGTCATTGGCTGAGACCTATGTGAATATGCTGATAAATATAGACTTTACATTAAAATTGGCACTCTTTTTAACCTGGTAGATATGTTAATCTATTCCCATTTGTACAAGCACCGCACAGTTATAACGTGCATTAATTCAAATACTTAATTTACATTTTATTTTGTTAGGAAATAGTGAATGAAGCATTTTTTACTTGACATTTAGAAAATGGAATATTTAATTGATTGCAAAAACAGCATTTAAAAATGGTTTCTTGAATTATTAATACAAACTAAAATGGAGTGGATACATAAAAGCCTGCTTGAACAAACTGCTGTAGCCTTTTTAAGCAGGTTTGTTTCATGCAAGAACAACCTGATCCAACCACAATTTTGTCCCTAATGTGAACAGGGGCTTGGAGTACAAAGCTCCAGAGAGGCTTCTTCCCTCCTCAGTCTTTCTGTGGTGAGTAAATGGGTTCTTCCAGTGACTGCATCATTCAGGCTTTCAGAATGAGGAAATGCCAAGGCCTCACACTTCTTTTCCTTGCTTTTTGTCAATGTGTAAAAAACTAATTCCTTTGCTACTCCCAGATGGGGTTTCAGTTTTGAATGAGTTGTTTCTTCAGTGGCAGCAACTCAGCCCACTGAAACTAAATGGCACACCTGCAAAAACAGACCGAAGGGGACACCTTGCTGAACATTTCTGTCACACCAAGATGTAGGAGCTCAGTGTTTGTCACAGCTTTGCCTGCCCTTAAGCCTTGGGCACAAATGTGTTTTTCTAAAACTAACACTCCTAGTTTCTTTTATGTATTCAGGAAAATAAACATAAATTAGCATACATTAATCAAGATGTTTGACTATTTTTATAAATGAAATTCATTTTATTAGATAAAAACAGCTTTATTTCTTCTGATACTGTAACTAATAGGAAGCAGAGTTGGAGAAACTTCCTTCAGTTGTCTTTGGAAAGAAAGGTAGGACATTTAATTTCCTTCTTTTAGTCTTTAACTCTTTCAGTGCTCCAGTCTCCCTTGCCTACAGCCAGATCTTTAGAGCAGATGTTGCCACTCAGGCTCTCAATGTCTTCACACTGGCAGGGAGGAAGCAGAGCTGTGGTTGATGATAAAAAGCAGAACAGCTCAGAAATTTTCAAACCAGGCAGGTCTGGGGGCAGATGGGCTTAATTTCAGTCTGTAAGAGCAAGCTGTCTCTTGGGAATGGCCTCCACTGCCAGCTTGAGACCTCTGGGCTGATTTGGGCAACATTTGAATTGAATATACGTGATGGTGAGAGAGTGCCCAGCACACAGCTCTGGGCGGTGGTTGGGTCAGTAATACCTTAAGAGTGCCTTAAGAAAGGCTGGGGGTTGCTGGGCTGTGGGCTGAGTTTATCCACAAGCAGGAGAGGAAGGTGGCCCCACTGGTGGGAGGTGACAGTCGTGGCTGGGATGGCTCCCATGCCGTGGCCATGGTGGTGGCAGAGCCTGAGGGATGGCAGCCTGAGGAGCACGTCTGCTCCTTGGGAAGGGGAACACTTTGCTGAACATCCTTGTCAGCACATTTGCCCAGCTACTCAGGAAAGATGCCCACAGATGGGCCAATCAAACTGGGCAAGATAGATTGGTCCTTTGTGTGCAGGACCAATTATTATTAATAAATGGGTTTAACAAGGCTGCAAAATTCTTCCCTCTTGTCACGCTCTGTGGCTCCAGCCTCCTGAAACTCAGACTTGACTCTACTCATCAACTAGGATATTTCCAATCACTCTAAAAGGGCAATTTCTCCAGCACCATTTTAGAAAGTGTTTGTGTTGCACTGACAGCTGCTCCAGGAAATCTGCAAGCTAGCCAGTTCTGTAACAGAGTGCATGATTACTTAACTGAGTATATCCCTGCTTTAAGCACTTCAATTCTAGGAGAAGTAAACTTCTCAGATCCCATTACCACTACAGTGATCCAGGTAAATATTAACAAGGATCTTAAAAAAAAATCAAGTAATTCTTGACAGATTTTTTTTGGCTACTTCCCATCCAACTGATTTTATTTTGTTGACCTGGATTTCTTGCTTGTTTTAGAGAGAAGAAATTTACTTCCCTGCTGTTCCAGTATTTCACATCTGGACTGTTGTGGCAGCCTTCTTGACATCATTAAGGACCAAAAAAGAGCTGGCTCTTTTCCAGCTTCATAGGTTTTCCTAAGCAGTCCAGAGTCTGACAGAGATCAACCCACAGATGCCTCCAGGTGGCTTTCACAGGACGACAAACATTATTTATTGAGGACTGATGATCAAAAAAGTCTTTGCCCCAAGAGGTGCCATTTAAAACCCTTCTTTACTGTTTGCCTAGGAAGTACACCATCTCCATATGACACCAGCACCAACACAGAATAAATATTTACAGAACACTTCCCCTCCTCTCATTACAAACAATTCTGCTATCTCCAGTCAGTAATGGACAAGTGCCATGTTCAATTATATCAAAAACAAAAGGCATTCTAAAAAAAGCTGCTCATGTTTCCAGCCTTGTCACTTACAGGCTTTGTTCCCACTGGCTTCATTTTTGTACTTTGTATTTTCTAGCTTCTGCTGGTTCTTTTCCTCCTCTGGTGATTAAATATTGCACAGCTATTGCCCTTATTCCCACTCTTCCAAGGTTAGCTTTTAATGTGCTTTCATTTGCATTTATACTCGCAAGCCACTGAAAAATGCCCAGGTTTTATCCAAATTTTGGTCTTAGTTGTCTCATTGTATAAGTCAGAGCATTCCCTCAGTGGCAGCAGAAGTCCCTGGAATGCTCCTTGCTGCTGGCTGGTGCTTCAAACACCTCTCTGGCCCACAGTTCCTAGAGAGATTCCTGCTAATGCTGGCCATTAAATCCCGTGTCCCATCCATCCAAACCAAGCTGCTTGGAGCAGTTTCCATCCTTCATCACCCCTGCCCAAAGCCCATTTTCCAGTTCAGGCCACATCCACGGTTTCTTCTGACAGTGGAGCACCAGTGGATGTCTGAGTAAGCCCCCGCTGAAGAGATGAGCTGTCCTGGCACAGCCTGCTCACCCACTGGGTCATGGCAGAGTCTCCCTGTCACTGAAACCACACCAGAGACACAGCCAACACCTTCCAGAATTTGCTTCTCCTCTCTTTAAGAAAGGAAGCCCCAGGAAGTGGTGTAATACAACCTGGGGATCGAGATTCAGACTGTGGCGGGGGTACCACAAACCAGAAAAGCCACAGCCTGGGGAAGAACTCATCCTTTTTTCTGTGCAGAATGAACAGAAAAACAGAATGAACCGAAAACCAGAATGAACGTCCCTTCTCGAGGCACAAACTGACTCAGTGCTAACTGACTTGAACAGAAAACAAGGCCAGCTTCTGAGCTGAGGGTTCCTGACCCTTCTGCCAGGGTCCCTGTGCAATGACAAGGTGGGAGTAGCACTGATCTTGGCCCACACTGTCCTCTGAACCCAAGCAGAGTTCTGGCTTCATAACTAAACCAGCAAAATCCTCCATGGATCCTCATACAAGTAATTTGGGTGAGGAAAACGTTCCATGTTTCAGGTGAAAGGCTTAAACCTTCCTGGTGAGCAGACCACAAGGAGGGAGAAGACTCGGTTTGTCAGTCTCCAGGCTGTGCCAATGGAATCCATAAAGAGCAGCTCCAGTATTGGGCCATCTCCTCACAGTTATCTGCAGACACTGCAGATCTTCTGGAATTGTTTTGGAGCTCTATTATGTTATGTTAGTAACAGCAGCCAGAGTTTCTGGCAACAAGGTGACTGTGACCTCCTGGGAAGCAAGCGATCAGTGTGTCTGGAAAACCCACCCACTTTCTTGGAGGCATGTGGTTTGTCCTGATGGCTTCTCAGCTGTGCTGCCCAACAGGCAGTGAGGGCTGGCCTTTGCCACCTCCACTCCTCCTCACTTAAGAGAAGGAGGCAACTGATGAAGTAAATGATCAAACAATAGTGGGAATAAATGTTCACCTTCTTGTGAGGGCATGACTGCAGGGCAGGTATTTTTCACAGCCACCAGAAAGCTCAGTAGCTCTCTGCAAGTACATTAGGTACATTTTCAAGCCTGACTTATGCAGATGTCACTTTTTAGAGACAAGATTGCTACATGAAAAAGCTGCACCACATTCACCATTTACGATAAATGCAGAGCTAAGAAAGAAAAACTAGAGAGCGATTGCTGCAGTTTATTTTGGAGGTGACATCAAGGTAACAAAGAGAGCACTGGTTTCAATGAATTTTATTTCATTCTGTATTATACAAGTGGGATCTGAATCCCCAAACTTCCCACCATCAATGCCACGGAGAAGCACCACTACACAAGAGGAAGGCAGAATTTTGAGGCTGGAAGACAGACTGGACCAAGCTGTTTCTCCCCACGTGGTCAGAAATTCTTCCTCCTTCACACAGAGCGCTTCCCAGACCAGCAGGTTTACCCCAGGAATAAGAGAGACAAAGCTAGCTCTAAACATCCCTCTGCCTCCTCCTCTCCCCAACAAAAGAGGCTGCCCAATGCCAGCAGTGGAATGGTTAAAGACAGGGAACACATCAGGTTTTCAGTCTCTCAACCAGCCCACTAGATTAAGAAGTAGCCTGGTTACTCCCTCTCTCCTGAAAAAGATCCAGGAAAATGAATGACCTAAAATGCTGAAGACTTACCTCCTTTCCTTCCCCCATCCCATAGCCTTGCTCTCTAAGCAGAGAACAGGCAATGAACTCTGAGGAGGCTGAAGGAAAGCCAAGGAAAATCAGGGGCTACCTGAATCCCTGGGAATCTGGTGGCTACCCTGGTGCCCTCATTCATTCCCTTTGAGGTTCAGAGACCTGTTTGGAATAGTACACAGAGAGGGCCTCCCTTAAGGACTCAGAAGCAACCAGGGATACAGAACACACAGGAACCACCGTGAGGGTACACACCATTCCAGGGATGGCCCAAACCACAAACAGGGCAAGACTTCCCTTCAGCCAAGGCCCCAAGGGCTGGGGGAACTGGGACGAGGCCCTGGCAGGGGGAAGAGAGCTCCTGCAGCAGTACTGAGGTCTCCTGTGAATTTACTTCTTCTTCCTCTCCTGGGAACAGCGAGGGCAGAACCTGTTAGAAAGGGAAGTACAAAGCCAACATTTAGGGCATGACATGAGCCTCAAGTGCATGGTCTCAAAAGACCTTTTCCAAGGTCCCTGACAAAGCCTGAATTAAAATTTTCCTTTTAATGATATCTTCTAAGTGTGTATATACAGTACTTTTTTCCCTGCCACCAAGGACCTCCCCTTTCCAAAGGTCAAATGGGCCCCCCAGGTTGCTTCACTCACCATTTTCCTCTTGGTTTTGTTGTCAGACCCACACAGGCAAAATGAAACCATTCAATGGAACACTGTTGGGATGAAGAGCAGCCAGTTAAAGAGCAGTTTCTTTTTGAAATTGTTGCTTTTGGGCTACCAGAGTTTCCCAGCATTTAATCACAAACTCCGAAATCCCTGGCAGTGATCAAGGACTGAATACTCACACCCAACCTACACACTGTTAGCAAGGAGAACTCCCCTTCTCCCTTGCTAAGTTTAGGGACAAGAAAACATTTTAAGGAAAACCCTGAAGAGAGAGGCACTTCAGAGGTCCTTGCCAGCCACACCTCTGCCCATCCCAACTCCTGAGGTAAGCCGTCTCCTTGTCACTGCTTGCTGTCCCAGGGCCCACCCAAGCAGGACAAGACTTTCCATGCAAGACTCATCTCCACTCCATCCCCCCCCATTTCCACCACGTGCAGGCTCTTACATCTGGGTTGTCACAGCCAATCATCTCCCCATAGGAGACCTGGTGGCAGAGGCAGTAAGTGGGCTCATTGGGGTCCACGGGCATATCCAGTACATCCGAGGGGTGCACATTCCCAAAGGTGACAGAAGGCATCCCATACTCTGTGCTACTGCAGGACAGGAATAAAGTAAGTCAGCAAAGTAACTGGCTTTGAGTACCTTTGTGTGTCCCAAGACAGTGCCCTTGCTTGCCAGAGACACACACTTCTCTTATTTAAGTACCTACACCCAAGGGGACCTGCTCTCCCCTTCAACTCACACCCCCCTGAAAGAATAAACAAGTTTCCTTCCTCTTGCTTCCCAAGAAGGGACAGAGGACACAGTTCCAGTCTGGGGATCTCAGGGAAGCCTGGCTAGGCCTGCCTTGGTCTGATTTCCAGTGCTGCTTCTCATTCCCTCAAGTCCCTTCAACACTTACGTGCGGACGAGCTTCAGTTTCTTTTGGGCAGTTTTTGGTGCTTCCTCATCAGAGTTTTTCCCTTTAGAGCGAGCACGGGCAGCTTTTTTCTCTTTCTGGGCTCGGCCCTCTGGTAAGAAGAGAAAAAGGTGTTGCATCTGTCACCCCACCAAAACAGACACCTGATAGTGACAACCTCTGCAGCACTAAAAAAATCTCCTACTTTGGAATGCATATTGGCTTTGGGCCATGCACCCCATCTTGATTTACCTAGCAGCCTTGAATAAACTCACACAAGAAGAGCCCAGTCACCATCTTTTTACCTGTCCTTCAGCCTCCAGCGCAACAGTCTTAGCTCTGCACCACTCCAGTGCCTGCCTTCATCCCCACCACTTCCACAGTCACTTGGCTGCCTCCTGAATCAATGTGCAGCCCAGGGGTGGTACTCACTCTTCTTGCCCTTGCTGGAAGAACTGTCATAGTCACTGGACTCTATCTGCTTCTCCTTCAGGTCTGCTTCAAAGCGAGCGAGGTCTGTGTCCAGCCTCCGGATGTGCTTATCGACCTGCAAGGACACCAGGGGCAGGGGTTACCACAGGACAGAGCCCAGGAAGGCACAGAGAGGACAAATGGGCAGGGGGCTGGCACTAAAGAGCTGAGGAGCAAGAGTGGGCATGGCCTAAAAATGAGAGCTCAGGGCCTTGCGAGATGGATGGCTTTAGTTTGGGCGTTCACATGATAAGCACGAGGCACTTCCCTTCATACCATCTCGTAGGTCTGCATTGCCAGCTGAACCTTGTCGTCCCCAAATTCCTTGCACTTCCCATAGGCCTCCTGGATCTGCTTGAGAAGCCCCAGTTTTTCCTCTGAAGACAAAGTCCGTGCATTGCTGATATACTCTGTGGCCAACTTATCGATCTCTGACTTGAGGTCTGAAAGAAGGGAGCCATTAAATACATAAACACCTCACACACCACAGTGCCCTCCATCAGGAGAGACTGAATGAGACTGCAGCAGCTCCAGGCCTCCTCCCTGCCTGGAGATCCCCATGACAAAGGCAAAGCAAAGAAAAGCTGGTCAAGCTACATACTCCTTGTCTTGGCAACAAAACCATCCCTGATCCTCACCTTCTGTCCTCTGATCCAGATCCCGCATGAGCTGGAAGTTTCTCTGTAATTCAAATGGCAGGTTCTCAATACCTGCAGAGAAAGGAGAATACATGGAGAAATCAGGCTCTTGTCCACGATGCCAAGGCAGGAACAAAGCTAACCAATAACACACACACACACACACCCCTGGCGCAGATCAGCCTGCTTCCATTTGCTGCCGGCCCCAAAGGAGACAGACTATAAAAATGTGATACATTTAATGCAGAAGCATCGTTCTGGAATACATATTAGTTAGCAGAAAACTGCTGCCATGCAGAAAGGTCCACACAAAGAAAGCAGAAAACCAAAATCTGTAATGAGTTTCAGTCACTATAATACAACGTCTCCATCCGAAAACTCCACTCAGTAATGAAAAGAACACCACAACAGCTGGTAAACAAAGCCATTTAGTTATTTCTACACAAGGATGTAAAAGTTAAGTTGATCAAATGCTAATTCACTGAAATGTGAGTCTGTTTAATGCATCCATTTAACATACAGGGGTCAGCAGACACTTTGGGCAGAGCAAAGATCAAGTGTGAGATGGGATGGGGAACAGAGATGGGGAACAATCTTAACCCCTCATGGCTTGTAACTTGTGGTGCCTTCTGCACTGTCATCTCAGTGTGGTGTGTCCAACACCTGGAAGGATGCCACACACCGTGAATAATAAACGTTTGTAGGGCTCTGAATGAGCAATGTGAAGTTGATAGTCAATTAATTTTCAATGCACTGTGCTACTCACCCCCCAGGCATCACCAGATGCTCAACTGGCAAAGCTGGTAAAAACAATTCTCATTTTTCCATGCCTGTCTAGTCAAAATGAGATCTAGTGTCACTGTATTAACCTGAAGTCTAAGCCTGATTAGTGTCACCTTTATACCCAATGAAAATAATAAATCTCTCTTGAAGGTTTAAAAAAGAAGGTGTTGGGGAAAGCTCTTCACAAACACAACAGAAGCAAGTCTGAGCTTCCTGAACTCACTCTGTAGCTCACATGGAGTGCAACTGGAGATGTGTCTGGCCATCACCAAAGCTGTCCAATACATCAGTCCAGGCAGCAATCTCTATTTTCTCTGCACATATTTCTACAGCAATTAATGCCTTTCCACTTCCCTGAAGAGCAACCAGTTGACAGGGAAGGTTCTGTATGCAAGGGGAAGGTTTTAACAAGTTTTAACAAGTACTACATAACAGGACGTGAAATTAATTCCTATAAGAGGTAAAACCAACTGTGGGCCTTGCTGAGCACTGAAGTTGTTCCTTTTACTTAGACTTTTGCCTAAACAGCATAATAAGAAGTTACATGGACAATACTTAGGAGCAATCGAGCTGCTGATTTAACAGATTTCTGTTGCCATTTCTGATTTAGTTACCTGAGAAATGCTCAGGTAGTAGGTGTCCTTAAGTATCCAGATACATAATCCACAGCACATATACATCACCCCTCTGCATTCAAGGACAGTTAGCAGTGCAAATTCAAATTCTGAAAAATTACTAAGCAGCAAAATGAAGTCTGTAGGCACATCCTGAATGTGATACTTCCATGTTTGTTCAGCATGACAGACTTCACACAAGGTTTAAGCAGCTGACTACCGGATTACATCCCTACAGTTCGAAAAAGCACCTCAGAACACGACGGGGACACAATGCTGAAAATTATTATTGCTTATAGAGGGAGCTTGTGGCAGGGATGAAATTCAGCTTGGGAATCTAAAGACCATGCCTTTTTCCCTCCTGCAATCCCCAGCCTCATCAACTCTAAACCTTTCAATTTATACAGCAAATGAAACATGGGTCATACTGCAGCACGCTGCTTTTCATTCCTCTCCAAAGCACCTGCTGCAGAAGACAAGACAGGTATCCTCCAGAGGAAAACAGAAGCTCTTCCTGCACTGCACACAATATGTCAAATTTATATTGAGTTTATTAATCCTGGAAGATCACAGCTTCTAAATTCTGGACTTTGTGGTTTTTAGAAAAGATTAATGTAATTTCTTTTTCTCTTCTGAAAAGGACAGATGGTAAAAGCACAAATTCCTCCAGGTACTGTCTGCCTTCCCTCAGTAGGGCTAGAAACCTTTAGATAGAGCAAGCTCCTGAGCCAGCACAAAAACCAGTAGGATGCTGCTGTGCGGGCAGAACAGCCCCACATGAGGTTAGGGTCACATTTCACAGTGATATTCTTGCACCAGGAGAAACTCAAGCAGGAGTTTGATTCGACTACACAACCTGAAAGGAACTGTGCTCTAGTTTTTACAGCCATCACTGCAAAAATCTGCCACACTGCTGATGCCAGCACATGCCCTCATCTGGACAACATTTGTCTGTCTTTCTTTTGCCTCTACCTGTCTGTTCAGCCTGTGCCCCCACCCTTGACAGCCCCTCTCTCCCCAGAGCCTGCTCCCCTCAGTGCCAGCCCTCAGCCAGGCCAGTGGGTCCCCTGCCTCCTTTCCTGCCTCCAGGTGTGCAGAGCCCCCTGCTCCTGGGGGCTCTGGCAGTGTGGGGGGGGCTGTCACCTGCTCTGGCTCTGGCTGAGCAAATGCTCAGCTCAGGCACCATGGGTGGATCATTTATGCACATCTGAGCCATGATCTTCCAGAGGCTCATTAGCTGGGCAGGCTTCCATTGGGGCTGACAAGACAAACCCCTGCCAGTTGAATTCCTTCCCTGCTAAAACCAGCAAAATGATTTCCTAAAACCACAGCAAAACATTCCACTCTGCAAATCTATTATTGGACAAATGTTCTGCCACTGCTTTGTCAATAAATGGAGAAAATGAAACAAGTGACAGTACAGTGACTTTATAATCAGAACTGCTACAAAGATACTTTATCTGTTCAACTGAACGTAGAAGGAAGCTGAGCAGACCATTACAAATTATGATCCAGAGAGAGTCTGGCAATAACAAAAAGCATAACAAGATAAAGCTGCAGATAAGCAAGTTATAACTGAGCAACAAACTATTTGTATGGTACATAACTTAATCTAGCTGTGGGGATGTTTTCTACTATCTGCAGCTTAACTCCAAAGCTCTTGCACAGCCTTAAACAGAAGTGATTCCCTGCATCACAGAATTTATCACAGGGGACAGAACACTTGCTGAAATTGCTTGACCTGTGCTGTGCTGGCTACCAGACATTATCACTCTCTAAGTGCCATTAAAAAAAAAATTAGATTTGAGTCTCCATTTCCTCATGCCTACCACCACACTTTTCCTCACTATTTCTGAAAAAATATTCATGCTATTTATGTAATTTCATTTCCTCCTGCTTTTCTCCTTTTTTTCCTCTCAATTAATTTTGCTCTTTCATCTTAGTAAGATTCACCTAAAATCACCATGACTAAATACTATCTATCATAAAAAACCCACGTAATTCTCAGATTATGAAACTGATAATTGTAAAGAAAGAACACCCTAGAGACATCTTTGATCACTAGAGAAGAGTGATGATATGCAACAACAGACAGAAAAATACAAATGGCACAGCAGCAGGAGAGGAACAGGATAGTGAAAATGTACAGGGAATAAAGTGCTAGCAAGGCCAGCAGCTTGGGCTGGCAGCAACGCAACTGTGTCACAGAGCCACAGAATGGGTAAGCCTGGAAGGACCACAGTGATCTTCTGGTCCCACCTCCCTGCTCAGGCAAGGTCACCCCAGAGCACATGGAACAGGATTGCCTCCAGACAGTTCTGGAGTATGTCCAGAGAGGGAGACACCACAACTTTAGTGGGGGAATCTCTTCTAGTGCTTGGTCACTCACATAGTAAAGAAGTTCTTCCTCATGTTCAGGTGGAACTTCCTGTGCATCAGTTTCTGCCCATTGCCCCATGTCCTAGTGCATGGCACCACAGAGAAGAGCCTGGATCCACTCTCGACACCCTCCCTGCAGATGTTTACAGACACTGATGAGCCCCCTCTCAGACATCTCCGCTAAAGGCTGAACAGGCCCAGCTCCCTCAGCCTTTCCTCATAAGAGAGATGCCTCCAAATGATCCTCATTCCCATCTGCTGCACAGGCTCCAGGAGCTCCATGTCTCTCTGTAACGAGGAGCCCAGAAGTGGACACTACACTCCAGAGGAGCCTCTCCAGGGCTGAGCAGAAGGGCAGGATCA
>NW_005054320.1:7929586-7935996 GCF_000277835.1 Geospiza fortis
AAGTGGCACGCTCCCCTCCAGGGGAGCCTCTCCAGGGCTGAGGGGATGGGCAGGACTCCTGCCTCAACCTGCTGGCAAGGCTCTTTCTAATGGACTCATTGCACAGATCCATACAGAAGCCTGGTACAGCCCTACTGATTCCTCTCATGGTCTGATTATCCTGAAAATCACTGGTACAGTTCTCTCCATTAATTTTTTTCATCCCTTCCTTTTCTTACCTTGTTTCCATTTCTGATTACAAGCTAAAGTCTCTCTACCTACCTTTGTCTTTTCTCTCCTCACATGTTATCCCTTCACTAAGCCCATTCTTCTTTCATCTCTTTTATTCTCCTCTTTCCTTGATATTCTTTGCCCTGTTCATTCTTCCACAGGCATCCATGACCATGCTGTCTTCTCCCTTAAGAACCACGCACTCTCTCTCCAAAAGTCAGAATCCAACACCACTTTTTTCCCTCTCCAATAATTATAATTTTATTTACTTCTTTTTAAAAACATACGTGGGCTGTCAGGTGCAGGCTGATATTTAAACTTCAGCTCCTTAACTCAGATGTTAACTGTGACACACAAATGCAGAGAGCAAGCCTACACAGCCTGATAACTTCAATTGTGCTTCAATCCTCTGCAGCACGTCTGTGCTGTGCCAAACAATGGATTTGTGCTGCCCAAAGTCCTAAAAACAGATCAATAGCACCAAGGACCATCCAAACACACAGCACCTTTCTCAAGACATCTGTTCACCCACCACGCTTAGATACATGTTTAAATTTTATTAAAAAATGGGAAAAGACATTTTGAAACATAACCACAGTTGCTTTATTGAACAGCTTTGATTTCAGCAAACATTTTAGACACCACATTGCTGAAGGCAATTTAAAAAATTCCTGCTTGTGCCAGGGACTGCCACAATGAGAGGGTAAGTTCTTTGCCCCCCAGGACTGCAAACTGGCTGGGATCTTGCTGGGGAAGCACACTGGACTTTCTGGTACTCCATGATTCTCATAATTTTGCAGCACTTGAAGTACACTGCAGAACAAGTGGCTTGCAGCAATCTTCAGGAGCTTCCTTGCTCCTCATTAGGGGGCAGGGTGTCTTTTACATCCCTCCTTTCAGAGTGTATCACTCTTTTAAACTATTGCTTCTACTCTGTCCTGAGCTCTCAAGTAATCAATCACCTTCCTACACAGGTTTCGTTGAAACTCTTACACAAGCACCTTTATTGAAATTGGTCCTTGAGCACAATTTCCCTCTATTCAGAGATGGCTCAGCCCTGCTGCAATAAAAAATCCTAACCTGTACCATTATCCTCACAACACCTTGGTAAGGGATAACCCTACCTACAGTTTTACAAAGAGGGTGCTTAGGTGCATGGCAGACTGATTTAGCCACAGGCACCCAGGAATCCTGTGGCCATAGCACATATCCCAAGCTTTGGGCCAATGCACTGCACACCAGTCCACCCAAGCACATCTGCTTCAGACACTGTCCAAAGAAATGGGCACCAGTTGGCAGTGCCAGTCAGCCATGGAAACCCAATACTCCCCCAAAATGTGAGGCAGTTTCTTAGGAAGGGAGGGCTCTTTTTGTTGTCTCATTGCAGTAGCTCAATGCTACAGCATCTACAGACAAGATAGCAGGGAATGTTGTTAAGTGTCAGAAAAGGGATCTTTCTTGTTAAAAATCAACCTTGAATTTGAAAAGCTTGGAGGGCTTGGAAGACTGACACAATGAATGAGACTGGCAACACTCCTGGCATTTCCAGCCTGCCACAGATCTCCAAAGGCAGGGACAACCCCCAAAGAGACCACAGGGCTGTTTGCCAAAACAATGACATCAGATTTGCAGTTGGGTAAGTGAAGAACTACAGAAAAAACACAGCAGGCTTTGCCATGTAAAGCTATCTTGTATCAGCTCCAATAAAAATATCAGCCAACAACACAACCAATTCTAAATGAATTGGTCATTAAATGTATCAGCTCAGTGTGGGCTGTGCCAGTAGCTTTCACACAGAAACAAATGATGCCTATGAATCACCAAATTCTCTCCCCTGCATGAAATCTTTTGTAATTTTCCATAGATCATGTGTGGTGCATCACAGGTGTAACTAATCCAAAGTCCCTGAAAGGTGAAAGGCATCTTTCACTGCGCTAGAACAGTGACAAGTAGAGAAATGATTTATTAAGAGACTCGCATTTCTGAAGAATGATGTGAGAAACTGAAGAGGCAGGGCCAGGGGTATGGCTGCATGCTACACTGCCGAGGGGACAAGAGTAATGAAGGTAGGGAATGCAAGAGATAAAAGAACTGCTGGGGAAACTGGAACACAGCCAGGTCTGGGAAGGAAACAAGGGCTTGCCTACAGCGATTTCCAACATCACACCCAAGCCCTCTAAGAGCCTTAAGATGACAATACTCATCACACCCTCATTTGATGAATCCGTACAGAAGAAAATCCAGACATATGTGGCCATTCCAAAAGAAAAATCCTATTTTACTAGGTTAGCTAATGTTATCAAGGAACAAAAGGACATTCCCATGCCAGCTGTAGGAGAAAGATGACTTCCATGAGGACATGTGCTGCTTCCATTGCTCTGTGCTTATGCTGGCTGAAGTCTTCTAGCAGTGACAGGCCCTGAACGGATGCACCTCTATGTGCCTACTGACAAGTGCAAACAGGAGGAGAAAAGGAAACTCAATGCCTCCCTAACCAGCGTGAAATAGGGAAAAACCCAAGGCATATTGACTACACTGCACCATGTTAACTCACCAGCTGAGGTCTCCTCATCTCAGCCTGTCATCTCCATCACCTCCACAACAGTATTTCTAACCTCATTCGAGGGCCAACACTGAGCCAAGCACAGTAACTTTAAGCTTGAGCAAGCACAAACTCTTCTCGTGAATCTTTATGCACATTCCACCTTTTAATCACAAAACACTGTCTTCTTCCTTCTTCTTCCATCCTTTTCTACATCTCTAACTCCTTTGCACCCATAGGTTTTCCTTTACTAAAGCTGCACTGTGTTGCTGCTTGAGGGAAAGCACTTTTTTATCTTGCTTTCCCCCCTCAAAACCAGGCATAAAATGGTTTAGAAACCAGAATGAGGACAATATTTGAAGACTTGGAAATTTTTCTATGTTTAAATTCAGCCACTGGAGAGAAACACTCAGGAAGAAAAGTGGAACAAGACACATTCCTCTTCTCCCATTCCCTGAATCCTTTGGCTCAGTAAGTAGGATGAAGGAATGAGTAGACAAGATATGGAGTAGAAAGATATGGAGTTCCTCTGTCAGGATGCTCAGCACAGAAGGAATGTGTGCATTTTTCTGCTGCAAAAGCATCTGCCAAGAGCATAACACATTTCAGACAGATTTGCTTTGTAATTAACAGCTTAAAGCCAAGGAAAGGGCATGCCTAATCCTAGGTCTAAACCCAGTTTAAATTACAGCAAGACTTGAAAGCTGCTGAAATACCTGACCTAAGAAGCTTCTAGACACCTTTTACTAAGAGAACTCTTCTTAACTTGGCTATTCCACAAAAAATAATGGAAAAGGACTTCAGTTGTCTACAGTAGAGGGCTCAAACTACATGAACTGAAGCAACTGGGGCTGTATGCCCAACTTTGTCAGACTGCTCATGCATTTTAACATACAGTTTTAATTACCTACTCACATGGTGTTCCATGCAAGGTGTTTCTGATTCCCAGTGACTGAGCACTCATTCAAAGTTTTATTTTATTCTCTTTGCTCAACACAGAGGCACATGCTCAGATCCAGAGCTCAATGTTTTCAAGGTGTTTACTGCTGTGGCAATAAAGTGTTTTCACAATGCTGCAGTGGAGTGGCCCACTGCCCTCACCAACACAATGAAGGCCATGAGATTTACTGAGGCCAAGAGATTAAAGCCAAAAGGCCAGCTAATTACAAACTCTCCTCTTGAAGTGTGCAAAAATGCTTCATAGCATGACTTTTCAGAATTATCTCTTCAAGGCAGACTCCAGCTGCAGCTATGAGCATTCTGCACCTCTGCTCCCCTGACTAAAAATTTCCACTCATAATTTGAGGGAAGCACAATCCAAGCAAGGAAAACCTGTACAAAGTGGGAATCACAACATAAAAAACCCCACCAAACTCACTTTGTCAGTGATATTCAGCTGCTTCAAACAGGAAGCCACCTTTTTTCTTCCTACAATTTTCACTTAATTCCTTTACACACCTTCCTTTATTCAAAGATATGAAGAGGTCCTACAAATAACTGCTGTCTTTCATCACACATTCCTCATTCACTCCCTGAGCAGATCCAGATAGAAAACCACAGGAAAGAGAAGCTCTGTGGGAACAAAAAAGACATTCAACTGAAAACTGTGTCTGCAAGAGCACTATACTACTAAAAGAATCCCCTTCCAAGACACAGATGTAAATTAAGAATTAGACACTTTTTTGTAAGAGATGACCAAAAGTTCTGGACTGTTTATTTCTATCAAATTTTAGGAAGTTTTAGGATATTAGTGAACTACTTTAAAACAGAACTGAACGTTTTTAAAACACTGAAATAATGTGGGGAAAAAAAAAGTGGAGCAGCAAGTAGGAAACTGAATGCTGTCAATCAGAGAGCACCAAGAAGAAGACTTGTGCCTAAAATACTGGATGCATTTCCACAGAGTCAGGAGCACAGGCAGAAGGCCAGGAGAGGAGAGCAGGCTTAGGGGAGAGCAATATGGGTAATTAGAAATAGATGCCATTACCTATCAGCAGCCTAACCTACTGATGACCATGATGGGTGCTCTTTGATGCCAAGTACATTCATGCTTTCCTGAAAGAAATCTAGAACAGCACAGCAAGTGTCTCATGAGTGGCTAATAACAGCAAGTAATGTTGCACCACACAAACCTGAAAAAGGCCTTAGAGATCTAAGGGTAAGCAAAAAAGGCTAAACCATCACAGGAATGAATGTTTTGTTCTTCCTGAAATCTTTGTAAGCAGATGGTTTTAAGGACTTTTAGATTCTGCACATCACTTTCATTATTTTTTTAGGCAAGACACCTCAACCATAGCAGTGACTCTCCTGTATTAATATCCACCTTCAACAGGATGAGAATCTCTAATCCAATCTCAGGACCACAAACCTCAGGTGAGAGAGAAGACTGGCATTTCCTCTGCATGCCTGTACAAGAGAGGAAGAGGAGTTCCCAGGCTGGCTGATGTTAATTGACTGTGATGACATGATCCTGAGGAGTTTGACTCTGGCAGGAGCATTCTCCAGCCACCAACCTTCCTTCTCTCCAGCTGTGCACCTGCAGTGCCTCTGCCTGCTCAGGGCTGCATCCTGCTCGTCTCTGCTCACCAACTGCAGATCCCAGGCTTTTGCTCCTTTAGCTCTGCCCTGCAGCTCTTACCCAAAATACACCCCTGCCCTCCCAGCAGGAAAACCCTGCATCCCCCTGTGCACCTATTCCTTGTCCACCTGCTTCTTTCTCCTCCTTCCCAGCCCTTCTCCTCCCAGCTGAGGAGCCTCACTCAACTGCAGCCTTCTGCAATGGAGTGAGAACTGCACAAGAACACAAATCTGCTCCCCTCCAACCTGCCTCCTCATTCAACTCCTCTTCCTGGCTTTGGCCTCCTTCCTTGCACCTCCTAGATCCTTGCCTGTTCAACTGCAGCTTCTTTTCAGCTTTCACTGAAATTCATTATGGTTCTTGAACATTCTCAGAGAATGTTTCCTAAAGACAAAAGGAGCACTGAAGATGCAAGGAATGAGACACTCTGTGTCCGTATCAGCACCTCATCATTTCTGTGCTGGAAGAAACCTGGTGTAGCAGGACATCTGAAGAGCCAAACTGCATTTTTCCCATGCATACGCAAGCAGACAGTGAGAGATGTAACTGGCTGGGTGCAATGGAGCAGAAGACACTTAACCAGAACCACCCAACTTTAAAGACACCATCCTGTGAACATCCTCCCCTGTCTCCAGTGCCAACATCAGACCAGCAGGAAAATGTGAAAACGGCATTCCGCAAAGAACAGGTTATTCAACCTTAACTCATTAGCCCACTCATTGAGAAACAACTCCTCCGATGGATCTGCTCGGCTATTTTAAGCACGCGTGGGTAAAACATGCACTGAAAGTCTCATCCCCAAAGGGCAGAGTTTGAAGTTTTAAGCACCTTAAGGCAGGATGGTAAAATAGGAGGTACCATAGGAGGGCTCTGATAACGTTGCCAACTCCATTAGCATTTACAGAGCTCCTCTTCGGCCAGAAAAGCGGGGCTGCATTTGTAAACTGACGGCATAGAAAACCACCCTAACTACCGCCCCACAGATCCCAAAGTTATCTGTGCTCGATGTCTATCCCGGGAAACCACTGACAGCCAAGCTCCCGCTCCCGAGGGGCGGCTGGAGCTGCACCGGGCTCCTTT
>NW_005054320.1:7936365-7965512 GCF_000277835.1 Geospiza fortis
TGACCGGGGCACTGGGGCATCGCACCTACGGAGAAAGGCTGAGAGAGCTGGGCCTCTTCAGCCCGAGAGGCTCAGACGACCGAGAGGGGACCCCGTCCATGTCTCTGAGTATCTGAAAGGAGCACGTGAGACTCTCCTCGGTGGTGCCAAGCACTAGGGCAGAAACTGATGCACAGCAAGTTCCACCTGAACGTGAGGAGGAACAACTTCACTGTGCGGGTGACTGAGCACTGGGACAGGCTGCCCAGAGAGGTTGTGCAGTCTCCCTCACTGGAGAACCCTGTGCAGGCAATCCTGTGCCCTGTGCTGTGGGACGAATGACCCTGTTTGAGCAGGGAGGTTGGAGCAGTGACACACTGGGGTCCCTTCCAGCCCGGCCCATTCTGGGATCTGGGCGAGGAAGTGCTGCTGACTGGTCACTGTGGTTTTCCATCCGCCTCGGAATCCGCCAGTGCGGGGCAGCTGTGTCATGAGTGGAGATGGATGGTTTCTGCTGTACAGTACTGGTAACAAGCTAACACTTAGAACAGACTAACAAAGGCAATTAAGTTAAACATGTGACCGTGCTCTCTTTATCTTCATGCCAGAACCACTCTTGTGACCATACACCAGGAGCCACTTGAAGGTTTAGAGCCCCTCCCCAGCCGTCCTTTGCTACACGCACGGTGTGGTGTTGTGGAGTCACACGTGATTATGGAGGAACTGAGACAAAATGATCTTACTTCTGTTGATCCTCGGGTTCCAAGATATGCAGGATTGTTTTTTTCAAGAGGTCAGCGCTCATTTAGCATGCTATACAGTTTAGGAGGCACTGGGTTTGGTTAATACACCATTTCATCCACCTTTCTCCTGCCTACCCACCTACACCATCCTGTTTTTTTCTTGGCAGTCTGTGTAATGACAGCCATCGCTCAGGACTGAATGCTCCCAGATCCTGGCCGCAAGGAGAAGTGATTAGATTTCTTTTTCTCTCTTTTCCTCCCAAAGATCTTCCAAGACACCATGCCTTTATCTATATGGATATACTAGGATTAAGTCTTTGAGCAGGCTGCACTGCAAGACTGAGGAGCTGTTACATAAAGGAACTGCAGCTGTTTGAACTATGAACCATCTTGCTGTTAAACTACTGGGTTAATTCAGAGAGCCTCTCTGTTCTGATGATGGAGTTTTCCATTCCTCTTCCTACAGTCATTTAAGTTATTTATGACATATTTTTAATTATTCAAAACACATTTCTTAGTCTTTTCAGTTCCCATGTGGAGCAGCTGGCTTCAGTTAGCTGAACATTATTGTTAAGCCTCTTTAAAGTACTTCAAAATTCTCATATAAATTTCCTTATACTCTTAATTAAGGGGAAGGATGTGGCTGTTACATAAAAAAAAAAAAAAAAATCTGCTCTCTATACCATGTCACAGTCCTAAACCAGAGTCTCCCAAACACACCCTGCTTGGGGCTACCAAGTTGAATGGAGCTGATGTTAAAAATTAGACCTTCTTAGACATCACTAGTTTGTTTAGGAGAGCACCTGGGAACCCCATCTTATCCTCCAAGCCAAGGCTAGGAAGATGCCAGGAAGACAATCTCCCTCTGGAATTGCCACTGCAGATACAAAAGATAGGGCAAAGAGGCACTTGCCTAAAATCTAAATGGCAAATCTCAGTAAAGTGTACAAATATGTCTCTAACTGCAGGAACTGCCATTGTGAATTTGCAAAATAAAAGGGAGAGGCAGTTCTGTGTGCCTGTGTGGTCTCACAGCAGTAGTAAAACTACCATTCCAGCAAAAACTAGTTCCTGAGCTCTGAGTCCCGGAAAGCTTGTTATTTTGCTTTCTTTACAAAGTCAAAGAAAGGGTTTGCATTGCTCAGGGCTCCAGAGGCAGCCTCACCCACAGAGGAAGTGTCAGCAGGGCAGTTATTTGTTGAGAGGAGGAGTATTTTTTCAAACACTTCTGCCCGTTGCAGTCGGAGCACGGGCACAGATGGCTGTGCAGGAAGGTGCTTTCCCAGCTGAAATAAGCTCTGGAGACCCGGGCCCATTGATATCTAACCCTCACCCAGCCTCACACGCTAACCCCTGTGGTTATGACACTCCCCCCTCAGCCCACGGTGCTGGGACAGCTGCATCCTGCAGTTAATCCTGTAGGTAGCTCCTGGTCCCACAGACCAGCTGCGGGATGAGCGGTGCTGCCCAGGCCTCGGCACGTCCCACAGGGAAGCTGCACGGCCTATGGAAGCAGTCTGCAGGAGTGGTTCTCAACCTTTATTGATCTACAGATGCCTGTGTGTTTTCCCTTGGAAATGTAAACATCTGCATACCAAATTCAAGCCTCCAGATTTCAGTTACCTTATAGACTTCTTAAATGTTGTCCAAGGACTGTGAGGTGAAGGCCAGTGCTTGGGAGGGATCCTCATGCAGAGCCCAGCAGAACAGCTGTAACTTCTGACCCTTGTTCTGTTACCTTTTTGCTGTTGAGGTACGTTCAGCTCTTCTCTTTAACATTCTCAGTTCAGAAGTCCCTGAACTTTTAATTTCCTGTCTTCAGGAAACAAGAGAGGTACCCACACTGTTCTCATGAAGGGCAAATGATTGATCTGCAGCACTTGGCCCCGAGGGGGTTAATTAGCTTTACAAATGAAAGAGGATGCCAAAGGCCACAAATTATAACGGTGTCCATGTTTCAGAAACATACCCTACTTCAGCAGCAAAACTAGGCGTAGACTCTAGTTCTTTGGTGTCACGATTTCTTTTCTTGCAGTTTTTTTCCATTCATTACACAGACACTACATGAAATCGAAATGTTTGTTGGACCAAGTTACTACATCTCTCTAGTACTTTGGTGTTCTACTATACAGAAACAAGAAACCATGCACACAAATTTAATCTGTTGTACCTGAAAGGACGATTGAACAGGTACCTATCTTGTAGTTAAGGAAGTGTACAGAGCAATTTCATTCTATGTTCTGAAACTGCACTAGTAAACTTGGGCAGCTTTCAGGTACATTACCTGCAAAATATCAGAAGAAAATCCTAAACATGATATATATCCTTTAGTTGATATAAAGATGATAAAATAATCAATAAAAATATAGAAGACAGACAGAATCTCATAATTATATTCTATATTAGGAAGAAAGTTGGATGATGTAGACACATCCATGAGGTAATGAAATATTACCTATTGCCAATGAGATTTAGGAAGATGTTTAGTTCTACCCATTAAATAAAACATCCTAGAAGTTGCATAGCTAGAAACTGACAATCAGTAATTTGAAAAGAATTATCTGGCAAGCAGATGGAAGCAATGGGCTTTCTTTTCCAAACAACTTTGAAGTTCTGAATGTGTTCCAGACCAGCCAATACTTTTGCTTAAAAAGTATTTGCAAAGCAAGTGGGCTCATCCAGGTTGCTGTAAGGCAGTTAACCTAACACTGATGTGGCAAAATCACAGTGGCATTGTCAGGGCTTGCACTCAGCTAAGGAAAGAAACATGTTGTTTGTTTTAATTTGAAGGAAAAGACCTAATTAAAAGAACTGGATATCTTTGTATGGTAGTCTAAGTTTGGTGGCTGAAGATAGCCATCTAGGCCTAATGTAGCAAGACTTTAACTGAACACTACACAGCTGGGTCACTGAAAGGGAAAAGAAAGGCAACAGATAAGAACTACATGATGGAGCCAAGCCTTACTGTGAGACACCTCAGCCAGCTCAATTTAATTCAGCTGTTTGGAAAGATGAATACAGTGACTTGATCATGGTCTGTAATTCATTACACAAGAAGAAAGACTTCTTATAGCAGAAGACTTCAATGTACTCAACAAAGGCATAGCAAGACCCTATGGATTAAAATAAAAAAAAAGTAGTAATATAGAGTGGCAGTTTCAATGGCAGTGATAACTAACAAAAAAACTGTAATAAGGGACATGGTTGATTAACCATAAGGCTTTAAATTATAAAAGTCTTAAATCTTTCTTGAAGATTTAACTGAATTATAGACCAGCAATACTATCATTAGTCACGGCTGAGATTCTGTTACTGTTTGTGGGTGACTTTTCTAAATGATTCCAGCCTACATGATGTTTCCTTTTAAAGCAATGATAATTTGTAAAATTCAACTAAGAACAGAAAATCAGCTTGGAAAAGGACAAGAAGAAAAAGTGCTATTGCCTTTCAGCAAAGATACAAGATGCAACCTAATACAGAACTCCAGAGTCATTGTCAAGTCTTCTTGGGTACAAACATACAGAAACAAATGGATTGGCAGCACAATGAAAATGCACGGTCAAAGAATTCATGGAGCTGAAGGACCATGGGATCTTGTTAAGAGAATATTCCACTCTTGTGAGTGGGAGGTAAATAATTGAACTGTTGTTGGCTTGAGTGCACAAAGCTGCAGACTGCAGAACCTCAGGCTTCATCTCAAGAGGGAAGAATTTTGCACAAGTTGATACATGCTGTGTCTCGCAGGTAGCTACTGCACTTTTTAAACCATCTGGAGCACTTTGAATATATTAAACAACCATGGGAATCAAAAGAGGAAGACCTAATCCAAACTCAAGTAAGTGACAGAGATAATGAAGGTAAGGTATCTTCAATTATTTCCACATCAGCAACGGGACTGGGTAAACAGAGAAATTCTCATTGATAAGAAAGAAAAGGAGGCCCAGAATAAAGTGGCATTTCTGAAGCTCAATGGGAAAGTCCCTTAGTAAGAAATAATTAGTTTCTTCCTGGGCAACGGTAAAAGCTACAGGCTCAGCAGCAAACTGCACAAACACGAACAGTTACACCTTTGAAATGACTGGTAACAGGAATTGTACAGCCTCAAATACAAATGGATGCCCATGCTAGGTATCAGATTCCAAGAAGGGAAAGGGTAGCAGACATCAGAAAACAACAGCTCAAACCAGGGACCAGGAAAGGCGATTTCAAACACCTTTAACATATAAAATGAAAAAACATTGCAAAGAATTTTAACTTGTGAGCCATTCCTCAGGGAATTCAACCAGTCAGCAAGGTATTACTCTGACTTTTAAAGCCTTCCCAGCTTAATTCAAGACACTGCACCCAAACCAAGTCATTTTTCAGACTTCAAGATGATGCATTCAAGAGAGAGAACAACTTGAGTGAAGCTGGCAGTTTTGTCCTGTCCATGTGGAACACAGACAGGCAGAGGAGAGCCACAAGTAGTAATAAACCTGTGCTGAGTCTGATAACTTCCAAGGGGAGCAAAACTATCAATAGAGCTGTCCATGGCAAAAAAAACGAAAGGAGGCAGAGGAATATGAATTAAACTCTCCTGTAAGAAGAAACATAACAGATGGAAAAGGTGAAGGCCAGACAGCAACTAACATAAATTAGACACAATAAAAATAGAGAAAATTCTTAAGAAAAGCTTTGTGACTAGAAAAACTAGTGGTAAAAGGAAAGGAATATTTTGCTCTTTCATTCCTTTCAATCACAAAACAAAGAAAGAAATCTTACTAATAGTACTGATCTATGCTAGGTAGAAATGGTGAAAATGCTAGTGACATGGGATAGGAGAAACCAGTCAAGAAATACTTCCAATTCCATCTAAAAAAGGAACAGAATGTAGCAGTCATATGAAAATAGCAACTTCAATCTAGTACCATAGTATCAAAGTAGGAGATGAGACAACACCTTCAAGTGATGTATATTTTGAAATCAACAAAGAAACAGGAGGCCTGAAAGAGTTTAGTAACTAGCTCTCTAGCCCAGGGATTCTGATCTTTAAGTCAAACTTGGAATATTAAACAAATACCTTAAGACACTCATGACAGTACTCCCAAAAGGCAAATGAAACGACTCAATGACAAAGTTATGGAAAAACTGCAAAGATAAAGAATTAGGGAACGAAAAAATAAAACCTATAACACAAAGGTTTTATAAAATACAGATTCTGTAGTTAAAAAAAGAAAAAACCCAAACCCTAATTTCATTCTTAGATGACATCATTATACATTTGGTTTAACGAAGGGGACTGCATAGGTGCAACATACTTAAATTTTTATAAGGCATTGACCTAGCACCATAAGTCAGAAAGATAAACTGTACATAATCAAATACTAAGAGGATTAAGAAATGCTCAGCCTGCAAGTCTCAAAAAAAAGCTAATGAGAAGTTGCACTCAATGCTTTTCAAGTTAGCAAGATGCAATATTGTATTTCAACCTGGATCTGAAAGTAAAAATAACAACTGATACAGTCTGGGGGTGACAGAGCAATGAAAGCTGTGAGTAACCTGGTTCATCAGCCAGCCAGGCCCATTTACACAGGCTGGACTTGGACACAGCCCCATGTGAAGCACCCAGGAAACGAGAACCCAGAGCATTCCTGTAGAGAAGGGAAAACACTATCATGGAAAGCCAAGACTTGGGATGATTAGTCTTGACCAGACAAGCAGCCACTGTGAGCTCCTCTATCATGCTGTGAGAAGAGGGAAAATGCAGTCCTCTGCAGACTTAAGGCAAAGAGCCAGGGGGACCTCACCCATGGCACTGGGGCTTCAACACTCAATTCCAAAATGAATTTGTTCATAAGATAATGAAAAATTTGACAACATGTAGAAAGAAAAGACAAGAATAATTCATGGACTGGAAGAAATCCCTTACAGTGGAAGATTTACTGAGTTCTATCTGTTTACCTTGTCAAAAAGTGGATTGAGAAGTATTTAAACATTAGAGTGTATAAATGCAAGTCTGGGGGGGAAAGTCCCATTTAGGCTCCCTGAATCAGAGAGATGAATGTTTCCAGAACTAGGAACCAGAAGCCAAAGCAAGGAGAAATCTGGCTTAAATATTTAAACAGTGAAAACATGAAGCCCTTGCAGCAGACTACCAATGGATTTTGTGTCCCAGTGCCTCAAAATCAAGCCAATGCATTTTGTCAACACAGTTCTTGGCTATTCTCAGTACAGGCTAAATGGATTGAAATGTCACCTGTGAAATGCAGGAGTCAAACCAGACAGCTCCTTCTAGCCTAGCCTATGCACCTACCAAGCACTCCACCTGTTTGCAGCCAACCCTGGTGACTAAACCAGAGAAAAGGTTTCTGCCACAGGCTCCCCAGGTGCAGAGCTCCTCGCTGTTCTTGTGCAAAGCGCAAAGTGCCAAAGGCAGGGATGTGCCGCCCTCGTGCCTGCCCGCACGGCCCCTCCAGAGGCTCCTGCAGGGCTCGGCTGCAGGGGGAAGGAACACACGTCACAGGGGCAGGCTGCTCGCAGCAGCACCTTCAAGGAGCCTTTTACACCAATTTATTTCTATACAGGGTGGTTAAAAAAATAAAATAGAAGCCCCTATTGGTTGTTCATACAGAAGTCTGGGATTCTATAGGCTTTGGGTGGGTGACTGATTTTAAAACCCAACAACACATGCTTTTTCCCTTGCCTTCTCATTCTCTTCCAAGTCAGCCTCCATGATCCAAAGAAACTAATAAGTAACACACAAGACTAGCAGTCATGTGGACCAATTTAAAAAAAAAAAAGAGGAAGGAGAATTGAAGACGAAGAGAAAGGGAAAAACAAACGAAGATTGAAAATAAAAATTCGCCAGGATAATGCGTTTTATAAACACAGAGATAGAAACAGTTACAGCAAGGACAGAGCGGGCCAGGGGTGGGGAATAGATATTTATATATATATATATATATAAATTCAAGGGGCCTTCAGTTTATTCTTGTTGGCTCCCCCTTCTCATTAGATTGGTCTCTCTGTGGGGATCTTCATCCCCTTCTCTCCACTGTCCACCTTTTGGGGATTCTCTCCCATGACCAGGGTCCAGAAGAGGCCACCACTGCCATGTGAGTCCAGCCCGTCTTGGCAAGAGGGAGCCTGGGAGAGCACTCTGGCAAGAGATGAGCAGGAGAAGCTAGCCTTTCCCCGCTTCCTGCCAGCCCCTTGAAAAGACTGGTCTATTCCTCCTCCTCCTCGTCTTTCCCTTTGGGAAACTGGGGCAGGACAGGTATGTGAGTGTCAGAACTGCTGTCATTCCGCCTTTCAGGAAAGGGAGTAGAGAGAGGGTGATGATTATTTTGGCAGTCTCTTACCCTCCCTCCTGTTGCTTTTTGGTTTGTTGTTGATGCCTGCAGGCTTTTCTGAGGAGGGGAAAAGCAGGAGGGAGAGGAGGAGGAGTACAAGCTGCTAGGACATCATCCACAACAGGCAGGAAGGGCAATGAGCAGGAACCCACATTCCTACGGGGCCATTGTGCTGCTCAGACAGCTGTGAGAGAGAGGCAGCAGCCAGTTCAGACAGACTCCTCTCTACTGCTCTCCACTAGGGGAGGAGAAAGAATGCAATACTCCACAGCCCTTAGGCAGTGTAGGCACCTGTCCATCCCAGAGAACATGCCTCACCTCTCCCCCCTCCACTGGTCTCACCTTCCACTGAGGAGAAGGTTTCTCCCATCCAGTCCTTGGGGCAGGACGAGCGACCCCTCCTCCCTTTCACAAGCAGGAGGGACAGGAATGGATATTTCTCTCTTAGACACTCAAGGCAATCCTCAAAGAACCCCATCCAGCTGTGAACCCTACCACATTCTTCTGTGGCCTGCTAAAAACACGTGTCCAAGCCCATGTATATACAAGGGCCGTCTCTCCATCCCATCCACCACGCGTGTCACAACACGCAGCCCTGCTTCGTACACATCCTACAGTGAGAGAGAAGGCAAAACAGGGGCCTTTCTTTGGGTTTCAAAGGAGGGGCTCTTGCATGAGGAAGTGATCCCAGCACAGGAAAGGGGCTCTTGCACAAGGAAGCATCCTCCTACCAGGCAGGCTGTTGCACAGAAGGAGCACCCCCTTGAGACAGGCTGTTGTGCAAGGGGCTGCCATGAACAGGGTTACACAGCCAGAAGAGGCTGCTGCAGGAGGAGAGGCTGGAAACTGTTGCACGAGGAGGGCCGCTGCACAAGCGGTGCCCCTGGCACAGGCTATGCACAAGAGGCGTTCTGCTCCCTGGGTTGAGGTCTCTCTAGGAGCTGGAGAGGTGCTCCACTTGGATGGCGCTGGTGCTGACAGTGAGGCAGATGTCCTTGTGATGCTCTGAAGTCTTGTAAGGAGTCAGGTCAAAGGAGCACTGGGGGGGAGGGTTGGGTTGGTTAGTGTCTCCAGAAGGGCCCCCTGCTGCCCCCCCGCCCTGCGGCTGGAAGTGCTGCTGCTGCTGCGAGGCCTGGGCTTGTGCCTGAACCACCTGCTGCTGTGGGTCAGGGATGTTGTGTTTCCGCATGTGCTTCATCAGGTACGTCTCCTGCAACGGGAGGGAGCGTGTCAGAGGAGGGAACGACTCACAAGAGCCAAAGCCAATAGGGAGGGAGATGGCAACTCAGGGGACTGCTCCCATTGGATCTACAGAAGCTGCTCCCTGGGAAGCTGACCACTTTTGTAGACTCACCGAGGTGTAGGCCCGGCTGCAGATGGAGCAGGTGTAGACCTTGGCATGTTTCACCGTGTGCGTGGCCAGGTGCACCTCCAGCGAGGCAGCATCCGTGTATGCACGGTGGCAGTTGTGGCACTTGAAAGGTTTGTCTTTGTTGTGCTGCCGTCTGTGGGACTGGCGGGTGGCAGCAGCAGGCAGGAAAGAGACAGCAAGTGTGAGGAAGGAAGCAACTATTAGTACTGGAGATGGCTTTACCTCCAACACCCCGTTACAGGCAGGCCCCAAGCTCCTGGCTGCTCGGGAAGGTAGAGCTGGCTCCTAGCATAGGGACAGAACTTCTCCCTCCAGCCCACCACACCCCCCCCCCCACACATGCCCTTCCCTCTCATGCATACTAGGCATTAGAAGAGCAGAGACTCTTAATGCTCCACAACCCCCACCTTCCCAGTTTCCATGCAACTCTCAGTCTTTTCCTGGTCTCTCCTTTTCTGCCCCTCTATACATCTGCTCCCTGCATTTAATACCTTCAGGGCAGGATTTGCTTTAACTGCTTGCAGGTGTTTACAGCTCTCTGCTTTTTGGCACACTCTACAGTCCCCCTCCTCCAGGGTACTGCAACAGGACACACCGCCTCTGCTTCCTACAACCCTACCCTTACACCCTCCATTTCATTGTAAAACAAACAAAAAACCCACGCAGATACCCAGACTTTATTGGGTGTAACATTTCACAAAAGTTGCACCCCAGCTAAGTTAGAAAACTGCAAAACAGATGGGGAGAACTTCACTAAGGTCTCACCACTTTCAAGTCAATTTTACAGGATGTGACCGTTTATGCGACTTCTTTGGGCCACTAGTGCCACAAGTCAGGAATCTCTTCCCTGCCCAGGGCTTCAATAGCCTTCTGCATTCTTTTACTCTCCTCCCAGCTGCCCCACTTCCTCCACCTCCTCTACCACAGGCACTCTTGCCAACCCTTGCGGAAGAGCAGGACACACCCAGCCCCTTACCTGCAAGTTGGAAAGCTGGGTGAAAGCCTTTTCACACCCAGGGTGAGCACATTTGTAGGGTCGGTCCCCGGTGTGGATACTGTTGAGGAGGAAGAGCACAAATGGGAGGCAGTGAGCAGGCAGACAGGGCAGACTGCCAGGGCCTGCTGCTGTGTGAAGGGGATGATGTTGCCTTCAGATGCCATTCTAGCTGGACAAAGAGAGCTCTGCCTAGCTCCCACGTCCAGTTAGAAGTTGAAGACAGGCAGTCAAGCAGATTTCACAGTGACAAGGATTGGGGAGTAAGAGCTTAGGAATGCCTGGACAGCTCAGCATGTGAGCTACCTAAAAATGTATTGGGAAGGGGTCTGGAGGTCCAGGCTCCCTGCTCCAAACTCAGAAGTCCTAAATGACCAAGAGAAATCTGTTCTCTTGTTTCCACAGTACCAAGAAAGCAGCTCTGTTCCCTCCACGATAGACACACCAACACTTTTCCTTTCAAGTAACAGGCTGAGTTTACCTACAGTGTTAACCTGTCCCTGTCCCCCTGCAATGCCAGGAGCAGCTTCCACACACTCAGTCCAACCCCCGTGGTGCCAGGCCAGGATCCCCTACAGCCAATGCCTCTCTCTCTATCGCTCTCTCTCTGTGCCGCCCACGGTGCAAGACCAAGGATCCCCAGGGACAGCACGTGCCCACCTCAGCCCTGACGTGGTCAGTGTCTCCGGCGCAGCCTCCACTCCGTCCACTCAGGTGGCTCCCCTCCTTCTGGGGGTGCAGCCGGCCGCATTCCCCGCCCGCCCCCCGCATGCTTGGCGCGCGTGCTCCAGAGGTGCATGCCGGCAGCGCGGGGGGACCAGGGCCAGGCCCCCAGCCTCCTCTGGCCCTTACCGTGTGTGCTGCTGCAGGTGGGAGAGCTGGCGGAAGGCCTTCTGGCAGTAGCGGCAGGTGTAGGGCTTGGCCCCCGAGTGGATGCGGAGGTGCTGGGCCAGGTAGGATGTGTTGGCGAAGCTCTTGGAGCAGTGAGGACACTTGTGTGGCTTGACAATCGCCGTGTGGAGCTTGGAGTGGATCCTGCCGAAGAGGAGGAGGAGCAGCAGCAGTTGGACATGACCGCCATCTGGCTAGTGCTGATGGAATGAGGGCACAAAGGGGGTGGGACAGCACCACGCTATCTGCTACATGAAGGAACTCCGAACACAGCATGAGCTCTCTTGGTCTCAAACTGTGCTCCCCTTGGATTCAAGAGACCATGGTCTGTCTGCACCGGGGGAGGATCCAGAGAGAGCAACTATAGAGCTTGGACTGAGGGGCATTGGCAGAGCTGTGTGTGGGAAGCCTGTGGCTGAAACAGCAGGGGGGCTGCAAGCCTGGACTTGAGATGTTTGGCAGAACTACGCTGGGGCGACAGGGAACAGTCCTCCTATGCCCGCTCTACTCTCACACTGGCACAACCAGCCCTGGCTCCTGTCAGAAAGCGTCACTCCACTGCTGGCGCCTCTCCGGCGGAGCAGCGCTAACCTGAGCGCGCCCAGCCCCTCACAGCCGGGGACCAGGCTCACGTGTCCAGTACCGCTACCGCCGCTCTGCCGTGCGTACGACCGGAGCAGCCTGCCACAACCAGCCAGGTCTGCCCAGGCAGTTGCCCACTGAGGTGCTCACAGCATGCTGGGATGACGGCAACATGCAGTGCAGAGGGCCCCAGCCTCCTCTGGCCCTTACCGTGTGTGCTGCTGCAGGTGGGAGAGCTGGCGGAAGGCCTTCTGGCAGTAGCTGCACGTGTAGGGCTTGGCCCCTGAGTGGATACGAATGTGCTGGGCCAGGTAGGAGCTGTTGGCGAAGCTCTTGGGGCAGTGAGGACACTTGTGTGGCTTTGTCTCCGTATGGGACTTGGAGTGGATCTGCATCTCCGACTTGGAGTAGAAGGTCAGCGAACACATCCGGCACCTGGGACCGGGGCGAGGGGAAGAGACAGGGTCACACGGGGGTAAGCCCCAATATGGATCAACTCTAACCGGATGGGATCCTCCACACTGAGTGAAGAAGGGGCGTTTTCCCACTATGTGGTACTGGGGAGGTTTCACCTGGGACACGGCTTGGCTGTGAGTGGTTCAGTCCCAGGGGAACAAATTTAAGCTTGGAACTGGTGTAACAGAACAAACAATACTTCACAGCCAGACAATGAAGGTGTTGGAAGAAACCAATTGGCTTGCAAGAGAGGTAGGGCAGCACTCTGAAAATTTTCCAACAGCAATGCTAAGGGGATAGGAAAAATTCCCAGACAAAACCTCAACTTTGTTAATCTATGATTTATTTCAGTAAAAAAACCTTGGAAAATCTGGAAATCCTAGGTTATAGTTCATATTAGAAGTTAATTCAATGTACTGTGAAGTCTGTGAGAGCAGAAATGGCCAAATCCACTTAACTCTGCTCCCATTTCTGGAGAAGACACTCAAAATATTTAGGATATAAAATGCTGAGAATAACAGCAGTGCTGCTTTCCTAGTGGGTTTCACAAAGATACTCTGGATATCAAATGTGGTATTTAATTGGTCTAGTGGGCTTTCATCATTTCAGTCTTACTGATCTGATGCAAAATGTTTTGTCTGGGCGTTTGGATCCATCTGTTCCCATAATGATCAGAAATGTATTTGTTAACACACAGACTCTCTGAACAAGAAGAAGCAGTTGGCATCACTCTGCTACGGATGCTGCTGTTAAAAACTGTTCCTCCACTACGACACCAGGCTGTTAAGAAAAGCTCGTACTGTTTTACAGTTCAAGATGGTAAAAGCTTTTGTGGTTTTTAATTTGACAGAGAGATAGAAGCTGCATCCAAGTTCTTTCTTCCATTTCTTCCCCACCCCCCATGTGTGTCAAACAAGGGGCAGAGTAAAGGTTTATCTGAATTTAGGGTTTTCATTTACATTAAAGACAAAATAGAATCTCCACATGTAACTTCCAGGGTCACATTTGAGAGAAGAGATGCCAGCCAGAGGAAGGCTGGTTAACATGAATTCAATGTTCACAGTGGTTTTGTCTGGGAATTTCTTGAGTTTTATAGTGTTTACAAAACTGCTCAGCAACAAAAGTCTCTGCAGGTATTACAAGCCACAGAGTTGATCCTGCTATTCCCCATATCCATCTCCTCTCAGGAGGATACTTCATCGCATTGACTGTTGTGGCTCTGTTGGAGCCAGAAGCTTTATGATGTGTGCAGTCTGATTAGCGTATGTCATGTAAGCAGTATTTATCCAGCACCTACCTTCACTTCCACAGGCCCTTCTGAGCCACAGCTTGATTCCCAGCCATTTAGCTGGAAGCCATGCCTCCCTAGCAAGCACTCTAACACACACCTGTCATAACATTTCCCTCCTCTCCACCTTTGCTCTTTTACATTCATTATCATCTCTAACAGTTGTTCCCACGTGTCCTACCTTCATCTTTTTCTTAATCCATTTTAATTGCAAGCCCTAACAGAACATGCAAACTAAGTACATCCTTACATAAATCCCTCCTCAATACGCACACACACGGATCTCTGCTGGAATCAACAAACAGAAGCAATTTGACTGTTTATCCCTACATCAATTAAAGACATAAGGAGTAAAAAGGTACATCAGCATCATCTTTTTTTAAAAAAAAGTAACTCTTGGTTTATAAACCAAACTATCTCAAATCGCACCGCTTGTTCCAGACTTCCTGAAACGCTAGACTTGAATAAAGCATATATATATTCTGCAGTAATCAAGTCATACTTACATGATGAGGACTGTGTATCCTTGAAAGCACCAACGTTAGAAATAACTGAGGTGAACACTGAACTGAAAAATACCTTTGAGTCGCCAAGTCCAGTTCCCTGCTACTGCAAGCAATTACAGCATAATCCCATGCTTGACTTTTAGCAAGCTCCTTCTCAGCAGATGCTGACTTCCATTACTCTCAACTGAAGCCCGTTCCACAGCATTGGCCCTCTGATAAGGAACCATTCAATTGAGAACAAGCTCCCAGTGTGAGGCTGTGCTAATATGGCTCACCAAAACAAAGGGGAATAGCAGGTATCCTTTTTGTACACAGGAGGGGAGTGACTGTTCTTGCCAACAGCATGTCTAATTCTGAAGTCAGTGTCCTCAACAATTACTGAAAAACTCACACAGGCTCAGCAAACTTAAAGAATGATGGCATGTGGAAAATTGGCTTTGCAGGAAAGATTCACTGACTCCAGTTGATCTAGGTTTGGAGTAAAGCTTAAAAGATAACTTGGTCAACAGCCAAATAAATCTATGAAGGGAGAAAAATATCAATTACTAGGGGCTTATTTTATGAACAAGTCAGATATAATGAGGAACAACAACTGACACCAGAAGTGGAAAAAAGAGGAAACAGGCCTTTTCCAGCCATGAGAATAATGCATCTTTGGAACAAGGCTTGGAGGCTACAATATGGTCTCAATCACTTGGCCCCTACAATCAGAATCCAGATACCTTTCTGAGAGAAATACCCTTCTAAGGGTTCTGCTCTAGTTTAAAGGGAATACTGGACACTAATCTCTTCTGTGCTGTACACGAGACTCTAAATTTTAAATAGTCTATTCTGCTCTGAAAAATTAATGAACTTTACCATGCCATCAAGTCCAAGTAGTCCCATGCATTAAATCTATAGTGCCATAAAGCCATCAACTTTATCTTCCATAACTCCTGTGCACCCTTTCCTTTACTTATTTGCTTTGCCAGGTATCTGCCTTCAAGTCAGAAATTCTCTAAAATAAACTTTAATGAAGAGAAACAGACTGCATGTCCTTTTCCATTTTCAAAATAAAATTATAAAGAAGTTTTCAAAATATCGCTGGCACTTGCATGATAATGATAAATCTGATTATTAGCCAAAACAGGCCTCAACAACAATAACAGAACCCCCCAAAACCTAAACCTCCTCAAAACCCCCAAAATCAAAACAAAACCCTCAAACAAACAAACCAACCAAACCCTGTTGTCTGAATTTAGCAGCTATAGACATTCTGATATTGTTTTTCAAAAACATTTAGAATTAAAATCTTGCAAGAACTCATTTTCTAATCATCTAATTAGCATCAACCCTGAGAGAGCAAGAATGTTATGCAGCATTAACAAATTCATGAGCCTTACGAGTTAAAAAAAGCCCTGGAATATAACAGAAAGCTGCATTTCAGAATTTTATATTGTGTGGTATCAGGCTTTTTCACGGGAACAAATGATCCATTTAATTAAGGGCTTTGCATTCTGCTTCAGACAACATCAAATATTAAAGGGAAAGATGCAATCAGCCCTCTAGTGGGCAAATATGGATTAAAAAAAATGTTAAGTCTATATGGATAATAAGAATATCCCATCTGACACTAGCAGCATTTCAGTGTTCTACTTCAGTGAAATTCTGGCTGGGGAGAGGAAAATAGGGAGTGCTCCTTACTAAGCATGAATGAAACACTATATGAAATAATTGATTTCTACCCCCTCCTCTGTTTAATATCCATTTTTAATAGTCTCCCCACTGTGCTTCTAAACTACCCCTCCTTTGGCTGCATTCTTTCTGACAGCAAGAAACAGAAATGACTGCAGCATTCCCATTGATGGTGTGACACAACATCCCCTGCAGCTCCTTGTTATGGCTCTGCAAATTCAGACAGCCTTGGAGAAAACATCCTTAATAAAACAGAGGTTCATATCAAACAGTTAAATTAGCACTCAGCCATATGCCAGAGATCAAAAGTAACCCCTTCCAATGTTTACAATGCTTTCTTTTTTATAGGAAATAAAGACATTCAAAAAATGTTCATGTTAGACAAAGACACTCAAAAATCATGAAATGCCAGCAAAAGGTGGATGCACAATTCTATTTCTACTCCCATATGAAAGTCATCACAATGAGTCATAGAGAAAATGATGCCTATAGCAACTAGACTACAACTCTGTGGCACACAGTGCTGTATTTTTTTCCCACTTTTCATGGAATGTTCCGCCTCATTCATCAGATGCTGTTAGGAGATAAAATGCCATCTGAAATACCAGCTCATAGTAAAATTTGCCCAACATGGATTAACAGCCTTTTTCAATCAAGTGCTTAATTAATCAGTATCACAGTTGTGAAAACTATGTAAGCTTTATATGGCTCTGAGAATTCGAATTCCTAGTATCTACTGAGAGCAGTCTTACAAGTTGAGTCCTTGCTCCTTCTGTTAGGCTACATATACAAGTTAGACCATCAGTAAAACTAAAAATCAAACCAGGAAAGTCTGAAGTTAGACTAGGTAAGTTTAGGCTGTCAGAGTCAGCAGTGCATTTAAAAAGGAAGGAAATGTCCTGCCTTTCAATGCAGAGTTAATGAAGTAACTAATGCAAGCATAGCATAATAATGGATACACAGTTCATGATAAATGCTTGACCCTCACATTGCCCCATTTTTTAAGTGTTACTGTGAAACACAGTAAGAGAGACGTACCCACTAATTCCAAGTGGCCAAACTGATATCTGTGACCTCTTGTTAATATTTTGTAAGAGGAGGGGAAAGGAGACAAAACTGACATCCAAGATACACAGGTACACTTGGGCAACACCCAAATAAAGCCAGTGAGTACAAAGACGCCAAATGAAGGCACAGGAATTGCATCTCTGCTTCCACACTTGCACACCCAGCATCAGCTCCTATTCCAAAGCCAATGCTGTGCTTCCACTGCACAGTTTACACTACTGGAGTGTGTAACAAATCCATCAGCTATGCTCACAGATCTTGGTCAACTTACTTCCACAGTCCTTCAGTCACCTGGTGGCTTGGTAAGGCTGCAGAAAAGCATACTCTCATATACTGGCAAGGCAAAGAGCAGTTCAAAATGCTCTCATCATATGGCACTTTCCCAGTTCCCAGATTTGAGGGCATTCCCGCATTTTGTCCATTTTTCCAAATGACCCTAAAAATACCTGATGCAGAATTTTGTGGTATTTCAGCATACTTCACAAATTCCCTGTGTTCTTTTAATGACTCAATCATTTATGCTTTCAACAGTTGCACCTTAAACCTTTTCCATCGCAGTCTTGCATTGGGAGCTTTCATGATGTCACTTAATTCCTAAAAGTCTTTTTCACAGTCATTGCTTTCCAGGATAATGTTCCTCCATATTTCTTATCTTTAGACCAGAGACATTCAATAGTCTAACAAAACACTTCTGTCTGATAATGTCTGCCATTGTGTCCAAACATCTGGACCTCAGTCCCTGGCTGCTGGAGACATCATGCTGTCCCAAAAGGCTAAGTCTTCCATGGGACTGTATTAAAATATATTTTGTCTGAACAATTAACAACCACATAAAGTTCCCATTTCTTTACAGCTACCTACCAGCATTGTTTTTATATTTAGATTATCAGCCACGACTTTCTGTTGACCTCCAAATTATTGAACATCAGGCCTAAGACATTGTCCACCAATTTTTGAAATCAGTCACCATTAGCATAAAAGACCAACAAAACAATAAAACACAATAATGTGCTTCCCACTACAGTGATAACATGCAAGAGCTAAAATTAAAAGAATACAAAAGGCCCATTAGAAAGCACTAGGAAATTTGGAAACATCAGGATTAAGGTCATCCATGTCACCATAATTTGGCTCTGCAATGCAGGTGCGTTCTGATACAGCTTTATTGACTGTTTCACAGAACTGCACTTTTATTATGTTGCACAGACAGATACTTAACAAGCAAGCATTCAGCTTTTTCTATCACCACTCTGGACAGCCTTAAGCCTCGTCCAATTCCAACATGCAATTCCAACCTCGTGAAGCAGATCACTCATCTCCTGTACCCACCACAGAAGTATCAGTGCTCCATAAGTACTCATCTATCTCCACAATGCCCCTGGTTTATGTTTTGTAAGGCAAGGGAATCACAAAAGACCCAGTGAAACACAGCAAGAGAGACGCACCCACTAATTCCAAGTGGCCAAACTGATATCTGTGACCTCTTTTTTTTCCTTTACAAGAAAATTCCTGTTACATACATTCATATCACTGCTCCTATAAATTTCTGTGCTACTCTTATGAGCTGCAACACTTCTGCAAAGCAGAACAGGGTCTGACCTGTAACAGAGGAGTGTTCAATGATACTTGAGATTATGGTTTTGGGAACACCGAATGTTAATTACTTCAGGGTAACTCTCTATGGTCATTTGTAGCCTGAGACAAACGCAAATCCACTGAAGATTCAACCTAACTCATACTTGCACACACTTCAAGGCAAGATTATCTTTGTGTAGGGCCGTAGGATACCACAGCAATCTGCGGCAGAGGCAAATGTAATCAACAGTTCTTCATACTAGCAAATGGCTTCCCCAGATCATCCCCCTCAATTCCACAATCCCATGTCAATGCATTTTATTTCCTTTTCACAGAATATTCCTTTCAGGTCGAGCAAACATGCAGGTCTCTGACAGGCTATCGTGTACCAATAACTAATCAAGAATGGTATCAAAGTGCATTGACTCAACAGGGCCAAATTAAGGTGTAATCAGATAAGAGGAACAAAATACAGTTTTAAAGTTCCCTCTCTCCCAAGCTGAAACTGTGACTGTCCTCCTCATTTCCTTGCACACACTCATTCCATTGACAAGTAACATGCCAAAATTAGAATTTGTGACTGCAGAACTTCTCCTGTCAATTCCTTCTGTTTGGCACTATGAGGAACTGCCAAAGGAAAGCACATGCGTGCACACACTCACAGTTACATCTCAGCAGAAGGGAGAGAACTTACCATAACACAAAGTTTTACCTCATTATACTCTCAGGCATGTGGCCAGTCAAATTGTCATTTTCTAAGCTCCAAGCATTGCATTTATATACAAAGCAAGGATTATGTGTACAAACTGCATGTGCATATGTAAATGTGCATGTGCAACAATATTCCTTAGAGCTCTGAGACCATAAGACAATGCCAGCCACTCTGGAAAAGGGGTAAGGATCTTAAAAATCAAGACAAGTCTCAAAAATACGCAGCTGAGGAAAGAAGAGAGACTCTCTTGGAGTCCTCTACTGAGGGAAAGGCTAATAAGCTCACCCTTGATTAGACATCAGAGAATCCACACAGGAGAGAGCCGCTGGAAACCAGGCATCATTAGTTCCGCTGCTCACGGAACCACTTGTTAAAAAAAGCAAACAGAAATTCCAACGTGTGGCATCACACTGACACCCACGTTGGTCATCAGCAATCTTAAAATCCACTGCACAGACCTCTGCCACTGCAGCTAAGATGATAAATGACAGCAACAATACTTTCTCACCTTTTTCTAGCCTAAGAGGGAGATGAGGTTCTTTGCCAGAGGAGGTCACATTCTTATGTTGACATCAAAGCCATGGTAAAATTTAGAAACACTGGGTTTAATATTTCTAGGCTTTGGAGGGAATGTGGTCAACCTTTCTGCCTGACACTTTGAACTTAATTCCCCTTTTGCCCTTAGCCTTCCAGCCCAGAGCAATCCCCTCTCCTGCACCAAGGCCTAGACCCAAGCTCTTTACCCACATACCCCAGCCTCTTGATCCTCTACTGCAGGGGCTCTTTGCTACTTCATTCCCTCAATAATTTAACATTTATCTCCTCTCCCTCATGCTTCTGTTTGTCTGTCCATATCCCATACTCTTGTCCCTCTCTGTTCTGCCAGTTCTAGGTTCCTCACTTTCCAGCACCTAGCAGGTCTGGTTCTTTCCTCCATCCCTCAGTCTTGGCTGCTTATAGCTTATTTCTGTGCTAGCTCTCCCCTCTCTCCCTTGCAAAGAGGCTCCCCATCACATCCTCTGCTGCATTCCCTAGTTTGTAGGCCCTTTTCTCTCCTCCTTTCTGATTCCCATCTCTACCAAGTTTCCAGATTTCCTCAGCACAAACAGCTCCAGTTCTCATCCCTACCACGTTTGAACTAAGCAGTGTCTTCTCATGCCTTGCTGTTGTGTCCATCAGAGAGGGAGGTTACTGTCCACACTGGGCACTAGAGACCCCTTCTGAAGCAGGAGGAGGAGCAGTTGTGCCTGAAGGAAAAGCATGTTTGGCCCTCCAGTGCAACTCTAGAAGATGCTTAGAGGTGCAGAAAGGGTAGATATATAGTCCAGCCTCTCACAGAAACTGAGAGAAGTCAGACTGTATTTGTCTCCTCTGTGGAGATAGACTGTCTGCTGAGTGCCTGGAGTGATGCAACCTCAAGAAGCCTCAAAGAGAATATTACCTTCCTGTATTTCCACCTGCAAACTATAAATCATCTCAGAGCATGTTTAACAGATTTTTTCCAAGCTTAAAACCGGCCAAATTCAACAATATTGGCACAGACACGTGTAGCTTACTACACTCATAGCCACCACACTACAAACTGATTCAAAACTATCACTTAACAGAAATGCTAAATCCAAACAGGCTTAAAACAAGACGTGCCTGAGAAGATATCCAGTTCCCCTTGCGTACATAATTTGCTCTCTAATGAGGGTCTCCATCCAGCTTCCTCACCTTCTGCAGCTCAGTTCACTAAGGATTCTCTACATTTTTGCACCTTGGACTCATCTCTGGAGTTTCCTATGTCCCTCAGCTGCTTATTGTCTCCCAGCTTCCCTGCTGTTCCCCAGTGAAAGTAAGGAAAACCCAAAACTAGAAGTGGAGAAGACAGAGCGTGTTGATTACACTATGACAGTGAGGCCCTTCTCAAGCCAACAACCTTTCTGCTGGTATCTGAGGCTCCAGAGCACAGCTTACAAAACATTCCAGACTATAAACTGGTATTCATCCTGGATCTAACTTAGTCCCAGAGCCTAGCAATGCCTATACAGAGCTCTCTTCCTCTTACAAAGAAACTGCTTAGAGAACTGTCAAGAGAAAGAGAATTGATGATCTGGGCCAGAGCGGCTGAATCACCTGATCAGTCTTGTCCACTGATCACATCACACCACAGACTTCTAAAAGCGCACAGGTACAGCCACCACACCAGGACTAAAAAACAATCCTACTGTATCCAGGACCTGTTTGCTACCTTTTCCTCAGCATCTTTTAAAGCACTGGGAAGAAGCCATGTGCTCCACAGTGCCAGCATCCTTCTAGAAAGACTCTTGATGCTGAACTCATTTTCCAAAGAAAAAGGGAATTCTACAAAGATGTCAGGGAAGATTAACAAAGAGCTGACGATGAATCCAGACAAGACTGAAGTGACATTACTCATGAAAGAAAATGCTTCACAGGACTGGGTTACATCCTGTCCCCTGCAGGTGCAAGCACTCTTCCAGCAGCACAATGCAAAGCACCAAGGACTCTGGCAGACTAATCCTAAGGACAGACATCGAAGATCTGCAAGTACTGCCATCATTAGCAAAAGCCTCACACCTTTTCTTACAAAAAAACCCCTAGTCATAGAGATTCTTCCACCACTTTCACAGCAGCCTACTAATTCAGTTCTAGAGATGATACAGCAATAAAGCAGTTGCTATTTGCTGGAGCAGGCACCTCCACATTTAGCAGAGACTCGGATGAGCTGCAGTACATGTATCAAGGTTTATTCTCCAACACCTCCCACATCTGCCTGGCTGTGCTCCTCATTCAAGGCCTTACTCTGTCTTTATCACCACACTAGGAGTCAGGAATTATAAATATTAGCCACCTGCCCAGACACTCATGACAAGAGAGTTCACAGAGCTCAAAAACAAAGCTTAAAAAAATAATTAAATTTGGCAAAATAATATCAGGTTTTAGGAATTGGGTATTAAAAAAAAAAAACCAAAACACACTGATCAATGTAGTACAACTCCTTCCAGGAATCTGAGTACATTATTCTCAGTGTCTCATCATGGGAATCAGTGAAATCATACAAATGTAGTCATATGAATGCCAAAACCAACTCCTCCTCCAGCCTGAGAAAGAAGCAGGAGTAGAGGAACCTCACCCACAGTCTTAATTTAGCTAGCATATGTCTGCATACTGTAGTGATGAGAACTACTGAAATCATCCTCTAGAATACAGAAGGATCCCAGCATTCCTCAACGTTTTAACTTGTGAGTCTATTCATATGCATATTATAGAGAAACGATTTTACTACGTTGCACAAAGGTCTTCTCTCCCACAGCTCCAAGAGAATATAGCGCTTTCCTTGATTTTCCACCAATCATTTTTAGTTCCAAACTTGCACATGGGATGCATCATCCAAAGAGCAGATCTCAAGGAGGGCAGAAGTACTGCCTTCTGAAGCACCACTATTGGTGGTCTTCAGTAAATCTCAATTTAGCTCTCTCACACCTAAGCACTGCTCAGAGGAAGGCCTACTTAGGGTGGGAGCTGGTGAAAGAGGTAACAAACTCAGATAAAACATAAAGAAATCTTAAACATTAAGAAATTACATGTGCCCACATACATACTCATCTGTTTTTTCCTTGCAAAGGCTTTTTCATGAGCTGTTACGCAGACTATGCGTGTTCATAAAGTTTCTGCTGAGTCACTCCACCTGGTCTTGGGCATTTTTTTCCAAACTTACAAGTAAACAAGGAGCTATAATTAAAGCCCTGGTTCAGCTTTAATTCTAGCGTTCACTGCCAATTGTGTCCCCTGTAAATACATATTTAACAACCTAATTAGCAACCCAGACTGTAAGCAGCTCGAGTAGTGTGGATCTGTGGCTATGGCCCAAAATAAATGGTGGGATTACAAATAGCAAGCTACCTAACACTCCCACCCTTCCTCACCATACGCTGATTATATTTTCAAAGTGGAAGAACTGGGACATTGGCTAAGATAAAAAGGCTGATCCAAGCTCTGGTTTTGTACCCATTTAACTGTGTTGATTAAAAATGTAAACATTAAAAAAACGCTATAGTTAAAAGTGAAAAAATAAAATGCCTGGGGTGGGCGCACAGATTCTATGTAGATGCCTTCATATTCTTAAGGCATAATTCCAGAAAGGTAGCTAAATCTGTACCAAAACAAAGTACATCTAGGATGATAAAAGGAAAACTGTTTCATATAGGATCCTGGGCACATTATAGGCAAGTGAGAAGACCTAGGGACCATCTCCTATTTCTGTTTCAATTTGGCTACTACTTCACCTCTTATTTATCTTAATCAACCATCAGAAATACCTATCACTGAATCACCCAAAAGTGCTCCTGCTTCCTGCCTGAGACAGACCATCACATTTACTGCCTACCACTTTCTGCTCTGTCTGGTTTCCACTTTTTCTAAAACACCCACACTGCTTATCCTCTGGTTCAAGTATTCCCTCCTACCTTATCTCTCCCCTCCCCATCACTCGTAAACTCAAGCCACATCCCTCCAAGCTCAGAAACCCAACCTCAGGGCTCAGAACTCTCCTCCCTCTTATCTGACACACTTAGGGCTCAGAAACACCCTTAATATTTAACTCAGAATTAAATTTTTTTCATTGTTTTGTTTGGAGTGCTGAGATAGAAGGAGATCACATGGGGCAATACACACAGGAGCAGACACTACTACCACAGTTCACTTCCTGCTCTGTGTGTCTCCAGTTTGTAGTCTTTACACTGGACAGACTGGAGCTCTAAGTGAGGAGCACCCAGGTGTAGCAGGGCTCTCTGCTACACCAGCAGAGCTCCAGCTGCACCAGCCAGCACTGCACTCTGCAGGACACCAGCCATACTACCTGGCTGTGCCACCAAGGATGTAGTTTAGCCTCCATAACATCCTGGTCATTAACTAACCTAGTAACATTAACAACTATATATTCAGGAAATCAAGACTGTCGACTAGAAGGAAATCCTTAGTTTTGGGTCAACCAATCAGCTTGTATATTCCTGACCAGAAAGAAAACTCAACTCTTTCTGCAGCTCAAAGATTCTCTACTCAGAGACTCTCTAGGTACAAGGCAGAGATCTCTTCTTCCCCATGTAACCCTCTGAAGGATTACACCCCTATCCCCATGCAATGTTTAACCCCACTCCCCACCTGTATGTCTTGCCATCCTTGTGCTGGTCCTCATCATCCTCGTTTGTCAGCACAAAGGGGTCGCTCATCTCTGGCAGCCCCGACTCCTGCAATCGTTTCTTCTTGCGGCCCCGGGGCGGTTTGGGGGCAACTCCCCCAGCCCCGCCACCTTCAGCGAGGGTGGTTGTCCCTTTCTTGGACAGGTCTGGCACCACCTGCAGGGCTGCCTGGGAGCCAGGGGGTAGCGCAGAGACAATCATGGGAGCTGAGATGGGAAAGGTCTGGGCAGAAGCAGCTGTGGTCACCAGAGAACCTGATGGGGAAGTTATCACCAGACCAGGACCTGCAAACAAAGGAAGGTGAAGGAAGTCAGTTATTACATCTCCAATTATGCCCAACCTCCTTATCCCATAGAAGCACCTACTTTTGACTACAACACAAACAGAAGGGTAGCTTCCCCTCCCAAAGCATTCCCAGTCTCCCCTGCTGGAAGCTGCACTTCCATAAAGAGGGTGGATGTATGGAGTGCCTAGAGATTCACAGTGAAACCACACCAAGGCAGTCCACACCGCCAGTAAGGCTAGGAATAATCTACAGACCAGTAAGGATTCTCCAGGACCTCGTGTTTCCTCATCCCACAGTCCCCTCTGTACACTGCTGAAGCCCTTGGAGTGCCCCACCTGCTGTCATGAGCCCAGCAGACTGCACTGGTACCACGGTGATGTTCTGAGTCACGGGAGCTTGGCTGTGTGGTGTCAGCTGCTCCGGCTTGGTGTCCGAGTCCATGGAGATCCCAGTGGGCAGCGCCACAGAGGTGGGCACTGTCAGCAGGGCAGGGTAGTGGGGGGGAGCCAGGCTGCAGCCCTTCTCTGTGGGCAATAGCTGCTCCTTCATCTTGTTAATGAACATGGTGTTCTCAATCTAAATGGGGGAAGGACAGGTCTTAGCATACCCTGGCACAGCTCTGCCCAGCATTTGGCTGAGCAAGAAATGCAACAGAAACACTCACTGTGCAACATGCATTGTAAACTTCTGCACACAACAGGCTGGCAGATCTTACCTGTCCCGAGACGGTGGGCACTGCTGGCCAGAAGTACGGGGAGGAGTTGAAATGAGATTCTTCCATCCTAGCTGGGCACAGGGGGCAAGAAGAAGGGGGAAGGGAAGAGGAATGGAGGATAAGGAAGACAGACACACAAACACACACAAAAAAACCATTAAACTCAAAGAGACTCCAACATGGAACTGACTCAGTCTAATGCTGTGACAGTTCCTTATTCTCCCCTGTCTTTCTTGAGCAACTTCTACCCCCTTTTGAGCTATCTGCCCAAATTAAAAAAAATTATTTTCAGGGGAAAAAGGTGCCTGTTATTCCCACGGGCTTGGGTCCATCTGAAATGTCCCTTGCCCAGTAGTCCTCTCTGCAAAAAACAGGACTGACTAGAAACCCACAACACATCCAAATTTTCCCAATTATCATCCACCCAAGTACATGGCATAAATGAAGTCTGTGCATCTGCAAGCAGGCAAATACAGATGAAAACTGTTTTTCCCCATCACAGACAGTCTGACCCCACAGGCAGTGAAAATGTTGGACCTTGCCTGTCCCTCCACCCCAGCTCAACACTAAAGACTGAGATGCAGCAAAGGGACATTAGCATCATGTTACACAGGAAGAAAGACAGGCAGAGAGAGGGAAACAGACTTGCCCAAGATAACAGACAGCCACAGCAGGCCAAGAAGTCAACTCAGGGCTCCTAACTTCTTGCTGCCACCCCAGCCCCACTCTTGAAAGCAACACAGAAATATTATTCAATATTCCTGCTCTCCTCCAATGAGACTAAGCAGTAGGAAAATAACCTGATTCCCTTGCTCCTGAGATACCCTATTTCCAAGCAAGATCATGTCATGGCTCTCCATTGCCCATTTTCTTCCCATCTTTGGGACAAAATTCTGCAGGAATCTGTCCACAGCCAAGTGCCCACTGCTCCATCTCAACTCTCCCTGCATTCAGAGGACAAGTTAGACACCAAAAGAGAGTCTCCTGAGCAGAGGTATAATCTCTTTGGGAACACCTGACTGAAGAAGCACTTTTCTTTCTAATCCTTACATTCCTTTGTGTAATACCATTAGTGGAAAAAGTTTGTTACACTTGCAAAAACACTACTCAAAACCTAAAGAAATTAACAAAACAATATTTTCTGAAAACAGATACATCTATTTCTAAACAAATATGGCATAAGTGGTAGGTAAGAACTATGCTCAGAATACATTTGGCAGAGAGCACAACCACTGTAGGTTTTTCATGCAGCTACCTGCAAACTGTCCTACTCATATTTCTGTTATGGTCTGTCAGTGGTCTCATAATTGAACAATATTGCTTCTGAAGGGTCTGTCTCAGTGCTCAGGGGAGCTCAGAGGGATGCCCCCAGTAGCATGAAACACATTACAGAAGTATATCAAGGCAGAATAAATACATGTGGAATTGCTGTGTGCGAGCCAAAATGCAAAGATAATTTTCCTCTGTGTGGAGAAGCAGTATTTAAATGAACCAAATTACCCGATAATTTTGTTTTTATGAATTGCTCATGCAACAGCAAGGCCAAGTACTCCTGCCTCACTCACTCACTCACTGCAAATCAACCAATAAACACACTTAAGGATAAATTATTTACCTTACGTTGGTGGCATGCAGTCAGACTGCTCGCTGCCTGACTGAATTACTCTGGATTTGCACTGCTGTGATTCAATCAGAGGCTGATGGGGCAAGACTCTTACCTTCCTTCCTCTGCTTTCTTTTCTGAGCCAAATCAATTATTAAGTACACTGCCCACAGCACAGCCCTTTGCATGTAACGCTTAATTACATGACTTTTTTCTTCCACAGGATGGGCACACATGAGGAGATAACACATCCTTGGCAATTGAGCACCACCTGAATCAAGAGTGGTATTTTGTTTGGAATTTCCAAGATGGAGGTTTTTTGCTTGGGTTTTGTTTTGTTTTTAAAATAAATAAGCAGTTATTTGCTTAGCCTCCACATCAAAAACACCAAAGTGAACCTGACTGTCCAAAACCACAAAGTCTCATATAATAATAATAATAATCAGATGCATTTTCCAGAGAAACTTTGTAGTTGTCCAAGACTCCCTTGGATGCAACTGCAAACTTCAGGAGTTAAACAGAAAGATGCCAATTTAAGCAAAAAAACTCACAACAGCTTTCTTATTTAAAGAGAACAAGTAATAAAAGGCAAGTCCATTTCCAGATTCCAAAATCCAGACTAGCAGAGGCCAGGGCACTCAGTGGCTGCTTGTCTCCATCTTGTCTTGCACCAGAACTTCACAGAGAATCTAACTTTTGTTTGCTCAGCTTACAGTGTGTGGAAGTCAAACGCGGCTTGTACTCATTCTTCAAAGGACAGCTACACTGATTTCATTAGACTCCCTCAGAATCTACCTCTCCATCCAAAAATCTCAATGCTTGACCATACATATTATCTACCAGGCCTCAAACTTCTGGCTTGAAAGGCTGAAGTGTGATGGAGTTATAAGAATGTGGAGGAAAAGGAGAAATGGCGTAAAAGTTGAAGCTTTCATGCAATTTCACTAGCAAGCCAGTCTTCCAAAGGCAGAAAACAAAGGTAAGATTCCTCCACCAACCTGCTGGCCTAGTACCCAGAGCTGTCCCTCCCCTACCCCATTTTTAGGCTAAAAGGGTATTTTGAAAACATGCACCCCTATTGGCAGCCCCCACTGAGACGCTGCTCACACTTACTTTACCAGAACTCTGCTCGTAACCCTTCCAATTGCTCTATAACTACCAGACATGGGCTGGAGCTTCAACCCTGTACCACAGCACGTTCCCACTGCAGGGCCTTCATCATCCCAGCTTCCACAAACAGGCCAGAGATGGGACCTTCTTCCTATTCACCAGTCTAGTATCACACAGATGTCAACGTACCCTCCTGATGTAAACCAAAAACACTTTCTGTGTACACACCACAAATGTACATACACCAAATAAACAAGCGAGTGCACCAGAGAACTCACAAGGGACAAGGGATCTGGAGTTTACATCTCACAGAATCACATACTTTTAACGTGCTGCATTTATACTTCTTGGCAGCTCAGCACTTTAATCATAAACAGACAGACAAAAGCACGTGCAAATATACGGTGAGATACAAGCTGTGTTTCTGGAAGGCACAATCAAGGTTGGATGTGCAGGTATTTGTTCAGAGGTTGACTTTTAACACAGGTTTCTTTATTCTCCAGATGCCTGGCTTTTATTTCCCATTCGGCACGGAGTTTGCAGTCAACAAAAGGCCCTGAGCAATGCTTGGGAACAATTTAGACTGTTGTTTTATGTCTGCCCAAGATCTTTGTTCAGTGACAAGGAGCTTTTAGGCTTAATTGCTGCAAAATACTAACGATGCTGAAAGCCACACAGGCTGTTACAACAAAAGCAAAAACACTTCCCTGGTAATCATAAGCACCAGAAAGTTCAAACGCTGCTACACCTTTAGAACAGGTGCATTTGAACACACATCAGGAATATCAAAATGTATGTATCAAAAGTCCTGGATCCCAAACCTGCACAGCAGAGACAGAACTTTGGTGCCGTTCCCCAACACTTGTATATCCTCCACCCCGACCGGGCGAGCCTCAGTTGGAACAGGTGCCTGGCAGCAGGCATCCCCTGCGCCTCAGCTCCTTCCAGGCGCTCAATCCCTGCTCCCGCTCCCTGGAGCCCAAACGCCCTCACGGCCCCAGCTCCGGGACCCGCGGCTCTTCCCGTCTCCCATCTCCTCCCAGCCCGCGGCAGCCCCCGGC
>NW_005054320.1:7966390-7967279 GCF_000277835.1 Geospiza fortis
GGGCGCTGTGCCTGCCAGCGCCTGGGACGGTCCCGGCCCGCCGCGATGATCCAGGGGAGTTGTCCCAAAATTTGGCTGCCAGCGCCTGGGATGGTCCCAGCCCGCGCTGGCTCGAGCTTTTCTTGGCACGCTGCTAAACGTGTTTGTCCTGCTGAGCCAACAGAACGGAGTTCCCGCCAGCTGGCCTTGTGCCAGAATGGGCTAACCGGACCATCCCATTGCCTGCCGGGAGCAGGAGGGCAGGGCCGGGAGCAGGAGGGCAGCAGGACAACCCTGTCCCGGCGGCTCCGTGTGACCTCACGCACACACCAATTGTCCTTGCGTGTGTAACCGTGCACACCTGACCCCGGCAGGGGCTGCAGCTCGCCCTCGTTCCGGTCTCTGAGCACTCCCTCTCACAGCCTCAGCACACCCAAGCTCCGTCTGGCAGCCTCCCGCTGCCTCCCGTGCGCTGGCGCAGCCGGCGCTATCCCGGCCGGCTGGGCGGCCCCACAGCGCACTGCAGACACCCCAACAAATCACCGAGCAGCGCTGGTGCTGCTCTGCTCTGCTCCGGACACTCCAGGATAAGAGAGGCTTCGCTCCGCTACTCGTAGCAGGGTTAACTCTGGCGCTGGGCCCACCTCCAGGTCAGGCTGGGTTACCTCCCTCACCTGTGGGGCTGCGCCTTTGGCTGAGCTGCTTCCAGTGCTCTGACTTGACAGAAACCTCCGTTTTTAATTGTTGCGTGAGTTTTCTGCCAGCTTGGCATGCTGGAACAGCTTTTCCGAGCCAGCATGAGTAAGAGGGTGGGACCGGGGAGAGCACAAGCACAGCAGCCAGCGGTTAGATCGGCTCGGGCGATCGTGGAACCGCAGCATCCGGAGCAGGGGCAGAGGGAAACCTGCCC
>NW_005054320.1:7967377-7981819 GCF_000277835.1 Geospiza fortis
TCAGCAGGAGTCACGCGAAGGCAATTGTTGATTTATTTAAATAAAAGGAGTTGGCAGCCTAATCAGTTTGGAAATTAATTTCCTTGTTAATTTGGGGGTTTTGACTTGCTCATGAATATTCACAAATGCTCATCTTGTTGTGTTTTTTTTTTCCTCTCCTCTATGTAATTTATTTTTGTGATTGTCAGATCACCTCTGAAGGTGACATTTCCCTCCTCGTTCTGCAACGCAGCAAATGTATTCAGTCTTATGCCTTGGAAGAGGAGCTCCATCCTGGCACTGACATCTCTTTTACTTCTCTCTTCTTTGCCAGAGTGTCCTTTATAGCCTCCTTCCTCCCTGCATGCTGCCTAGGAAGAAACAGGAGTGAGTGTCCTTAAAGAGGGCTGGCCTGGACTTGATAACTGGGAGTTCTTGTCAGAATGCCCTATACCTGGCAAGGGAAAGTGTCACCTGAGGATTGGGACAAAGTGGTTAATTTTTCTTAGGGTGCCTGGAGTTTTCTGCTCCCCCTCCCACCCCGCACTGCCGAGCGCCCTTCAGCAGCACGTGAGGCAGAGTGACTAACATCTGCCACAGACACTTGATTTGTCTTATCTCCTTTCCTTCAGAGGAGGCAAAGTCAGAGAAACACGGCTGTGTGTCTCTGGAGAGTACAGCTGATCTCTTTACCTTCTTTCCCAGCTCTCTGTTTTCTCCCTTTACTTATGCTGGCAGCTCTTGCTCCTTTCCACACCAGGGAAGAGCATCCTGGTTGCCTCCATGAGTTTCTCCTGGTGAGACATGCCCAGGTCCCATGTGTGTGTGTGTGTTTAGGGCTTCTAGGATTTCATAACTCTGGCAGGCTGGGCTCAGCTGAGGAGTGTGGTGAATAAAAACCGGAGTAAAACTGCTGGTGCTGGGGGCAGGAGGGGCAGTGTGGGGTGAAGAGGCGCCCTCCTTACGCTGTGCTCATGCACAGAGACAGGCTTGGCTGAGAGCTGGCCCCACAGCAAGTAACATGATGTGTGTAGTGGAGAGCCCAGGCCAGTCTCCAGACCAGCTCATTTCTTCAGAAAGGCCAGCTTTGGTACAGCCTCCCTCTATCCAGCTTGCTGGGAGCTGTGTGAGGAGGGCTGGCCAGGCTGCACCAGCCCAGCCTGGGAGCTGGGCAGGGCCTGACAGAGAGGTTCACAACTCTGCAGCAAGGACATAACGCAGCAGCAATGCCAAGTGACTGCAGGAGGTAGCAGAGCCCTGGAGCAGGCGGTAGGTGGAGGTTAGTGGGGCCTCCCTCCTGGGAGCAGAATCATGTGAATAACACAGCCGGGTTCCCACCTCCTGCTGAGGGCACCAGCTCCTGACAAGCTCTGAAAAGAACATGTGTGGAGAAAGCCAGCCGGTTACCACGACAATTGCTCCCTCACAACCTCTCTAACAACTTCTGCTGCGCAGCTTTGGCCCGGGAGGGTGGCAAACACACACCTCCACGCTGGCTGCCTGTTCCATCTCCCATCCTTGTTGCCTCCTCCACAATCACATCTGACTGTCACGTTCCCACCTCAGCACTTTCCTTCTTTATCTACTCTCCTGATTTCTCGAGTTCGCTCTTTTTTCACCACCCCAACACAAAGCACACACCCCTGGCCCTTCAGTTGTGATTACAGACCATCCTCCCGTGGTGCCACTGTACTCTCTTGTGTTGAGCACCTTTTGTTTGCTGTCTGTGTGTAAACTGCCCTGCTCACCGTGGCTGCCCCGGTAACATAGGTGGTATTTTGTGTCATAGGATCCTGCTGGGCTGGCTCCTAGGGCTGGTAAACCTGGCCTAATGAGGCCTCGTGGCATCATTAAGCTGGCTCAGGTGGTACCTGAATTTGTTGGGGGTACTGACCAGTAGGCAGAGATGGACAGACAGACTTGGAAGGTGTGATGATGTAGTGACACACATTTTTAGGATGGCGGCTGTTCATTCTCACCCAAATTTTTAGCTGATTGTAGGACAATATTTGGTTTATTCTGCAGCTGGTATTTTAATCTTGAGAGTACATTTCTCAGCAAGGCGTGTTGTCCTCACTCTTTTCAGGGAACTGACATCTCTTTGGCAATCGGCTGATTAAATCCCCTGGCAGCACACAGCAGAGAGCATTTCAGCACGTCATTCTTGGTTGGGTTTTTTTTTGTTGGGTTGTTGTTTTTTTTTTTTTCTCCTGCTGCATGGAAATAGATTCCATTTTCCCCTGCTTGGTAACTTTTCTGCTTAGTGTTGTTTAAGCTTTTAGAAATACATGGTAATGGAGAGTTACAGATGCGTGTTATCCTGCACATGCTTGGTTGCCTGAATCATTTCATTATAATGGCATCTTGCTCTGTTAAGGGCAAGGAGCAGAAACCACACACCTGGGATACACTCTGGAATTTGAAGCACATGCAGCAACAATGCAATCCTTTTTCAGTGAAAAAAGTAAATTTCTCTGGAACTGGGAGAAACTGGGAGGACTGGGAACTTGGAGGTGGGTCCAGTTGGGCAGGAATGTAACAACCTGTAATTGGATCAGCCTTGGCTCCAGGCTGAGTTAATTTGGCTGCTGTAGTGTAGTAAGGCCGGGTAGTTACTGAAAATTCTGGCCAATGTGCCATGAATACAAATCCCATAATTTCGAAGGAGGAAAAATATTACTAATTAGATGTGTCAGGATAGCAGGAGTGGCTGAGGACCTTCAGCACAGGGCAAAAATCACAGTTACATCAGAACTGAGAGGGTCCCTCTTGAGTGGGCAGAAGCAGAGCCTGCTCCAGTAGGGGCATAAGTTCTCTGTGGCAATAACCCCTGTATTTTATTAGATCCCCACAAAAGTTATCAAGAAGCATTTTAAACATGATTCAGCAGCGAGCCCTCCAAGCAATGAAGGTCCCCTAGGCTGCATTTGCAAAGGTGTAGTCAGCAGATCAAGGGAAATTATTATTCCCATTCACCTGAGCAGTGTGAGGCCCCGCCTGAAGATTACACCCCAGCTGCAGCATGGCCAGAAAAAGGCCCCCACAGTGGAGGGTAGAGCACACAATGCACAAGGAGAAGGCTGGGGGAGCTGGGTTTGTTAAACGGGGAAAACCGAGGGAGTATCTAGTTGCTGTCTGCTCCTCCCTAAAGAAAAGCTGTAGAGAAGAGGAAGCCAGACTCTGAGAAGGCAGCAAACAAGGATCAAGAAACAAGGGACAAATGTTGAAACAAAGAAATTCTGAACATGGGTAAGAAAAAATTTCTTCCCCTTGAGAGCAATTCAGTAGGGAAGGTGTGCCTTAAAAGACTGGGATATCTCCATCCTTGGAGATGTTCAGAAGTTGTGTGAGCAAGGCCCTAAGCAAGCTGATCTAGCTTTGGAGTTATCCTGCTATAAGCAGGGAATTGGACTAGAGACTTCTAGAAATCCCTTCCCACCTGACTTTTTGTGTGGGTCAGTGTTTTTGTGCTGCTGATCTGCCAAGAGCCAATGTTCAATGTCTTCACAACGCTAGGAGCCAGAAGGTCAGTATGCTTGTTTGGCCCCGTGGAAATGCATCTGTGCTGACAGCAGCATTAGCATCTGTAAAGCCTTTCTGCACGAATGTCTCTTCTCCAGCTGGCTCACCACCCTCTGTAGCACAACTTGTCCCATTTTATATTACAGATGAATCTCCTAACAGCAAGATCTGGTTGGTTTGGGGGTGACTCCTTAAGCTGTGACGCCCATGTTTTTCTGAACAGCAGCAATCACTGAAAGGTCATTTAAAACTATATTGCAGCATGTGAGAGTTCCCTCCCTGCACAAAACCCTCACCCCTTCAGAACCAGAGAGGCTTTAATAACTGCTTTAAATGCTTGGTTTAGGTGTCTGCTTGTTTCTTTGCAGTCAGAGAATCTGTGATGAGTTCCAGGGGATTTCTGTTCCCTTTCAGAAGTTAAAAAGTCACTTCTCAGCCCCCCTCTTTTTGAGAAACATTCCTCTGTGATGGCCTAAACTGTGGCTTTCAGCTCACCAGGAGAGCAGAGGGGTGGGTGCTCAGCTGATGCACTTCTCATACCACCTTCAGTGCTCACCACAGTGCTGCTAAAACACCTCTGGGTCTTTAAGCTGTCTGAGGAAGCAGCAGTTTTGGGAGCAAAGATTTGCAGCATATCCATCAACTTCAGAGTAAGCATGTCAGGCCTGGGAAAAAGGAGCTATATTTCAGGAAGAGAGAAAACAAAGTACTCTGGGCAGCTGCAAACCCATTAGTCTAGTCTCAACAGAGTATAAGGTTAAGAACAAATTACAGAAGGAAAACAGAATTAAAGCTACAGCAGTAAGTGGAAAATGGAATCAAATACAAAATGGGTTTATCAACAAAAGCACAGTGTGCCCTTAACTTGATCCTTTTCTTTACCTCCTTTCCCTTACCTGGGTGAAAAAAGAAATTGGTAAATCTAATCTAGTTGGATTTCAGTAGGGCATTTGTTGCAGTAAGGGCTGGAAGGCAGCTAGATAAGCTGAAGTGAAAGGAATTAGTAGTAGAATTTTAGGTGAGTAAAATGCCGGGGAGAGGCAGATGATGTGTGGAGTCAAAAGGGAACTGCCACCATGGAGGAATGTCACTGGCCTTGGGAATAATTCTCCTTGCAGTAATGGCTCTAGCTCAGCAAAAAGCAGCATGAAAAGGAAGTTTGCTGATTAAATGCATTTAGGAGAATTACTCACAGTCTGAAGCAGAGAAGTGCGAGGTCCTGTTCTTTGCTCCTGCTAACAGGAATGTCTTTTACACACAGAGATTCGCTGGTTAGAAATGACAGAAGAGGAGACAGATCTGGGTGCATTCATCATTCACGAGGTGATTATGAAGCCCCGATGTGACGTGATCACAAAGACAACAGCCTTAAAGAGATCATTACGTTAATCTTATTTAGGACGCTGTATACAATTTGTCACTCATGTTCAGAAGTGGGCTCGGGGCTGGCAGCAGTGTGGGGGAGCTGGAATAACAGAGTCTGTCTCTGTGCCTACCCTTGCTCTCCATATGAGCGGACATGGAGCCTTCCTTAGCTTTGCAAAAGGCTGGGATGGATGAACTTCTCTCTAAAAACCCATTTTATACACAGGGATGTGGGCAGCGAAGTGAGCTATTATAGAAGGGAAGGTGCTCAGCCATGATTTAGTTGGGCAGTCCTTTTCTCTTCTGAGTTTGGCTCTTTTTAAGGCTGCACAGATTTACCTCTCCCTGCAATTTGCTGTGCTTCCTTGGCAGGCAGAGCAGGTTAGCACGACAAGCACAGCATTATAAGAAAAGATGTGCTGAACACAGACCCACAAGCCCACATTTTTCTGCTCCATCCCCCAGAGAGTTTTTCCTTCAAGGGTAAGAGATCAGTCCGAAGTCTTGTGCTCTTTATGCAGGTGACTTCTTGGTGCTTCTCCCACACAATGCCTGCTTCCATAAGCTCTCTCAGAAAGGAAGTTTAAAACCCAGCATCTCAGAAAAGGCTCGGTTCTTTGGAGAATTACACAAAAGCCAGTCTGAAGTAAATGTGCCACATGCCCCTGCAGCAGAACTGAAAGGGTTTCATTGTGCTGGTTTTCACGTTGGAGAAAGAGTGGTAGGTCTTGAACCTGGTTTACACCTGGATGGGATTAGTGCTGATCTAACACTTGACTGAGGGTGGGGGGTTGCAGTAAGTATAGCTTGCTGCAGCTTGCTTCTGACAATGATTTCTGAGGTTTATTTAATTTAATTGGGGGAAATGAAATTGGGACGAGACCTCAGGCAATCATGTAATTCAGCCTCCTGACCCGACGACAAGATTAAGTAAGCACAACTCATTCCTGACAGATATTTGTTGAACCTGTTCTCAGCAGCCTACAATGACAAGGCTCCCTGGCCAATCTAGTCCAGCGTTTTATTGCTCGATAGTTAAAAAGCTTTTTCTACCACACAGCTTAAGCTCTCAGTGATGAAAATGAATCTACCGATTTCCACAACCCCGTTGAAAAATGCCTTTCCACCCTGACACTGCAATCTCCCCAAACCAGCTGTATATACTTTTTGGCAATTGTGTGCATCTTTTTGGAAATTCCAACTGTATTTTTTTCCCTCCACTGTTTGTGCCTTTCACTCCATTAAAAGCTTTGGAGTCAAGACGTATCACATCTACTACACCCCCCCAGCCCGCCAGTGCAGTTACCCTGTCAGACAGCGAGATTAGATGGGCTTAATGTGATCTTCCTGATGAATTGAAGTTGGAGGGTTTTTTCAGGTTTGAAGTGCCCATCGGAGGGGAAGCTAATTCATATGTGCAGCTGCTGCCTGACAGGGATGAGAAAGAGGCTGGGGGAGAGGGGCTGGGGGCTTTGGCCAGCTGAAGGGGAAGGTGGCAATTCCAGCCAGGACAAGCAGTCTGCTGTTTGGTTTCTAGGGATGACAGAGTCTGCCAGGAGCCCGGTGGGTAAGCACTGCAAAGTGTGGAAGGATGGTCTGCTACAATTGTTTTCACAGAGTGTAACATCAGAGATGCACCAAGTCTGGGCACCGTGAACCCCTCTGGAATTCATGATGGACTAAAACATGCTGAGAGGTTTTCAGAGTTAACAGGCTTGGGCTGCATCACTCTGGGTGGCTTTTCAGGTTTCAGCAGTGCTTGCGCCTTTATTGTATCCCAGGGTTTTCACAGCATGTGGAGCAGATCCCTCTGGGCAAGGCTCCCAAGCTTCAGGTAAACATCATGTTCAGGGAAGTACTTTTTTAGATGTGTTTACAACATCAGCAGGGAGAACTCGCCAGCTGCCTTGCTTCCTCTCACTGTAGTGCAGACAGCTTATCTCCCAGGGTTACTTCATCGTTCTCCTTGTGCTGTAGTTCCCAAAGAGCTAAGCTCAGCAGCAGCGGTGTTAGCTACTCACAGCACACGTTGCAAGCTTGCCACTGTTTCTCCCCCATATCACACACCTGGACGCTCCTTTTTCCCCAGCAGGCAAGGCACACAGCCATATGGCAGGAGGGAACAGCTCCTGATGAGAAGCAGAGGTAGTTGCAGAGAGTTTCCCTGTCCATCATGTCCTGTTCTCCCGTACCAGCTTCATCCTTCCCTCATTCCACCTCTCCCTGGGATGGAGAAGTCATTCTGTCCTTGTTAGAGGCTAAGCCTGCCATCTGCTGAAGCCATGACTGTATTTGTGCCAGAGTTCTCAGCCATGGGACACAGGGCAGGCTGGGGACCTGCAGTCACCCATTCTGTCACACAGCTGCTGCAGTTTTAGCCAGATTCAGCTACTGCTGCCTGAGGCAAAGCCAGGCACAGCTTGGGGTGGCATTCATCAGAAACCATTCCCAGTAAGTGGTTTCACAGAATCACAGAGCGGCTGAGGTTGGAAGGGAGCTCTGGGGGTTGTCTGGTCCAGCCTGCCCCTGCTGAGGAATCCCCCAGAGGGTCTCTGTGAGCAGCAGTCAATGCTGGGTACGGGCCTCCTGCTAGACTTTGTGCCCTTGCTCACCCTCTGTGCCCGGCCATTCAGCCAGGATTCAGCCACCTCACTGTTGGCTCATCCAGCCCATACATCAGCAACCTGTCTGTGAGCATTTTGTGGGAGACAGTGTCAAAGGCCCTGTTGAAGGTGAGGCATTTTATCATAGAAGGTTATCAAGTTGGTCAAGCATGACTTCCCCTGGATGAATCCATGCTGACTATTCCTGATGATTTTCTTGTCACTCACATGCCTGGAAATGATTTCCAGGATTACCTGTTCCATCATCTTCTCAGGGATCAAGGTGAAGCTGACTGACCCTGGATCCTCCTTCTTGCCCTTCTTGAAGACAGGAGAGATATTTGCTTTCCCCAGGTGTCAGGTACTTCTCCCAAGTGCTGTGACCAATAAAGAGTTATCAAGAGTGGCCTTGCAATGACTTCTGCTGGCTCACTCAGCCCTTGAGGGTGCACCCCATCAGGATTTGATGCATTTCTTCTGTTTCAGAGGCAAGCAGATCCAACTGCCTGTATCCATAAGCGTGTGCTGCCTGTTTGACAGAGCACTGTCCTTTTCTCATTTTGCACTCTCCATCCTTATGTTCCTCACACTCCACAGAGCTGTCTGCTTTCTGGGTATTTTTCCACTATTCAAGCTGAGTGCACAAGAGTTGCAAACTTGTTCCTGGGCCTTCTTACTAGACCCAAAAGCTCCTGGATTATTTATTGATTCTCCACATGGAAGCTTCTCTAGACAGGGCTTTAGGGAGTCCAGCTGTGCCCAGGTGTTCTGCCTGGAGGAATGTGGGACCCAAGGGCACATGCTTCCTGCCCAGTGCCTCACTGGAAGCAGCAAGTCCTTGGATCAGGGCAAGTGAGCCCAGAGATGCAGCAGGTAGTGTTCTGTGGGTTCAAGTGCTTCCTTCCCACTCAGCTGGCTGAGCTCCTCCTCCCAGACAGGCTGGCATAATGATCTCCACATCCTCAGGGCAGTTCTCAGTCTCACCTAGATACTCAAGAGTTCCTAGAAAATCTTTTGCATCATTGCTGGGCCTCATTTTAGCAAGGATGCTTGTGTTTTCCAGGAACTCTCTCAGCATCACGGTCACCTGGGGCTTCGTTTCCTTCAGCCTTGCAGGCACAGTGAGCATCTGTCGCGGAAGTCTTGGCTCTGTCTGAGGAGCAGCTGCCACCTGAGAAAGCACTCTTTGCTTGTTCCCTGTCTCCTTTTTCTGGAGTGGAGCCCTCCAGGCCTGCCAGCTGACAGCCCTTTGCTTCCCTCAGATCAGCTCCCATCGTCTGCACATCCTTGCTATGGCAAGTGTGGCCAGCTGCCCTTTTGGGTCAGCAAGAAGGCAGGTACTGCACACACTACACATACAAAAAACTTCAGAAAGTAGAGAATACATTTCAGAAATGCTACTTGCTCCCCCAAAACTTCTGGAGATAGGAGCCCAGCACAACGCCTGGCTGCACAGAAGGATGCTGAGCAGCCTGTCTAGGGCAGGATTTGTGGCTGTCCTTCATATTAAACTTCCTATAAGTCACTCTTTAGAAAATACATACCCAGCAGCAAACACTGTAAGAAAATTTGTTTTAAACATTAGCAGTTTCTAAAGCACTAATGTTTTAATGCAGTGAGAAAGGTGAGCTGGAAATGGCAGCTGCGTGGGTAACAGGGCAGTGGTGTACAGGGCAATCCCCCTGGCCATTCTTTGCTTCTGTGCTTGAAACTTATGCAATCACCATGTATTAAAATTTCCAAAATTTTCAGCCCTGGCTCTTGTGCACTGTACATCTCTGCAGCCATGCTGGCAATCCTGGTCTGAATTCCCTTAATGTGGAGCCTGGGATGGGGCTGAAGCTCATGGCAGCCTCCTGGCATCCTTCACCTTAGGCACAGCAGTGTCTGTGGTAGAAACAGCATGACTGCAACTGCACAAAAGGGCAAACAGCCCGATGCTGCCAAACATCACGGGAGCGCTCCCCAGCTGTGGTTGTGCCAGACCTGCTGGGCTAGCTCAGCTTGCTGCTGGAGATGGCTTCCCCCACCGCAGAGACTCTGCAGTGCAGTGGGTCAGGACCTCAGTGAGCACTGCTGCGCTCTTCCCAAAGCACTGATGCCACACAGCTGCATTTTTATGAACTGACACTTGCCAGAAAGTTGCTGCCTTCGGTGTTGATGCAGAGTGGAGTGCCTGGTGAAATCTTTACCCCAGGACGTCCTAATCACATGTAATCTCCTTCTGTCCTTGAAAGTGGTGCACTGAAAGAACCCGGTATCCCATGGGCAGAAGCACTTTGCCTTTCATCCCAGAGCTGGCAGCCAAAGTCCCCACCCTGCCTGCCCCCAAAGGATTGGCTCTCCCCTCCTTGCTCACCCCCTCTGGCCCCAGGTAACGCTCCCACTGATCATCACAGAACACTTTCTACTTGACGCAGTGAATGCAGACAGAGAGCTCACAGTCCCTCTGGCAGCTGCCAGCTCAGAAGGTGCACAGGTTTGCCTGGGCATGTACTTTAGCTCTAAATGCCCTGTTTTTCCACAAGTTTGCGTTTTGATGAACATAATGTTCTGGGAATGAATGAGCTATCACCAAGCAACATTAACTCTGTGTTAACAAAGGGTTTTGACATTGAATTTGAGCCTGAGGACAATGCTGGCACAAGAATGAGTTATCACAGGCTGGGCCATGGGTACACTGAGGATGGAAATTAGAAGGAGCTTCCCACCTGCCAGTGCAAGTATCTGGAACAGCCTTTCAACAGCAGCAGTGAGGCCAAGAGATGACTTGTTGTGGGACTGGAAGTCTCTGAGCAAGAGGATGCAGTGGGGCTGCCTGCTGCAGGCCAGGAGATCTGTGCCAGTCCTCTCTTATTATGCAATTGCAGGACAATTTCATAACAACTTTGCCCTCAAAGCAGCTCAAGCCAAGCTGGGTGCCTGGGGCTCGCCTGGAAGTGGGGCTGTGGGATGGTGTCCTGGGGATACTGCAGAGTGCTGTAGGGCTGTAATTACCCAGGCAGTGAGGATGTGCATCCTCCTGCCTCCAGCGTGCAGAGAGCTAAGCACGGAAATTGGAGGGGACAGTCTGTGACAGGCAGGCCCAAGACCAGTTGCTTCAGGTGATGGCTGGGTGTCTTGCAGATCTGAGGGCATTTCTGATGAGCAGAAGAGGGCTCCTCCACACTGCAGCCCAGGGGAGAGTGAGCTGGGCACTCAGGGGCTTTGAGGGCAGCTCCCCCACTGGCTCAGTGCCCAGCCAGGGTACTGGTTACTGGCCAGGGTCCATCCATCACCCTTTCAGAGTGTGCAGTCACTTGAATGAGACCACCTTGGCACAGGAGGGGAAAAGGGGACGAGAGAAGGGGATGCCCCAGGAGCATCTGTCAAGGGGAAAGCTGACAGCAGCTCTCCCAGGGCAGCTGCAGGCTGGGTGCTGCAGTGAAGCAGCTGCACCTGCCTGGGAGCACCGCCTGCCTTGCTCCTCTCTGCTGCCAGCCCTGCACACCAGCAGCTCTGGGATGTGGCCCACAGCTCCAGCCACCCCTGCCTCCCAGCATCCGCCCGCACTCAACTGCCCAGCGCAGAAATCCTTGCATGAAACACTTCACTCCAGGTTCCAGTGGATTATGTGAGCCGGGGATAAAACGGGAGTTACGGGAAACTCAGTGGTTGACTGTCTCTTTTCTGTTCTTTAACAGATGATTAAGGCCTTGCCAGAGTGAGGTCTACATCATTCCTCAGCGATGAAGGTTAGGGGTTTCAAGCCTAGCTGCTGACTCATAACCAAGAAGAGGAGAAAAGGGAAAATTAGCATGAAGGATGTTGCTGAAATGGCTTGAACGTTGTTCAGAGATTAGCGTAGAAAATATATTGGTGCCTGTGTTATGGCTGGTGTGTTTAGTAGATGTTCTTAATGGAACCTGATCTTTTTAAAAACATGGAACACCTGTGTGTAGAGCATTTGCCTTATATCTGCAGATCCACTGCCAGGAGGGGCAGATTGTTAACAAGCTTCTCCAGAAAGCACCTTTAATTCCTGATGTTGTAACACCAGTGCTTTGTTCTAAGCCTAGATGACTTCGGATACCTTGGTGAGCTGTTGAACCACTGCTTGGCATGTCCTTGTGCAGAGTCTGGCTTGGCTCTGTAGGGATTAAAATTTGCTCCCTGTGAGTGCATCTCTGCAGACCCTTCTGGGACATGAGTTTGGTGCTCCAGCTTCCCCACTAAATACTCAGTTTCTGGCTGCACTAACTGGCAAACTCAGCAGAGGCCTGGAGCATGACCTTCATCTAAGCTGTGTCACCTCCAGTGCGCGTTGCTTCTGGATCAAGGCTGAGGCAGGCGGGGGAGGCTCAGGCTGCTGCTCCTGAGATAACTGGAAGGATCAGGGGAGCTGGGTGAGTGCTCAGTCTAAACAATGGCTTCAGAGTCAGGGCTGTGATCATACTCAAATTAATTTCAAATATGCACAGTAACACAAGAAGCAATTTGCATAAGACGTCACATGGAGTTGCATACGATTTCGCATATTTAAACAAAGTACAATAAAGCACAGCTCGAGCGGGCGTGTGAAATCATCTGTGCAGTGAACCGTGCACAGAAACGACGTACAATTATCACCAAAGAAGAAAACAAATGGCAGCAACCACCCAGGATGCAAAGTGAGCTCAGAAGTTGTGAAACACCAGCTTCTTCCTTCATCCACCATCCTGATAGATGCTTGGAGTCAGGCTATCATGCACTTCTTTTCCAGCAGGCCCTTCTGGTGCAGAGGATGGTGCTCGCTGTTTCATACCACTACTCACTCCTTCCTTCACGTTTGAGTCCTTGGCTTCAGCTGTGTTAAGTGCACTTTCTTCATGCATCATTCTTTCTGGGCTTTCCAGTGCATAGATTTCCAGGTGTGAGGGACTCCCCCCTCACCAGGCACTGCTCCAATACCTGCTCCAGGTGGTACTGTCCTTGCCCTTTAGTGGTAAAGGCCAGAGGCCAAAAGATTGGCTCTGGGAGCACAAGGGCAGACTCTGACAGCCTCATTTTTGGTGGTCTCAGAGCTGTGCTTGTTCAGAGCACGATCCCTATGGCTTAGTTCTTGGTACCTCTGTAGGTCACATGAAGTGAACTCCATCTCAGCTCCAGGATCTGGATGGCCAGACAACTAGCATAGATAAGGAAGCAAGAAAAGGGAACAGCATCCTTAAGTGGGAATGTATCATCCTTTGGAGCAAACATCAGAGGGCTGAGACCTTTAAACCTGCAAAAGACTTTTCAGCCCCTGACCTACATTTTGTGACAGTGCTGCATCTCTCCCACATGGGTTGGGTCAGCACTGTAGCAGTGAGGCTGAGCTCTGAGGGCTGACCCATGAGCATGTGCTTTCCCTTCCCTCCCCAGGAGGCAGGGGAGGATTCAACTGCTGCTCCCGAAACAGCTGGAAGGATCAGGGGAGCTGGGTAAGTGCTTAGGCTTCAGTGTTGGCAGCACCCTGGTCCCTGTGAGCTCCCAGAGCCCTGCTTCACCCGCCTTGTCTTCATTTTCCCAGTGCTTTCAGTGCCCCCTAGCTCTATATTTCTATTCTGAGTCCTGCTTTGACCCTACTTCTCCTTCCAGCCCCACCATTTAATCCTAGCCACAATTTCTGCTTCTGCCCACTCTCTCCTCACCCTGCCTTTTCCTGTCCTCCTTCATATTCCTGCTCCCTCATACCTCTCTTTAGGCCTTTGCTTGACAGCCTCAGCTCCCTATATTTTAGTTAGGCAATTTGTTCCTCTCTGCAGGACTGCCTGAGTAGGAACAAAGAACTGTCACCAAAACCCTGGAAGAGGCAGTGTTATGCTTAGTCACCCTTTTGTGCCAGCTCTCCTCTAACTTGCAGGTATAAGGGGAAAATCTGTCTCTTCCCCATATCCTGCACTCAGAATTCCTGCACTGCATAGGGAGCTACAAGTAAGCTGGCCAATGTGAGTAGATACAAGAAACCCACATTTATCCAGGACAGCATTTCTGGTCTTCAGTTTTGTCATGGAGGCCCTGATGCTGAATATAAGAGAAATCTCATTATAAAGGAGCCTCTTAGGGTTCTTGCTGTGTATCCAGCCAACGCAGGGTGCACAGAGCGTTGAATCTCATTTGTGTGATGTTTGTGTGATTTGTGTAATATGTCACATAAGAAAAGAATTGGCAAAGCAGAAAAAAGGCATGGGAGAGAAACCACTTCAGGCTTAGATAACTCATCCTGGTATTGCCAAATGTGTCTGAATCCACATAATAAGACCAACACAAACATCCACTGTAGGTTTATTTAACCACTGCATTCATGTTTTGATTAATGAACTCATTCAGGCAAAACTGTGTCCTAACCTGGCTTGATTGACTCCCCTGACATTAGCAGAGAATAGCCACCACTGACAGCCCCTTGGTTTGGGAAGAAGCTTCTGCAGTCTGTGTCACTTTACCAAGGCTTAGAGAGCACCCGAGAGAATCACGGTGCCTGTGGTTCTGGTGCATCCTTTCATAGTTAAACTAACAAGGAAACCAACTGGCTCCCTAGCCAGGCCAGGCTGTAACTCAGATTTGACCAGTGCATGCTGTAGGCATCACACCATGTTCCTCTGATAGAAAACAAGTCACCCCAGGCTTGTTTACTTGCTTGTTTGTTGAACCCTTGTGGTATGTCCAGCTGTCGACAAAGTCTGAGCTTCAAACTAGACTGGCTGCCCTGGAGCATCTGCTCTCCTGCCACTGGAGCGCTAACTAGGAGCCACAGAGAGGCAGGACAGGGCCCTGGAGCAGGAACCGGCACTTGCTTCCCTGCCAGATCCCTTGTGAGGATTGATCTGAGGCTGAAGATGGTTTTGCTTGCATTCTGGTCACTCCCAGAGAAAGCTGGGCTCTGGATCAATGTGGAATGCGTCACTGAATGGCCTATTATTCACTGAGCGCAATGTGCACTCGGAGACACAGCAGCCCTCAATAAAGATTCAAT
>NW_005054320.1:7981873-7983001 GCF_000277835.1 Geospiza fortis
ATGCTGAAATGAGAGATTGCTTGTTTCAGGGCGACTCTTTATGGCAGTTTCAAGTTGTGCATTTCTCCTAATTAAATGGCCATCCACACAGGCAGGTCCCTTTAGTAGAGTGCTGAGCTACCTGTGACTGAAGCTCTCCATTCCCCCTGCACAAAGGCTCATATTTGAGTTAGCACAGCTTGTCCACGCTGCCTTGCCTGCTCCACACCCTCCTTGAGGAGCACAGGGATGCCCACAGCTCCACAGGTGTTTCCCCACCACTCCCCTCATGCCCACACAGTGTTGGGATGGCTCTGTCACAAGGTGTGCTGCAAAGGAGCACTAAGGAATGACATCCAGCAGCACAGGCCTGGAGAGGAGGGCAGAACCAGAGCACATGGGGTCCTAACTTCCAGCCACAACTCTGGAGAAGGTCCTTGAGCAGGGGAGGTAAGCAAGTGTTGTTGGTTGCAGCCACATCCCTGCAATACAGACTCTTCCAGCTGACAGATGCCTGACTTTTTTTTTCCCCCATAATTTATAGCAGGTTATAGAAGACATTCAGCTGGAGGGAATCCCAGATTTTGGAGATTATTTCAAAATGTTTTTCTGAACTACTCTCTTTCCCAGGAAATCACAGCAGTCAGCAACACCTCATGCTTGGTTTTTGGCCACTCATTAGGGTGATTTTTATGCGTCTTGAAGTCATTGTACAGGTTTGGTATGTTCTTCTTTGATTTAAATGATGGCATTCATTCCTCCCATCTCTGCTGTCCTCATTCAGAATGCAACTCCCAGTGCTAGCTCCCTGCTGGAGAACAGGATGTGGGGGAGACGCTAGGGAAGGAGGCAAGGCTGCAGACAGGAAAGGAATGGAGATGCTGGAAAAGGAGTCAGGACTGGGATCAGGCTGGAAGGGTGGGAAGTCAACATGGACATGTGGATAGGAGTGATGTAGTGGGGAGTGGTGATGGGAGGGGAGGGGACCAGACCAAGGAGTCAGTGTTTCAGGAAGCCAGAAGAATAAGGGGCAGCTTGTGGAGCTTCTCCTGTGAGTCAGAGAGTGAGTCCTGGTGAAAAAGGGTGTGTTTGGCTGAGTGCCTGCAGCCCCAGCCTGTGCAGAGAGGGCAGCAGAGGAAAAGCATCTGA
>NW_005054320.1:7983050-7985420 GCF_000277835.1 Geospiza fortis
GCAAAAGACCTCAGTGCACTGATGAGTACATGAGTGCAATTTCAGCACAGTGAGAACCCATCACCACCTCTGTCCAGTCTCTCTGGCTTGCCCAGCCCCAAAGCTGTTGACTGGAGAGGATCTTCCACCTAAAGCAACAGAGGTGAAAGTCTCTGCCCTCCCACACTCAGCACAGGGGCAGAAGAGGGGCTGTCCAGCCTCTTGTGTGCCTGTGTCCCAGGACAGCCACCACAGGAGTGTGTCTGCTCTCTGATGGACCTGGGGCCACCACCAACCACAGAGATCCTGTCCAGGGCGCAGGGTTCCTTGTGGAGGGGCCTGGCCCTGCAGCAAGAAGGGTCCTTCCAGTGGGCAGAAACCCCAGAGTCCCAGGCCAGGCCTGGTCTGTGAAACCTGCTCCTTCCTCCAACAGTAAAGCAGAGGATCAGGGACACCTGCAGTGCCCAAAGGACTCGGCACAGAGGGAGCAGGGGCTGGGAACCATCCCCATCCCCAACAGTCATCCAGCCATTGTGCCCCAGCCCCGATTGCCACTGGAAGTGGAGGAGTTGCAGGAGACAAGGATGCTTAATTACAGAGCAGCCCTGGAAACCAGCAGCAGCAGCAGCAGCACTGTGGCCAGGAGGGGAGGCAGCAGGGCTGTAAATAGAAATTGCGGAGGCAGCCGCGGGGAACAGAGTGAGGGAGGCTTGTGCGCCTGCAGGACTGCATGTCTCTCCCTTCCCCTCGGCTGCTGTCACCTCTCCTGGACACCCTGGCCCCCAGCGGGACAAGCAGCCCCAGGCCATGCCTGGGAGGCAGCAGCTCCACAGGCAGGACAGCTGCTTTGGGTGGGAGTGAAGAAGGGCTCCTCCTCCACCAGGCGCCACCTCCCATGGAAATGCCTGACATTGGCCAAAGGGCCCTTTCAGTTGGCAAAGAGACCGAGGCAAGATGGACATGGGGCCAAACTGTCCCCTCTACTCCCAAGAAGAGAATGTGGGATGCCAGTGTGTGGGATCCCAGGGTGCACCTGTCATCCCACCCTGGCTTTTCCAGTGTGGCACCTTCCACAGATGCAAGAGGTCTGCTTTCAATATTTTGCAAAGTTTTATTTAAAAATGTTGAAACTAACATCCCACAAGATTTGAATATTTCACCACAAGGAGAAGAGAAATCCTACAAAAATATATATCACAGCGCACAAGGGCAGGGGAGGGGAAGAGCGAGACTGAGCAGAGGAGCAGGAGGGAGGCTGGAGGGGAGGATGGGAGCCGAACCGGGGCAGAACGAGACCGAGTGGCAAAGGGATAACAAGAGAGGAGCAGGGAAAGTGAAACAGTAGGAAGGGAGAGAGAACCAGGAGGGAGACCATGGTACAGGACAAGAGTGGGAAGAGGAAAACAGTGGGAGAGGGAAAACAACAGGAAAAGAGGAGTAGAGAGCCAGCAGTTGGTGAAGGAAGGGGACCTCTCTCTATGGTCCTGCCAGGGTAGGGCCAGGACTACAGTGGGACATTAGCAGGGATGCAGCTGGGGAGCTGGAGTTTGACCCAGGACATTTGTGCTGCAGGTCTCAGCTCTAAGGCTGTGCCACAGATGTGGTTTGTCAGAGTGAAAAACAAAACAGTTTAATTCAGAACAGTCTCAAGGTGGTCCTGTCTGAGAACTTGCAAGGAATGAACAAACCACTCCTTTCCAAGCATTTTTCTTCATTGGGAAGTGGAGTGGGAAATGAAGGGACCAGATTTGCAAGGGCACTTGGGTGCCATTGAAGAAGAGGTAGATAGCCCTCTCTGAATTTTGGGATGCTTGGCTGGATGTTAGCCTCTGGAAACTGGACTGGAGGAGAGGTGTGGATACACACACCAGAACTCTGCTCCCCTGCCTACCAATTGCAACCAACCAGATGGGAAAGCCCAAGCAGGATTTGGCCTTGGGATCATACCACTCTCTTGGGTAAAGAGAAGACTCCAGTTCCTGCTTCAAAGCAGGAACTTCCCTCCCTTCCACTGTGCTCACAGAGAGAGCACCCTTGTGTTCAAAAAGCCAGGGCTCTGCAGGAGCTCAGCAGAGACAGAGTCACTTCATCTCACTTGGCCCACCTGGATGTTCCCTTTTAATAGCATAGAAATGTTAGGCAGAATTAGCCCAAGACTATGAACACTTCCAGTTGGTTTTCCTGCACACTTTTTTCTCTAATGGAAAGAAAAAACTTTCTGTTTCTAATGGGAAAAAAAGAATTTTCTCTTCCATTCATGTAGAAGACAGGGAAACCTGATGGGCTGTGACTAAGAAGGTGCTGTCTTCTGCCCTGGCTTGGTGCTGTCAACCCATCCATGGGCAGATCCTAATAAATATTACCCTGGGCCAGGGTAAAGACCTCAGGCAT
>NW_005054320.1:7985441-7996521 GCF_000277835.1 Geospiza fortis
TGGAGGGAAAGATGGTTTATAAGGCTCCAGTCATGGGGAAAACAGATCCAGTGAGATTATTTATTAACTGGAAGAAGTTTGTGTGTCCACATGTGTTCTGAGTGTTTTGTTCCAGGGACAGAGCATAGCAATGAATGTTTCGGCAGAACAATGAAGTTGTTTCCCTGTATCTAACCTGTTTTGTCTGAGAAATTGAATGACTATCATAAAAACGTATTTGGCTAGGAAAATTGTTCTTAGAAAAGATGTTCATTGTACCCAAGCCTCTGTTGTTATAAGAGTTTTCTCTACACAGCTTCACCAGCTTTCCCCTTACCACAGTATCCATGAAAGGTTTCTCTCCCTGGAGATACTTTTACCAAAACCAGAAACATGTAAAAGGGGGAGGAAAAAAAACCCAAACCACCAAAATCTGATTTGTTTGCAGAATTTACAAAAGCCTTCCAGGAGAGCACAGGGCTTCCCCACATCAAGTGTTGGAAAATGTTTTCACTATGCCTCCTGTGGTCCCCTGCCACTTTCTTACAAACCTTCTCTCCACGCAGCATGTGGAAAGTCCAAGGACAGCCATTGAAGTGGAAGAGTCTAAACTCTGGCCTTGTTTCAACAAATGCTGTTGATCAAAGAACAATCTAATTAATCTGGTCTGGAAAATTACTTCAACCAGTTCAAGGTATTGCAAATTGCCAGCAATCAGCAGTGCAGCCTCCTGCAGATGTCCTTCCCCAGCAGGGACGTGCGAGGGAGAGGGGGAACAGCAATGAATGGGGCAATGAGCAGGAGCTGCCACCTGGTCCTTCCATATCCATCTGCAGCTTAAATGTCCACCCAAGCCTTGCATGGATCCTGAATAAGAACAGGCTCAGTAACAGATCGATCTATGGTAAAGCACTAATATCCCCTGCTGTAAGCACAGAATCAACCTGTGCTTAGACTAGAGATCTCCAGAGTCCTTTTCCACCTACATCTTTCAGCTACTCTGTGCTTTTAATAAGCCAGTAATTTTATTTGACCTGTCATTTTCTCCAAATCTCTACTGTTTTTGGGAAGCTTATTGTAATTTACACTCTGATTTAAATGCCCTTCACAGTGAGTCAGATGGGACCCGAGAACACCTAATGGTTCAGCTGGGTAAACGGGCAGAACCAGGCCTCTTATGAAATTCCCTGTGCTTTGTCCTATAAAGAACAGGCTTTTTATGCAGAGATAAAGGATGAAAGGCTGCCTCTCTCTCTCCAAGATCACTTTTGTCAGAGACCTTGTATAGTGCATTAGGGCCTTCAAATTGTGGGTGGCTTTCCTGCCTCTGGCCACATCAGTACAGCAGCTAAAGGTGTTTGTACACTGTAGGGGCAGCCTTATCTAAATGTGCATCTTTTCACCTCAGTGGTTGTCAGTGTGGGGGTTTAATTAATTTGAAGTTGTCCATAAAAGCCAAGAGGAACTATTGTCATTAAGCTGAAATTTGCCATCTCGCATATCCTCAAAGTGACACCCACGGGTCCATGCCTGGAAGAGGTGGAGAGGCATGGATCTTGCTCACATAGGTAAGTGACAGTGTGGCTGCCAGCCCCACAGACCACCACAGCCCTGAAGGACATGTGCAGGCAACCAATTTGGACAGATGACTTGTGCCATTGCTTTCAGTTTTTAACCAGCTGGGGAACTGAATGAAGCTTCATCTGGGAGCCCAGATACCCCTCTCTCATGTCCTTGGTGAGCACTGCCTCATGGGTTTCCAGTCACCTTGCACTCCAGGAGAGACCTAGCAGCAGTACATGGCAACCCTTCCAGTGTTCCCAAGATCAGCTCTAAACTGCTCTCGGTCATCCCAGGCGCAGAGTCCTGTCTGCTGCCTTGTTGCCTGTGCCAGGAGTATCCAAAAGCAAATCTCTTCCTGAGCTCAGCAAAATTCAAGTTCTTCATGCTCAGCAATGTCTGCATTCCATGCTTTAGCTGTGTGCAGGACACTTGCTAAGAAACACGGTGAGCAGAGGGCTTCACCTCAGATTTTCTGGAAAGCATCATCACAGACTGGTGTTATTCAGAAAAACCTTGCAGAAGGAGGCTGAAGGGGTGCAGCGGGACAGCAAGGAGGCTTTCAAAGATCCAAACATTCGGAAAGCTAAAGGAATAATTTCTAACTTTAACTGGCAAGAGAAGTGGCATGGGGGTGGGAACTGAGGGGGAAAAACTGTGGACGGAGAGAGGAAGAAAGATACAAGCTGAAGAGAAAAAAACCCAAAGGAGTGTTAGGCAGAAAGAAACTGGAAAGATGTGAATATCTTCCACCTAGGGGGAAGATAATGTTTCCTTCAAGGAAATGGATTGTTGAGAGGGCCCAGGTGCTCTGTGAGCCTCTTCTGCCCAAGCTTCACCCACCCTTGGGACTCTCAGGAGGGCCAAGGTCTCAGGAACAGACAAGGTTGCCACCATCCGAGTCACCTGGCAGGCAATCCTGCAGCCACTGAACTCCAGACATTCACTGCAAAGCACACAACATGGGAAGGGACACACGGAGGGTGAGGGCCCACGGGGACAGGGGTACGCCTTTCCACCTTGCCTACCCCCGATGTCAGGCATGCACTGGTGAGAGAGTCATGGAGATCCAAGTGTGTCTGTGCACGTATGCTAGAAGAGGGGCTGGGGAGGTCAGGATTTCACACCACCACCAGCTGTCTTCCCTCCCACCATTCTGCTCTCTCGTCACCCTGTCCTGCGTGGGCAGGGCGGGACCCCAGCCTTCCCCCAGCAGGAGGCTAAGGAGGCCCAGCTCGTCCATTTGCCCAGGCACATCCCGGTGGGGTTAGTTAATAAAGGAGGTGGTGGTGGTGGGCCGTGGCACAAGGAGGTTGCTTTTTTTCCTGGGGCAGCAGAGGCGGGGAGAGTCCGCGCTCGCCAGCAGTGACAGAGGGTGGGGGAGCCAGCTCAGCCTCTCCCGGGAGCGTCACAGGTTCACCAGTGGGATTCTGGAGAAAGAGGGAATTGGAAATTAATGAGGGCTTAAATTGCCCCAACCCCCCCTCCCGCTAGCCAACATCACCTTTGCCCTGCCTCAGTGTGCCTGTCCCCCTGTCCCCTGCCAGCCCCTCCTGCCCCAGCTCACTGGCCACTCACCGGTTGAGCTGGAATGCTGCGTTCTTCCCGGGGCCACCCAGTTTCTCTGCACCCTCCTGGCCCTGCCTGGACTCCTCCGCCTCAGGTGTGGGGGTCAGGGGGTCGCCGTAGGGCCCCAGGATGCTGACGGTGGTGGGGGAGAGGTCTGTGAGGGGCTGCTGGCTCTCCTGCTGCCTCCCACTGCTCTGCTGCCCCGAGTGACGCCGGCGTTTCTGATTTCGGTCCCAGCTTTGGAGAGAGCAAGGGGTGAGGTAACAAGACAAGCCCCAGCCCTTGATGACAGAGAGGTTTGTGGGATGGACCCCCCCCACACTCAGCATTAGAGCCCAGCGTGGCCGAGCACCAAACCTTGCAAGGGACTGCAGCACCAGATCTGCACCCCTGGGACAAATGGGTCCCAAGCCCACAGTCTTCCTGTGGACACCGGCCCAGTGAGAGCCTCCATTGGCCCAAACCCCACTCACCAGAACTTGAATATGATTCCAGTGGCAACCAGGACGATGATTATGGAGATGGTGATGGTGACGTACAGCTGGGGGTCCACACCTGCGAGACAGAGGAGTGGGGCTTGTGATGGCCGCTCCCTCGGGTCCCCAGGGAGCAGCAGGGCAAGGGAGGTCCTCGATGAGTTTTGCAGAAGGCGCTGCTCCTGCAGGGCACCAGGGGTGAAAGAAGCAGAGCGCAGATTTACCTTCCCCCCGGGGCCCGAACAGGAAGGGCCGCAGGGTGGCCGGGGTCTCGCGCAGGTTGAGCCCCGCGTTGTGCAGGAGCGAGTGGGAGTTGGGCTGCGCTGTCGCCATCCCGTGCGGCGAGACGAAGGTGTATCCCAGCGGCGGGAAGCCCGGGTTGGCTGAGTTTGTGTCCCCTCCGTCCTCATCCGACACCGTGGGACCCCACACGATGGCCCAGGGGTACTGGGAGGAGGGCATGCCGTCCTCGAAGCCCGAGCGCGGCACGGCCGAGCGGGAATCCGAGCGGGAATCCGAGCGGGAATCCGAGCGGGAATCCCGCTCCGGCTGTGAGGTCCTTTCCCAGATGCAAATGGACCGTGGGGCCGAGGGGCTGCGGCGGGTGCAAAGAGGCCGAGGGGCTGCTGGGCCCCGAGAGCGAAGAGACCATGTGCCAGGAGGAGGGACGGCCAAGACGACAAGGAGGAGATGCCACAGCTGCAGGGAGTGGATGCGGGAGAGGAGTGGAGGCATCCTGCTGCGGGGTGGGGGGAAGAAGAAGAGAGCCTGATCTAAACGTTCCTCCTTTGAAAGGCCAAGCAGCCGGGAGCAGCCCACCACCCACACTCCTGTTTTCTTCCCGCCTCACCTGCCAGTGTGGGAAGCTGTGAACCTACCAGGCACTGGGCTCCATCTCAGATGCAACAGTGTCTTTGCTCAGTCAGGATCTTGTCTCATCTTCTTCACTGGGAACCAAAAGGGAGGGCTGTCAGTGTCCCCCCACGCAGTGGTGATGGCTCTCTCCTCGCAGGCAGTGTGTGCCACCCCAGGTGAGCTCCCGGCTGGCAGGATAAGGGGAGTCCATGCACACACGTGCACCTTCTCCTGCTCCCATGCCTTCCCATGCATGGAGGGGCGTAGTCCCCATCCCCATGCCAGGTCCCCCCCAGAAACACATGCCTTAGCATATGCTCCCAAAAGCAGGGAGCGATCTCCGGAGCACACGTGCCCAGGCACATGCGGAGCTTCCCCGGGGACTCTCCTGTCTTAGGGCCGAGAGGGGGATTCAGCATCTTTGTTTGCTTATCGCTGGAACAAGTTGGAATCTTAATTCCTGTGTTTATTTATAGTGTGGAGTGTGTAATCCATTTATTAAAAAAGAGCCTCTTCATTGTGTGCCAGAGCGAGGGAGCGAGAGGGGAAGCATGAGAGTGGTAAACCAAGACGATTGAGAAAGAGTGAATCAGCGAGAAAAAGTCCAGCCTCACTAAAGAATTTAAGAGAAAAAATATGCCTATCAAATATTTAGTATTTACTTTCCTCTTAGCTAACATGAAATTACCTTCCCACACTCCTTGTCTTAATGTCCTCTGCGCTGTCCCATCCCTCCCTGTCTCCCCTATTCCTCCCTTTTCTCTCCCGCCTCCCACAGCAGAGCAACACAAACGCGGAGTGAGGTCAGGTCCTCTCAGCCGGATTTCTGCCCTGAACGCTCAGCACCCTCCGGCATCATCCCGGTGTCGGCACTGCTGCCCTTGCTGCTGCCCCCCTTCCCTCGGCCGGGCACAGCGCCGTGCCGGCCCTTCCCCGGTGAGCTCTTGAGTGCCTGACCCCGCATCCTCTCTGCAACCACACGCACGCACAGGACGAAAAAAAGAAATCCTGCGAGATGTTCAGCCTGCTCCTTCATCGTGAAGAGGAGAGCATGAATGCCGACAGCCCACGGTCATGCCCTCCCGTGGCTGCCGGGATGGAGAAACAGGCATGTTTAGCTGAGGGAGTCCATGCCGAGGCCAACGCTGCCCCTCCAGCCCTGAGCCAGCTGTGCTGCACCTCCCGGCTTCCGAGGGGTTACTGCCATCCGCCCCGGCTCACCCCATGCCCTGAACAAAAACTGCAGCCCCTCCTGCGTGGGAGACTTCCTCTTCCTAAGGGAAGAACCCAGGGCTTGCTGTGATGTACACCTGAGAAGAGGGGCCAGGAGGAAGGGCACCCAAGACCAAGTAGCTGTCTAGCTCCTGCTGCATTAACCGGGGATATTTTTAGTTTCCTTCTGTTAAATATTTAAACAAAGTTCACAGAAAAAAAAAAAAGAATTGTTGGCTAATGTGCCCTGCCCCTCCCTCCGGGGCAAGATCAGTCTCTGGAGGGATCCTGAGATGAAGATGAGGAGAAAAGAGCAGCTATTCTCAGCATTTCTTTGTTCTTTGCTCCTGAACCTCTAAGCCTTGGAGGGGACTCAGTATTAAAATGCAGCTCTGCAGAGAGGCAGCAGAATGGAGCAAGTTTCTTCTGAACCCAGATACTGGTGAGATCTTGGCCATCTGGATTATGATCACGATGCCGTGGAAGATCATGTCTGGCAACAGAAATCCATGACAGAATTTATTTTGGACTTTGAAAGGGAAGGAATTCCAAGCATGGAGGACCTCCTTGTGTGAATCCCCAGGCTGGAGGGCACACAAGTTGCAGGAGAGGTTTGAAGATGGCTTGGAGCGCCTGGGGCCATGCCTGGGACTCACCATGGGACAGCAGTTTCCTAGGATGAAGAGCCTGCTCGAGTCTTTGGGGGGGCAGGAGGCTGCTTTGCATCGGGAAGCAGGAGATGTGGGGCTGGACAGTGCCATCCCAGCAGGGGCTACCTTCTCCAGGTGCAGGCAGACCTCAGTGCCAGTCCCACAGGGAAGTGTGGCACAGTAGTGGTGCACATGTAAGCTCTAGCACTCCTCCTAACAGTGATGGCTCTGCCCTCGGGGGGCTCTGCCCCCCTCTGTGCCTGAGGGTAGGAATGCTGGGGTCACTGCGCTCTCCTGGCTCGTTGGGAGATCTCATAATGGAGACATCGTTGTTCTTCTAAGCTGAAATTGTGAGCTCCAGCAATGTCACCCCAGTCTATGGACTTCCAGGGTTGAAAATTTGGGAATAAGATACCCTACAGAGCCAAATCCTGGATGGCTTTCACACACGGTTGTCTCAATTTCAGGCCTATGGAGCAGATAATGTATGGAATGAGCTGAGGAGGGGTGAGCCCCACCACTGACCGCCTCATGTGCACATGATGCCAGGGAGGGGACAGCCCATACACGGGGGTGCAAGCCTCAGACTGGAGACACTGCTGTGCATGGGTTCTGCTGCCTAGAGTGAAGAGCTGGTGATTCCCGACGTCCCCACCCCAAAGGTGGCTCCAGATGAGTGCAGGGATGATGCAAAGTTGGTTGGTCTCTGTCCACACATTCTGGTTTGTTAATGAGATCATGGCCAAAGACTCTGTCCTGCACTGGCACGCCCTGGACTGATTGTGGAGGAGCTGGGAGCAGGACAGAGCTGTCTCCCATGGCATGGAGGGTGTGGGAGCAAAAGAAGGTTTCAGGTGAAAATACCAGGCAGAGCAGCTGGATTCCAGTGTGCTTGGAGCGTTTATGTTTGAAATGGAGCATGGATGTCCCTGTGGATTATTGACTAAACAGCAGACAAAGCATGTCTGGGGCACTCTGCGGTCAGCCACCGGCAGCAGGATTGTGTCCTGGGCACCGACCCTGCTGTGTTGGAGGGCAAGAGTAACACATGCCCTTCCTTCAGCTCTGGATGCAGCTCCCTCTGTGGATCCTGAATAAAGTGGTAGACCTTCAGAGCAGAGGAGGGGATGCCAACGCTCTCACTACCTGGGAGTATAAATCCCACCTTATACCATTCAAGGTAAGCCTTTGTATGCCAGAGCAGAGAGACTGAATTTCTGCACCAGTACCTCATGGCAAGGCTCTTGCTTTCATATGTGTTTCCCAGGTCTAATGTCAATAAAACTGGACAGGGCTACTCCCAGAGTCTGAACAGGAAACCTGTATACTTTCACTCTAGGTACAGAGCCTTCATCTCAGCGTTCCGGTCCTGTGATGCACAGATGACAGAGTGTGAATGACAAAGCTGTTTCCCCGGGGCACTTCATTGAGCTCAGTTTGTGAATCTTGGTGCTTGAAAGCAGTGAGTAAGAATTACACTGTTCTTTGCTGCTGCATATGGACCCCACCATCACTCCAGACTGGGGCTAATCTGCTAGGAGCTGCTCTCATGCATTTGCAGGATGGAAGCATGAATCCTGCTGCTGTTCCCCACACCCATCTGTGCTTCCTCCCTCTTTGTAAGTCTCCTGCAGCATGGACCAGCCGCTGCTGGGACATGAGAGAGCAGATCTCAGTAGCCATGCCCCAAAGCATACATAGCACTTCACTGAGGGGGGGCTGGGAATTTACATCCTACCTAATGGCTAGGAGCAGAGCCTGCTGCACTCCTGCTCAGAGCAGGGAGCTCTGAATAAACCCTGAATGTGACACCCTGAGCTCTGGAGTTCAGATACTGCTGTGCCCCAGGAAAGCCCTAGGATTCGCTTACTCCTTCTCCGTGTTCAGGATTCTTGTATATCTCAATGCCACAGATAAATCCTATCCAAATAAAAAAGGCATCACAGGAATAAAAGAACCAAGGTGCCAGCCATGTGCTGTAGCTCCCTCGCATCAAGTGCAATCTGTAACCTTCTGTTACAAAATGCTGAAGTTTGACAAATTCAAATGAGGAACAATACTATTAATAAAGAGGGTCACACACCAGCACAATTCACCTAGGCAGGTGGTATGTTCCCTACTGCCTGCAGCCTTTGCCTGGCTCTATTCCTAAAAGAGATGCTACAGTTCAATCAGAAGTTATGGGCTTGGCGCAGGAAATTAAATTGGTGAAATTCTCTGGCCTGTGCTCTGCTGTAGGTCAGTCTCTCGATGATCAAAATGGTCCCTCTGGCCTTGAAATCTGAGAATCTCACAGCTTTCTCGATGCCTGGCCGAGATCAGCTCTGACTGGAGAGCAGTTGGATGAAGCCAAGCGCACACAAGCCGCGTTAGTGAGGAGCGGGTAGAGGCTCTTTCCATCCGGGGATAGGAAAAGAGTTGCACCCGATTCTGTCTGGCTCAGCTGGCAGATGATGATCTATCTGTATTTTTGTAACATCTAGAGCTTGACTGCTGTGATCCTGTGCCTCTAGGAATGAAGCTGTCTGCTCTCAGAGCGCTCCGGCTAGTTCAGAATGCAGCAGTCTGTTTGCTCGGCGACTCGAGCTGCCGGGAATGCATCACCGTGCCCCTCTGCACCCCACATCGCCCCTCGCCTTTGAGCACAGAGTCCGGTTCAAGGTCTCCAAACCAGCTTTCAAAGCCCAGCATGGGACAGGCCCCAGCGACCTAAGCAATCAATCACCTCTCCTTATGCAGCGATGACCTCACATGACGGATATATTCCACTGGAACAATGAAATTGCCAACCAGTTTGGGGAGAGGGGGAAGGGATGGAAGAAGGGTAAAGAGGCTCATGACCCTGAAAAATGGAACATTCACAAGAGCTGGGCCAAGATTATGAAACTTACTGCTGGCTGAAATAACGCTCACCATTAGCAACCCCGCAGCACCGACAGCTTCATGCAAATCCTTGCTTCACCCAGCTCCCCCACTGCAACGATTCCACTCGAAATAGTGATGAAAAATCAAAACAAACCTGAGGAGGACCCACCCCTCCTTACAGAGAAGGAATGCTAGGTTGGCTGTCATTTTTTAATCTCTCAGCCAGCACTAAGGGCTGTGGTGACAGCTACTGATAGGAGTCTGTGATCTGGGACCACGGAACCTAGCAGCTCTCTCCAAGCACTGAGCAGAGCGAGTTCAGGCACTGGCAGTGAGACCCCCCCACACTGCGTGATGCCCTGGGCACACCACACCTGTATTTTCCTCAGTGGCCATGAACACCCCGGAGTTAATGGTCCAAGAGGCAGAGATGCAATCATTGCTGGTCTGGCAGCAGGAACCAGGAACCCCGGTGTTGGTGGAAAGGGGTTATGTATATGGCCTGCTGGATTTGGCTGGGTGGGGACAGGGAAAGGGAGGAATCCCAGAGCAGATGACCCAGGGAGACAATTCTGCTGCACTCGAAGGAGTTTTGGCAGCTGGGACTGTGAATCTGAATGCTGGTGGTAGAGATGCATGGAAAGAGTTCCCACTCTGCATGGGGCTGGGGGCAGCACCTCCCAGAGCTGGCTGAATTTGGGGGCTAGCAGCTGGAATGCAGTGGCTCATGTCAGGCTGATGTCTGAGGCTGAGAGGGTTGGTGGCAGCACCCAGGAGGATCCAGCAGGATCCCGGAGGGGCTGACACTGCTCGCCCTGACTCAGTGCAGGTCCTGCAGCGTTCAGTGACTTGCCGATAGGAATTCCCGTGCCAGGCTGCCAGGGTGAGCACTTATGGGCTGGGAATGGCGATCCTAGGCTGGGGCAGAACGCAGGGCTGGAAGGGTGATGCTGCATTTGGATGTTTTCATAGCGAGGGAATGGGCGTGTGAAGCCCATCAATGGTCCTCTGAGCTCAAGTCTGCCTGCATTTGGGAACTGTGAGTGTGGCCCCATTCCAAGCAGCACTCTAGGATGCCGGTCCCCTGCCATCTAGTGCCTGCCTGCAATACATGTCATGAGTCTGACAATCTTCTGCCTCCCAGTTTCCTACTGTTCCCGGGCATCCAAGTGCTCCAAGTGCTGAGTCTCCACATCTGAATTGCTCTCTCTTGCATGGTGCACCCTTGGCCAGGCAGGAGGTGGGATTGACCCCTCTGTTTCCTTTCTCCAGCTGCGCCAATTTGGCTGAAGTCGCCTTCCTCAGCGCAGGCTCCAGTGCTCCAGCACAACAGGTCTGTGATGGAGCCCGGAGCTGGAGGGTAAGAGGCAGCGATCCCTCGGCTGTGCCCCCTCCCTCCCGGCACCTCAGGCATCCCCTGCCCCCGACTAAAAGAGGAGGAAAAGGAGGGGGGAGGAAGGAGACAGCCGGCTGGAAGGAGACAGAGCACCTAGATCGGGAAAGGGGAAAGAAAAAGGGGGAGAAAGGACACAGGGAAGGAGACGGGGAGAGATGACTTGGAGACGGGCATGCAGCCCCCCTCTCCCCCCGCCCTGCAGCCCCGTCCCCACTCTGTCCCCCAAGCCCGGGCCGAGAGGATGAACTTACCTTGCGGGGAGACGAGTGGGGCGCAGCCGGGGCGGCGGAGCACAGGGCTGGGGGAGCACAGCTGCTGCTGCCCGTGCTTCTCATGGCCAGGACGAAGGAAGGAGAGGAGGAGGAGGAGGAGGAAGAGGAGGAGGAGGAAGGTTTGCTGAGGCTGAGCCTTGGCTGAGGGAGAGGGAGCGAGAGATGCCTTGAAATAAACAGCTGCCGAGGACTGGTCCAGCCCCTCTTTCTCTCTCTCTCCGTCTCTGTCTCTCTCGCTCGCTGCCT
>NW_005054320.1:7997064-8004145 GCF_000277835.1 Geospiza fortis
GGCGGGGTTCGGTCGAGCCTCACGGGCAGAGCCCCTGGGACGCATGGGTGAGGTAGGAGCGATGGGGAAGCGGGCGGGAGGAGGGGGATCCTTCCAAGGTGTGTTTTACCCGCTGAGGGATCACCCGGGTTTTTTGAGCGCGTCCCCAAGCGCGTTTCTGCCAGGGATCGATGGGATGCGTCTGGAAATGGTAGGGATGTGACAGCAAAATTAAAGACAGAAGCTGATGTGCCTTTGAGGGGCTGAGCGTTTCACAGGGAACATCTCCCTCCACCATCAAGAACCAAACAGAAAGCACAGACCAAATCAGAAGGGAGCAGCTGAGCAACCAACGGGCGAGAGAAGAAAGTCAATGACAGAGAGACAGTTTCCACTCCAGGGCCTGAAATATGAGGAAGCAAGACAGTAATTTCCTCAGATCCTCAAAAACAATCAAACTTTTCATCATAAAGCGATGAGGAAAGACTGTGACTGACCCTGGGAAAAAAAAACCGAGAAAGAAATAGTAGAGACAGCACTGAGCTGTAAAGCAACCTGCCACTGCATGAGGGATGGAAGCAGGTGACAAATGGACACAAAGTACCAAGCCTGAGCACGGCAGGATGGCCAGAACAGGTTGTGCCAACTTTGGACAGATATCTGAAGGGTCTGAGTCGGTTCTTCACTAGGCTTCCTGCGAGCTCCTGTGCCAATGAACGAGGCTGCTCCAAGCTTTCCATGCCAGGATATTTGAGTCTTGTGTGTGAATTTGTGAGCATGTTTAGGAGAGTCAACAGGTGTTTCACATGTTTGGGAGTGATGCCGGTGTATGTTTGGAGGATCAGCACGGGGATGGGGTTGTGTTAAGGCTTGTTGTCACCAGGAGGTCGTGGTGTGGGAGGAGGGCAGCGGTGTCACAGCCGAGATTTGTGTCAGATGCCGCAGCCCTGTGTGTCACCAGGCTGCACACGCCAACCGCCCGCCTTTTGTCCCTTTCATGTACATGGGGCTTTCTGTCAGAGATTATCCAGGCTCCTGTCACACTCCAGCCTTCTCATCTCTAGTTCTCCCAGGACTTGTACAAATCATCTGCACAAACCTTGCTCAGTGATCCCTCACTGTCTCATCCCAAGAAACCCCCTGTGCAGACATGGTGGAGCAGCACAAATCAGCACTCAGCTTGTCTCGCTCTCTGTGCTTCTCTCCCTGCTTTCTCACCTGGAAGTAGCAGAAGGTAGAAAGCTCTGGAAGGGGCTACATCAGGCACACAGGCTCTCTCTGACCTTTTCAAATCCTGACGAATGTGTTTAGTATAATTGGGAAGCACAAAACAGAAGAGAAATTTCAACCAGGGAAAGGTCAGCTAAAGGGTGAAAATCCAAATGACGCAAACACTGAAAATCCCCCTGAAGAGTAAAACTACAGAAGGCAGCAAAAGGAGTCAGAAATAGGAGAGAGGACAAAGAGCAGGATTTTGTAGGGACCAAGGAAACCTTGGTAGATGTGGTGGGGGGAGTCAGGAAAGCTGTCGAGATGATGGGAACAGAGAGCTCAAGGGTTGATGTCACTTGTACCTCACTCTTACGTGATATAAATGGAATGGCTCGTTTGGTTTCCTTTTCAAAGGAAAGCTAATGTAAAATTACATGGAAATTTGAGGGGAGAGATGGAATCAGGTGTTATTTCTGTCTGGCAGTGATCACGTACAGATCATTTACACCCAGGAGTCCTGAGCCCAGGCAGGCCACTGCTGCTGGCTTTACTGTTGTTTCCTAAGGGAAGAGAGACCCATGTTGTTGCCTTGCTACCTGCAGAATCCTGTCTGTCTGTCTATCTGTTAGTTGCCATGGATTTGACAAAATGACCAGATTCTAGAAGGTAAATAAGCTCCAACAAATTGTATGAAAACCAGCAGCCTGACAGGGGAAAGAGATGCTTCCAATGCCTGTGCTGGACTAGAGCCTGTAGCCATGCTGCTGGGCAAAGCCCCAGAGGTCAGAGCAGTCCATCCAGCAGGCCAAAAGAATTAAGCAGAAAATGCTGGGAAAGCTGTGTCGTTTTAGAAATGTAACCAAGAGCTCTGAGCTATGTAAAAAAGCTATGTAATGTTAGAGGGAGGTGGGGGAGCCCAGTGATACAGACTGTAGATGAAATTGCCCCTCATAGATGTGGCAAGCTGTGGAAGGGGTGCCATCAAGAGACCCCAGCTGAAAGTACGGTAGTGGAAAGTACAGAACATACAGGAAAAAAGTCCACAGAGAACCCAGTTTCCTCTGCCCTACTGCTCACCAAACAAGGGGTTAATAAGCTTTGGAATATCAGAGACATCCCAGAAGACTGGAAGAGAACTGTGCCCTGTGAATATTTGTAAAGAGCAAACAGAAGACCTGAAAAATTCTAGGCAAAGCAACAAAGAGCTGATATGAGATTCTCCAGTTAATGCCAAGCAGCCTGGTTTGGAGGAAACTAATCTTGCTGCATAAACTTGTTTTGTTCGTGTCAGTCTTTGATGTGACTACAGGTTTGTTTGGGAAAGGTGATGGCTCAGATCTATCCAGGCTTCTGGAAGTGTTAATTTCCCAAAGCATGCTGATAGGAAAAAAAAGCGTTATGCAACATTAACAGAGCAGGAGGTTAAGTGAGCTGGTTAACTCCATTTAACGCCCTGTAAACACAAAGGAGGTCATCCCTGGAAGCCCACCATTGAGTGGCAGTGTTTCTCATGTGGATGCCCAGGAATGAGTCCCGGGTCAGGTATGACTCAACATTTTATTCAGTGCTTGGTGAGCAGATATAGTTCATTCTGACACAATTTACTGAGGGCACAAATATTGTTAGAGTGTTAAAAATAATGAGGATAGGACCAGGACAGAGTGACTTGCCCCTTTCAGTAAGGTGGTCATTCTCATAAAACTTCTTATAAGACTGTTGAGAGCAAATTGTACAGCCACGAACAGGAAACAAAAAAAAGCCCATGACTACAGGGAACAACTTCCAGTCCTGAAAAGACGTGCTCCAAAAAAGATATGGGGATTGTAACAGGCAGAAAACTGAACACAGAACCAGCGGTCCAGGCTGCAGCAATGAGTCTGAAGTGATTCCTGTCTGTGTAAGGACAGAAGTGGGGATGGCAACGAGGAGACGATTAAACCTCTCTCTGTGTCTGAGTAAGACAGTTTTCATGCTGGAAAACTGTTCAGTGCTTTATGCTCCATATTTTAAAAATAACTTTGAATCAAAGGTGATCTGAAGGCTGGAGATCTCAGTAATTTAAAGAGGTCAACCTGTTTAATATATCAAAAAGCAGAATGAGACATGACTTGCTTGCAGTATCACTCCTTTCCTGGAGAAAAGTCTACCAAATATTCTGGCAGAGAATAACAAGAGCCAGTCACTGGAGAGTGATTAATCACAGAAACAAACTACCTAGTGAAGTGCAAGATCCTCTCTCTTCTAGAGTCTTTGAATCACAACCAGAGGCCTGTCTGGAAGACAGTTCCTGGTCTGCAGAATCCTGAGGGCTGTGAGAGCAGATCAGAGGAAGAATTATCATGCAGTTACCCTCAAGCAGCTGATAGTGGGCTGATTTTAAGTGTAAGCCCTGTTTGCATTAGCCCAGTACAAACTAAAGGGTTAAAAGCCTTCTGTATCATGTTGGTATCCAAGAGAGTCATGCCAGCCTCCCTTGTCCTTACAGTGTTTTTGTCTCAGAGTCTGTGTTACACACAGTTGTGAAAAACCGTCTCATGAGATGTGACTCTGCTATGTTTGGAGAGGGACTGGTGAAAAAAAATGTCTTCAGCATTTTGACAAGTTATTTGGATTCTGTGGTGGTGAAGAAAGGAAGAACCCAGAATGAGCCTGTACAGCTCTACAGCTTTAAAGTGGGACAGGGAGCAGAGAGGAAAGAAAGTGGATCTGTAGCACAAAGAGAATGGAGGTTTCTTTCTGTAAAGATCAGAACGAGATCAGAAGAGAGGAATGATGCTAGGGGGTGGTTATAGCTGGGATCAGAAATCCCAAACATTCCGAAATAACAACACAGAACGTCTCCATGTCACAAGATTTATCTTAAAATTATGAAATGTCATACAGACTTGCTTTCATCTGCACTCTTCGCCTCCTACTTTCGGCTCTTTTGGTTACATGAAAATCACATTTCACAGTTTCCCTGTGACCATAAAGATAGGTGTTTGCTTTGTGAGGAAAGCAAAAGCACAGAAGTTACTGCCTCTAGGAGGCTGGGATTTAATTTCAACACCCAGCACTCCAATCTAGGGATGAGGCCAAAGTTTTGCTGAGTTGTGGAGATGTTACCCGTGACTTTTGCACTCGTGAAGACGATGACCTTCTCCTTTGGAGAGTGTAGGATCTGAGTCACTGAAAGGACCTTCTGCTCTTTGCCCTTGATGCAGGATAAAAAAGGAGCAGATAAAAACATGGGGACCCAGCACACAGGAGATAGGAATTGGGGCCAAAGTGGAGAAGGAGACAGAGAGAGCATCATGTAAGCTAGGATGCTCAGGCTGCCAGGCTTTATCTAACTAATAATGAAAGGCAGCAAGCGTGTCAGAGAGTGTGAGAGAAACAGATCGATAGAGAGATAAAACTGAGATGGAAGGAGCTGGCAAGGGGGTGGGGAAGAGAGTAATAAAACACTACAAATCAGCAGGGTTACGTTTGAACCTGATTTGAATGCACCCTGCACTGGTGTAAGTGAAGACAGCAGGTGTGAGGCTACGGTGAATCAGGCCTAAATACAGAAACAGGGAGGGAAAAGCAGGGAGGAGATGGTGCCTTGTCAATATTGCCCTGTAACCTGCCTTCACAGCTCTCAGCCAACATTACCTGCCCTGCCTCTCCTTTCATCCTGCTGCATGGAGAAGCCCAAATATTGCTGGCTCTGAGAATACAGACTAATAGACTTTCTTGCCTCCCTGGGTCATCATGATCTTCCTGAAGAAATGCCGGTTGGGTAAAATGTGTCTTGGTCCCATTTTACCTGACTTGAGCATAGGAAATGCTCCTTACTGCTTCATTCATTGAGGACCCAGGGTAGCTTCCAACAATGCCCAGAGCCACTGGGTGTGAGGCACTTTCCTAGGAGAGCTCACTGACTGTGCCCATGCTCAGTAACCAGTGGAAGATGATCAGAGAAGTTTCTTTGCTCAGCTTCAGATATTTGAGGCAAAGGAGACCGCGACATCTCAAAGCTAAAATGGTCAGATAAATGAAAATGGTTCACATAAATGAAAATGTGCCCTACAAGAGCAGGACTGAGGATTTTTGGGTGCCCTTCCCTCTCAGGGCCCATGTTTGCTTCTCTGGCCCAGCACTCAGACCTGTTTTGCTCCTTATGCCTGGAATTAGTTTTAAGGGATGTCCACCTAAACTTCGTGGCACGATCATTAACGTTACAAGTTCAGTTTTTCACACTGACCATGGCTGTCCTCACTGTGCCCTCCTTCTGTCAGTAGCCTCGGTGAGAGACCAAACACTAAAGGAGCCCTAGGGACTGAAGTGGATGACCCTGAGCTGTACAAATGAGCTTGGGAGATAACGATCAAACTCCCCAAGGCAGCCAGGGGGTATGTTTTCTAGCTCTGAAATTGTGTTTGGAGCAGAACTGTACCCCAAAGGAGCCTTCTCCATGACTCAGCCACAGCAGCTGTGTGACAAGAACTGGAGTCAAAGCAAGAGAAGAGAGTTGTTGATACTGGCAAGTAAAACCGTAACAAACGTAGACTTTACCCAGATGAAGACTTCAAGATGTTACACTTATTTCAAGATGTTGCACTTACAGAAGTCTGGCAAAGCACAAGTCAACTGCCTTTAATATGTGCTAAACTGATCCAGCTGAAGCCCAGATCTCTTGCTGGCAATCATGTGCTGGAGTGCAAACTTGCCCTGATGGCTCTAAGATTTTAACATCTTAAAACCATGCTACCTGCACAGACTGTATCAGGTTCCCATCAATTTGTTGCCTCTTTTTCTTTCATGGAAAATCATTGTGGGTTTCTGAAGGAGCCAGCCATGAGGAAATTGGTGATGCACTGGAAACTCTTGGCCAAACAGCTTAATACTGCTTATTGAAATGCACGCTGACTGCACCCCTCCCAGTCCCCTCACAACTCACCTCTGCCCACCATGTGATTTATACAAGATGAGAAGGGCTCTGAAGGTGTGGGTGTTTTTTTCGCCAAATGACCCCCAGTTTCTATGCTCTCTCACCTGGCACAGGGAAGCGTGCCCTCAGCAATGACCGCATTGCTGTAACTCATACACCCACCAAGAGGTACTTAAGGTGCACTAGAAACATTTCTGTCCTTGTGGAGCATTTAAACCATCTTTTTATGGCCATACCCTGCCTGCATCAGGGATGCATTTCTTGACAAGTGCGATGGTTAATGATTCAGCAGATAGTAAAGTCATTTTTTTTGTAAAAATTAAAGCAGTAGAGGAGGAGAGGCATGCAGAGATTTAAGAAATGCATAGCTTAAATACATAAGTACGGTGCTTTGCAACATAAGATTTTTACATTTACATATCCCCAAAATAGTGAGATCTTAATGGTGTGAAAGCAAAAACGAGAGCGATGTGTGGGCACACACAAGGTACTCCATGCACTTCTTTTAATTCTGGTGTGGTGCTTATAGAATAGATCATTGAGATGTGAAAAACACCATGCCATATAGTAGTGCATCTGTTTTCTCACCAGTTATTTCAACATTAATCATAGAATCTCAGAATGGTTTGGGTTGGAAGGGACCTTAAAAATCATCTTGTTCCAGCATCCCTGCTGGAGGCAGGGGGGTGTGCTATTAGACCACACTGCTCAGAGCACCATCAATCCTGGCCTTGAGCATTTCCAGGTGTAGGGATGAAGAGCAGATATTCGCCAGACTGGCAAGACCCATAAATACGTGGATGTTCATCTGGCATTGATTGCCTTGTTGGGACACATCTCACCGGGGGAGTTTCGACAGAGGATGGGTCATCAAAAATAAGAGAGCAGTGAGCAGGCGCTGCTGGTGAGCAGGGCAGGGCATGAGAACAGTGCAGAATGGAGCAGAGGGCAGGCTGGTGCCTGGGGACCAGCCCA
>NW_005054320.1:8004755-8024477 GCF_000277835.1 Geospiza fortis
CGGCCCGGCGGCGCCGTCTGACCCTGTGTCCCCGCAGCTGGCTGACAGCGAGTTCTCCCCCGTGTTCCGCCTCCTCACCATCTTCGCCTACGGCACCTACGCGGATTACCTGGGTGAGGCCGGGCCCGAGCCCCCCGGCCCGGGTGGGGATCCCGCGGGGCGGGAAACGCGCGGGGACTCGGGGCGCAGGGGCCTCCCTCCCCCGGCAGCCCCACCGTGCAGGCAGGGCTGAGCCCCCGGCCCGACACACGCCCGGTTGTGCTTTGGGTCCCAGACTAGCAGGGTACCTGGTGGACATTGACGCTGCCATTTGCCACCTGTCAAAGAGCATCCTGACAGAGACGTTTCTGAGGGGCCAGGGGAGACACTTGGATATCCATTGGAATGCGCAGACCCACATAAATAACTATGGGACAGCTAGAAAGGCTGAGTTGAGGGCGGCAGGAAGACAGGCTGCCCAGAAAAGGTCGTTTGAGCTGAGAATTGATGGGGATGGCTTGGCAAGACGAAGCACCATTTGGGGGATTGGTGTGCAGACGTCTTAAGAGATGGGTGTGGTACAGATGCTTCTGTGCAGAACTGGGGAACGAGGCATAAATTCTAATATCCCATTCTTTCCCCTGATGACAGCTGAAGCAGCAAACCTCCCTCCCTTGACAGAGGCCCAGAAGAACAAACTGAGGCACCTGTCAGTCGTCACTCTGGCTGCCAAGATCAAGGTAGTGGCCCTGTTTTTCCTTAGTCCTCTTCCCACTGGGATTGTCTGGTGCTAGTTACCATCATGTTTCCACAGTGCATCCCCTACTCGGTGCTGCTGGAGCAGTTGCAACTGAAGAATGTGCGGCAGCTGGAGGACCTGGTGATTGAGGCTGTGTATGCAGATGTGCTGAGAGGGAGCTTGGATCAACGGAACCAGCGCCTGGAGGTGGATTACAGCATTGGGAGGGACATCCGGAGGGAGGAGCTTAGCACCATCACCCGCACATTGCAGGAGTGGTGAGGAGGAAGCCCCCAGTACTAACACCCAAAAAAGATTACAGGAGTGGCCGGTGGCTTCCCTGGATCCTTTGTGTGTTGCTAAGGGTGGGTGGTGTTGGGAGGTGACATACTCGATCCCCTTTCCCATACTCCAGTGGAAAATAATTTTCCAAAAATAATTCCCCTCTTTGTGTCTGGAGGGGTGATGGGGACGTAGCAGCCTTTGCACAGCGCTGGCTGCTGGCAGGAGGCTTCCTGGGTGTTTATCTGTAGTTCTTAACCCAGCATGGCTTTGCTACCTGTCCCCCTCCCAGATAATAACATAATTCCCTGTGTTATTACATCAGACTCCTGCCCCTGTATCTTCCCTGCCTGGCATAGCTGTTGCCTCCCAGTGTTTTTGGAGTTGAAATCTGTTGTCTGTCACGTTTGTCTCTGTGCTGTGCCAATTCCCTGGCCTGTTCAGTGGTGTGTCTCCTCTCCAGGTGCCAGGGCTGCGAGGTTGTGCTGTCGGGCATCGAGGAGCAGGTCAGCAGGGCCAACCAGCACAAGGAGCAGCAGCTGGCCCTGAAGCAGCAGATCGAGAGCGAGGTGAGTGCGTGCAGCAGGGAGCAGCCAAAGGCCCCTGCCTTAAAACAGCTAGAGCCACTATTCTGTGGTTGTTACAGTCTTGCTGAAGTGAGGCATTGCCTTTTCCCTAGGCCAGACCCCCCAGGGACTTGTGCCTGAAGAGGAGTCCTAAATCAGCTTAATACTCCTCTGCAGTGCAGGGGTCTGGACAGATGTTGGCTCTTTTGCTTGATGGGAGCCTGCAGCTCTTAGCTCCAGGGCTTCCTTTAGAAACAAATTTAAAAAAACTCAAAGTGCAACTAAAAAAATCCACAGCCAAAAAATCTCCAGCTTTGGGAAACCCATTGGCTCTTGCTTTGCTGCTGTTGCAGGTGGCAAACCTGAAGAAGACCATTAAAGTGACAACAGCAGCCGCTGCAGCAGCCACGTCCCAGGACCCAGAGCAGCACCTCACGGAGCTCCGGGAGCCGGCCCCTGGCACCAACCAGCGCCAGGCCAGCAAGAAAACCTCCAAAGCCAAGGGGTGAGCAGTGTGTGGGGGAGCATCAGTGCACTTTTCTCTGTGCACTTAGGAAGGAAGTGAGATATGAACCACTTTGAACTTTTATTTTTCTTTTTTTTTTTTCCCTGTGCCCGCAGGCTCCGGGGCAGCACGAAGATTTGGTCTAAGTCAAACTAGCTGGATCTCCCTTCACAACTGGGAGGGTGAGAGGAAGAGATCTGGGGGATGGAGGGGTAGCAGGGGCCCCAAGTGTGATGCTTCTGAGCTCTTCTCCGAGATCCATCTTGCCAGCTAACTCTGCTGCATGTCTGTTCTCTTTTCTTTCTCCTTTACCGACCTTGCAGGCAGCGTCTCCCTCCTTTTCATCGCAGCATTTCACACTCTGAGCTTCAGGTTGTACGCTTTGCTGTTTCCCCAACCGCTCAAGCCCCTGGCGCCACGGCCACGTGTTTCTCTCTTTTCTGTCTCCCTGTCTTTTGACAGGTCAATTTCAGGAGCCATAAAGGTGTGACAGTCACCTTGGCACCCCCAGGGCATCACAAAGGCTTGGGAAGAGGGTGCTGGTGCGCAGCAGTTGTTCTGGCTCCATGAAACCCCCTGGGATACTTTGCTCCAGGACACCGTCTTTGATTGTTTAATCTTTGTTTTGCTAGGTGGGAGGGTAGTTTTTGAAGGGATTCTTTTAAAAAATATACAAATATATTATAAATATATATAAAACAATAAAAATATAGATCTATGGACATATCTATACAAACCTGCGCTCCTGTGGGTGGCATCTCTTTGCCTTGTACACCAGTTCTGGAGGTTCCAAAATAAGCTGTGATATTAAGAGCCTTTGTCCCATTTTGGGGTGGGATATCCTCAAAATACTAGGTTCCCTTCTCAAAGGTAGTGCCACAGTATCTCTGTTGGGATGAGAGTCCATAAAACAGAAATTAATCATAAATCTTATTTAAAGTGTTCCTTGTGTGGTTGATTTTCCTCTAGACTCTTCAAAAGGTGATTTTCAGGTAGTCTCAGAGGAAGGTGCAGAGACTGAAGGAACAGTCCTTATTTGTGTCAGTACTGTGTGTCTTGTGATCCTGGACAGAATGGAAAGTGATGTGGGGACTTGCCTGACAGGTGGAGGTAACAGAGTCAATGCCCACATGTGTGAGTTCTCACAGGATAGATGCTGCACAAGCTGTTCTCGGGTGGTGGTGATGTCTGGTTGGAAAAAAAAATCCAAATCAGTGAAAGTGACTCCTGTGAGATGCCCAGGAAAAAATCTAACTCAGATTCTTCAAAGGATGCCTCCTCAGGGCTGGCTTGGAGCCGAGTCAGATGGGTGTCAGTGTCACACTGCCTCTCCATGACATGTAGCTGATGTAAATGTAAATTGACACTGTGACTCCCACCCCCGCTTGGTTCTGCGCCTTGTGCCAAGACTAAAATTTGATTCCCTGAACCTGTGTTTCTGTGTGTGAGCAAAGCATGGAAAAAAAATAATCCAGTGAAGGGAAACTGGGAGCTTCGTCTCCATGGGGCCTTGTTGGGTTCACTGGCTGGGATGGGTTTTCTCCTGGGTCAGCTCCCTGTGCAGACAGGTGAGAGCTGGAGCCAAGGCAGTGTAGGTGTGAAGGGGAGGCGGGTGAGTCTGTGTTGTTTCGGTGGTAACAAGGTGCCATTTCAGATCTCAAACCCCACAAAAGGCAGGTTTAATGCAATATCCCTGCTTTGCTAATTCCAGGCTACTGTAATACAGCCCTGACTGTCAGTGGGAAAGCCCTGTCACCCGAAGCCAAGAGCTCCTAAAACTCCCCAGCAGCTTTCTTTGTTCCTCTGTGTGTGGTCACAGGGCTGGGCGCACCAGCTGGCTGTGCTGGGGACAGGGCTATGCCAGCTCTCCTGGGGTGATGGCTCTCACTGGCTGGTGTCTCCCAAGAGCTCAGGCAGCCCCACACCTTCCCCCCTCCTGTTGCACAGGGCATCGAGCACCTTGGCTGTAGTTGCCTGGCCCAGAAGTGCCAAGTGGGAGAGTTTTGGTATGAAGTTGTCCAGATGGGAGACAGATCTGGCTGCTGGAACACATGAGGGGATAGCTGGACCTGGGTTGTGTATGCCCACCTAGAGAGGCCTACTGAATTTGAGAGTCTCCCTGATGAATCCTGTTCTCCATAAATTGTTGGGAGGGATTGTGATAAAGCTTCCAGCTTTTGTTTAAATCACCTGAGCCTTCTTCCCTCTGCGTCACATCACCTTCATCTGTCTCTGTCAGGGAGCAGAGGCACTGCACTTGCTGTGTTTGTGATTGTCTGCAGGAACAATAATGTCCATATGTATGGGAGCTTCAGCTCCCTGGGAAGGGCTGCTCTGGAGCCCAGGTGCCAACTGGGGAGGAGATACCTGTCAAGCACCTGCCACATGTCTGGCACCTCACACCCTTTGAAGGATTTGCTGCTTGCAAAGCCATTGGGGTGTGATGAGAATGGGTTGGGAGGGAGCTGAGCAGCCGGACGCAGCACGTGTCCTAACAGCCACTGGCTGGCGTCCAGCAGGAGCTGGGCTGGAGCAGTGTCACCTCCAGGGAGAGCTGAAGTTACCAGTACTGCAGGAAGATATTTGTGTCCCACAAGAACCTGCTGCTTAGGAGGAGCAGCTGTAACAGCTCCTTGCCCTGAGTGTCTCATCTTCTCTCTGGTCTGTTGGGCTTTGCTATCTTTAACCAAACTGTGGCTATTAGACACAAAGGCTCTGTTTCAATGCCCTGAATCCAGTTTAAATCCCGGCTGCAGATCCCACGAGTAGAGTTGGAAGGCAGCACTGAGAGTTGCAGGCCGGCTGTGTGTGACAGCGCTCGTGTGATGCCCTGTGCAGCAAGGGCTGGGCAGAGCAGTGCCCGAGCTCTGTGCCACATGCTGCCATCCGCCTTGGGAGCACCAATTCCCCATGTGGGTGACAGCAGCCAGTGTGTGGACCAGCGTGGGACTGGTGGGGCTCACCACTCCAGCCCCAGGCTGTGCTGAGGCCCCACACTTGGATCCTCACAGCTCAGTCCCAGCTGGCACAAGTCCTTGTGCCATAACTTTGTTACATGAGAGCCCACTCCTCACCGTGTCCCAGGGTCAGCTCATCCTCTGGGAGCAGCATTTGCCATAGATTGGCTTTGCTCCCCCTCCCCATTTGCCTGTATCCCCCTCTCAAGGCTGGCTGTGTTATGGATTTTAGGAGAGTTTGGGATTAAACACAGCTCTGAAAGTCTTCCATTTTGTTTACTTTTCAAAGGGAGCACCTTTTAAGACCTCCATTAAGAAAAGGAAAGCTGGAGGTAGCACATAAAATTACTTCAGACCTTTGGTAGGACTGAAAAATAAATGAGAGGGTTGCAGTGCAGAATGAAAGTATTGCTGCAAATTGCCTTGCTGGATGGCAAGCAGAGGGCAGGAGCATAGGTTTGCCTTTGCCCTTCACCTGAAAACCATGGGTTTTATTTTTCTGCTCGCTTCAGCCGTGACTCTGAATTTCAGTTGGAGAAGATGTGAAGATTAATTAATTAGTTAACATTTATAAATCACTTTGAAGATGGCAAGAGTGAGGTAAGTACTGAGCATTATAAGTTTTCATTATAAAATGTCTTTATGTTTTAACCCATTTTTTTCCAAAGAAAAGACCTGAGTAGAGGAAAACAGAAATACCTGGACACGTTAGGCTCTGCAAAGGAATCAGGTTTAGGGGACTGTAGAAGAGGGTGCAGAGAAATGTCCATCCCAAAATGAGGAGCAGGAGATCTGCCATCCCCAGCACAGAAAGTCTAATAGCTCTTGCACAGTGATTCACTGCAAACCCTCTTTGCGTACCTTTCACGTGGGTTCAGAAAAGGGATGAGGTAGGAGAGGACCTGAATTGCTCTATCACTGATGTCCAACTTTTGCCAGCCACCTCTAGCTGCCCTGTGGCAAGAGGTAATCAGGGATTGGGGTTAATGTTTGTAATTATTGCACTCTTGGGACACAATTTCCTCTGGGGAGCTTGCTGCTCCCCCTCTTGAAGGTGGTGAAGGTGCTGGGCAGCTGCTGCCAGCAGCTTGGCTTCTGCAGCAGTGCCCATCTGTACCTGGAGAGTGGGGAGAAGTGTCACAGCTGGGCAGACACCCTGCAGGGCTTCTCTAAGGTACTCCCCATCCTGCACTGCTCCGTGCCAAGGTACCTCTGGAGTCAGAGATGGTCTTTGTGTGCTCAGAAGGAGTCAATATTTTCTTTACTGGGGTTGCTGAGGCTGCCCTTGCCTCTGTTCTCCAGAGGAGACCTTTGGCAGGGTGCTTTGTTCCCTGAACAATGATGGGCTGGTGTGGACCCACCAAAGGAGGCTGTTACACATTACCAAGCCTCCTTTGCATCACTGACACTGGCTGGGGGGCACATCTCTGGATGGACAGCAGGTTTCCTCAGGCCTGTCTGGGGCAGCAGGGAAGATGGCAGCCCTGCCCAGGAGCAGGACATGTGCCCACCACCTGCATCCATCCTCCTGTGAACTCCTGGGGCCAGCTGAGGAGTGGTGCTGCAGAGGCCATAGCCATGCCAGCCATATTGTATCTGCTGCTCTGCAGGGTGATGATGCATCTGTGTGGTCCCCAGAGCTCCCTGCAGGGATGCCTTGCCTCTCCTCCACCAGGGTGCTCCTCTGAAGGCCCTTTGTGCCAGGTGGGTGCCTGCAGTCTGGTCTCTGGGGAGAGCTGGCACAGATGGTGTGTGTCCCCCTCTGCTGCCCATGGGGCTGTACCTCTTTACAAAGACTCCCCTAACAGCAGCCACTGAGGGCTGTGCCTGCTGCTTGCCACAGCTGAACCATCCTTCCTGGGATGGGGCCCTGCCTCTGCAGGATTCTGATGCAGAGCAAGGTAGAGTAGTCAGAAGAATCTCACAGCTCATGTCAGCTGCTGCAAATGTGTCTCTCAGATCTCTGACATCCTTCTTGCCTCCTTTGTATGCCCTGGAATAGCTGCTCATTTTCCTTCTGTGACCCCTTTCCCTTTTTGCCATCCTCTCCATGGGAGTCTGTCTGTGTTCCCACCTGCAGGGCTCTTCTTTCTTCATCCCTTTTCCTAGTACAAGTCACTGCTTAGCTGAAATACTCATATAAAAACCACCTGTTTTCTCTGCTGGTTCCACAGGCACCCCATCTTTTGGGTGTTTTTCTCTCATCTTCTGCAGTTTTCCAGGAGCATCCCTCTTGATCCAGTGTGGAACTAGGCTGGACTATTGTCTGCCTCCTCTGCTGGTGGCAGGCTCTTTTCCTGCCAAGGAAAGGAGTTCATTTGCAAAAATTCTTTGTGCCGTGTGCAATTATATTCCTGTTGTGATGAATTCAATAGGCAGCAAAATGTCAGCTGGATTCGAGAGCTGTGACACTTTTACAGTAGCAAGAATGTTCAGAATTCCTGTAGCACTTGTGCACATGTTAAAAACTGCCCTGCACCCTCCTGTTCTGAGGACAAGTAAAGCCCCAGCCCCTTCAGATCAGGAGAAAATGTTTCTGGGGAGGCTTTGCCTGTATCTGCCTCTGAAGCATTTAGCACTGGTTTCAGGAAGTGGGAAGATGGATGATCTCTTTGGTGGGAGCAAAAGCAAGGAGGCTCCTGGTGACCGAGTGTGATCTCTCACCACTGTGGTCTCACAATCCCTTGCAAAAGCTTCTCAGGTGCTAACCCCAAATTGGTAAATTTTATAGTCCCCACTGGTGCCCTTGGCAGGCTGCCCCAGAACCCAACTGCTGTAGTGGTTTAAAGTTTTTTAATTTCCAGCTTAAGTGAATTCACAGCTAGTTGATATTCTCTTGTGCCTGTGCCAGCCTGGCTCTAGCTGAAGCTGTTCTTCCTCCCTGGTGTTTATTTCCCTTGAGAACAGACTTCACTTTGCTTAACTAACCAAATCAGCCCCCTCATGCACCATGAGCTCTCCTTACTCTCTTACTTGCTCTTCAAATAGAGTGCAAAAATGCTCTCTTACCTGCACTTCAATTTAGGCTTTCTTGGCTAGAAATGAGCACAGTTCTCTTTCACAGGTGAAGTCTGATCAGCATCTCTCAGAGGCACAGTAACACACACCTATAACTACCAGAAACGCCTCCTGGATTGCATGTCTTCTCCTCTGGTCATCCTGAGTATTTCTTCTTTTCTGATGGTTATAATCAGAAAAGCTCCAGTTTATAGCCAAAATCTTGATTTTAGGTCCTATGCTCCTTTTCCCTTTCACTCTGTGCTACCAACTTTAGCCCTTTTGCTGTTACTGACACCTTCAAGGCCACCTATGTCCTCCTGTGTGATACCCTCACTCAATTTGGCAGTGTTGATGGGATTTATTTATTTACTCAAGCATTTGTTCTTTTGCAATCTTTGTTCTCCTTTTCTGTCATTAGTAAGGGATGGAAATGGTGAGGCTAGTGTCTGATCTCCCATTTTACCTCTGGACATTACATCACCAGCAGCTGGAGACAGGTAGTGTCTGTTCTATTTCCCTTCCTTTTATTACCTTTTCCCACCATGCTAAGTTTGTATTAAGTGCCCTCAGGATTTAAAAAGCCATCCAGATGTGAGGAGATGGTGGAAGTAATAATAACCAAAGTGAACTTTCCCCATGGAAACAGTTTTTGAAGTGTTGTCTTTAAAAAGGAAAATTCCCAGGAGGGAAAAAAATCCCAGTTACATTTAAGACAGGGCTGAAATATAAAATCAAGTCAATTTTTTAGAGTGTTATGGAAAGTAAAAAAATACTGCAAATCAAACAAATCAGTTTTAAGTTATACACCAGATTGAGGTCTATTTTAAATCCTTTTGTTCTCCAGCACTGGAGCCTGTAGGATTTTACATTCCAGCCCCATGGCAGTGCCTGTTTGTTTCCTGAGCAAACCATTGTGCCCAGAGAGAGCTCCGTTTCCTGCAGCTCTTTGTGGTCCCACCTGCTTTGAAGCCCTTGTCAAGTCAAAAGGTCTCTTTTTGCCCTTCCCACCTTTCCCTTCTGTCTAGCCCTGTGCCAGTCTGTTTCCCTCTCCTACTCACAGATTTTTGAAGGCCCAAGGGCCTGGTATAATCCCATTGCTTGGCTTCTCAAGTGGCCAAGAACTCCCTCACCCCATTCCTGTGCCCACTACCCAAATTCTTTTTGGGGTTTGGAGTAAGGGGAGCTGGGAAACGGAGGTGTGCTCTACTGCTCTGACAAGGTCTGCATTCACTCCCAGTTCCATGGTGAGGTCGCTGCAGGTTTTCTGCTGGGCTGAAGAGCCCTCTGCTGTCAGAAGCTTCATTCCCGTTTAGGTAACGCCAGCCTGTGCTCCAGTGGAGTGAACTCAGACACAGGAGTTCAGCTCATGTTAGCCTATAGTGCTGGGCAGTGTTTCCAGGCTTCAAGTCATCCTTGTTTCAACCTTCTTGAGTCTCCTTTGGTTTCCTTTTTACTGTCCAATACCCAGATTTCCCACAACTGGTTCACTACTCTGATATACCAAATTGATCAGAGGGATGGAGCACCTCTTCTACAAAGAAAGGCTGAGAAAATTTATTAATGAGAATGTGGGTTGTTCAGTCTGGAGAAGAGAAGGTTCTGGGGTGACCTAATTGCAGCCTTCCAGTACCTGAAGGGACCCTACAAGAAAGATGGAGAAAGACTATTTACAAGAGCATGTAGTTGCAGGAGAAGGGGGATGGCTTCAAACAGAAAGAGAGCATGTTTGTGCTGGATATGAGGATGAAATCCTTTACTGTGATGATGGTGAGGCACTGGCACAGGTTGCCCAGAGAAGCTGTTGGTGCCCCATCCCTGGCAGTGGTCAAGGCCAGGTTGGATGGAGCTCTGAGCCACCTGGTCTAGAGGAAGTGTCCCTGCCCATGGCAGAGGGGCTGGAACTGGATGATCTTTAAGGTCCCCTCCAACCCAAACCATTCTGTGATTCTTCAAAGGGGAGAATTTTTACCTCTGCTCTTGGTGAACACAGGCTAATGCACCCCAGTGTAACCCATCAGCACAGAGGAAGAATTATGCAAGTACCATTCATTTCCTTGGTTGTCTTCCAATCTCAATTCCTTTTGGAGTTCTCCATCTTGAAAGAGCACAGACTATGTTTATGTCCCTGGGTGAATGTCTTTTCTGCATTCAGTGCAGCCAAAAATACCTACTGTTTATAAATAAACACACCAATAGTTACTGACTGTTCAGTACATCTCATCTTTTTCCAACATTTATTACATCCATTGTTCTTGGGATTCTCTGAAAGCTTCATCAGCACTGGTTTAATACCTTCTTTCAGATCATTAATCAAGTTACTAATGAGCATTAGTTTCACAACAACATCCTACTGGAAATAATTTCATATTCTACACTCTCTTTTCCCCCTCATTACTTGAAATCTATCAGTGAACTAAAATTTATAATATTGGCCTTTTTGTTGTTTTAATAATTACTAACTTGTTTTACTTCAGAACACAGTCTTGTGTGGCCAGATAAAATGCTTTGTCCTGTTGCAACCTCTGACTCTGGGTTGCTGTAGTGCCTTTGTTAACCCAACCCATAATTTAATCAGAAATTATCACAGTTGTTAGACAGGAACAATTTTGAGAAGTGAGATCACATATTATAAACACTGAGACATAAATGCTTATTTTTAAATTTAATGCATTTTACATCTCTTATCTTGATTTAATGTCAGTTTGCCTGGTTTACAGGTGTGGATATCATCTCATTTTTTATTTACAAGTATTGACACCAGCTTAACTTTCCCCCAGTATTCTACAATTCTTTCTCCCCAGTATTCTACAATTCCCCCAGAATTTTACAATACCTCAAAAAGTACAGTGAAAGGTGCACAGACCTTCAGGGCTACCCACAAAAATATGTAAGGACAAAGCTTCCACTAGCCCTAATGGTTTTTATTTTTAAGATATATTTTTAATTATGGAAAACTGAATATACAACCAACAAAATCACCTAAGTTTCTGGTTTATTTGTGTGTAGCTAGTGCATTCCCCTCCAAGGTTATACTATCCATCTTCCCACTAGTGTTTCCAGCCTATCTTCACCTCATTCTACCCCCCTCCCCTTCCCTCTGTCTCTTTAAAGCATGTCAGGCCCCTCTGTCTCACTTCAGGTGTCCTGCTTGCTCCTTAAGAAGATGCAGTAGTACCACTCAACTGCCCTGTTTTGGTGCTTCAATTTGTCCAATTTGAAGGTGACAGCTATGGGAGAAGGAGCAAGAAGGGATTTTGTCTTCCTTGGATGGATAAGGGTGACTTGGAACCACATCCTGCCCATCTGAAAGAAATACTGTTTGATTTTCATGTTGAGAACATCCAGCCTTCTCTTTCTCCATCTTGCTGGCACAGCAGATTTTCTGTTGTGACATTTCAGAAATGGAAGAGTCTCATCCCAGCCCTTCCTGTGCCTTGATACAGGAGGTAGATTGCTTTTAAGGGCAAACCATTTCACTTGAAACTGTAACTCATTGGAAAAAATGAACCCCAGCTAGATGTGTTCCCTTCTTTGGAGAAAACCCTCCTGCTTTCTGAAGCCAGAAGCGCTCATGTCAGCCTGGGCCAGGCAAAGGACTCACCCTCTCAATACACTTCCCCTATGTCTGGTTTGGGATCTCTAAAACTCTCCCTTGGGCTCTCGCCTTAACAACTTCTCCTCTCACTGAAGCTTTTCCCATATTCCCAGACCACCAGTGCCCTGCTGTCCCTGGAGGAGGCTGAGACCTTGGGAATGACTGCGCAGCACTCAGCAAGGCTCAGACAGCCAGGTAAATCTCCCTCCCACTGCCGAGTGGAAGAGCAACAAGGGTCCTACCTAAATCTGTAATCAGGACAGCACCCAACAGGGAGCAAAGGCTGAATCCAGACAAAGGGATTTGGGATTAGATCAAGATTAGGAAATCCATGCCCAAAGAGGAATGGATCCTCACGATCAAAGGTCAATGCTAATCCCCACCACGGCCACCTTCCTGTTGTTGTAGACAGGTAGAAGAATTATAAAAGAAAGGTCTCATAAAATCAGGCCTGCTCTGTTAAATTAATAGCTAGCCTGTCATTTCTTCTAAGTGCAGCTAAGTAATTTGCAAGTTCCCATGTGAAAACAATCTTGGTATGAGAGCTCGTTAACACAACAACTTATTCTTGAGTGAAAAACAACTAGCACCTGCATAAACAGTAAGATCTGTCTCATGAGAATCAGGAGAAAAAATATGTAAACTAACTATAAAGTTTGATAGACATGCAAAATACCATGTACTGACCAATGAACTAAGTGTGAATGTCTTGTCCACCACTAAGATCTGACACACTGCCTTCTGATAATCCTATAAAAGATGACCTATACAATAAATCCACATAAAATATGACCTATACAATAAAGATTTGGCTTTTCTGCATGAAGAAACTGAGTCCTGTCTGCTTATTAATGCAACACCTGTTCTCCATCTCAAACATCACCTCAAAACCTGGCCAGGACCTGGCAGCTGGTTACTGCCACCATCTCCATGCTGTGAGCACCTTTCTGAGCTCAGCTGGTTCTTCACTGGATCAAAGCACCAGGTGCCACACCTTGCACTTGCTCAAGAGTGCCAGAGATGAGGGCTGCTGTTGCAGTGCCTTCTTTCACAGTCTGGCAACCCCAAGATGACTTCCAAGAAACCTCTCCTAAGCCCTGCTTTTTTCTGTGGAGCTCCTCCTTCAGCCTTGCTCTCTTCAGAGCTTGCTTTGACTCTGACACCTCCAGAAAGTCACTCCACTGCCAGGGACAGCAGGCTGCTGTCTTTGAAGTCCCTTCCAAACCAAACTATTCTATGACTCCTACTGGGGTTTCCCATGGGACAAAACAGCACGGGGAAGTGGGCTCCAGCCAGCTCTGTTCTGCACTTCCTTGAAGGGTGGAACCCTGCTAACTCTGCCCTGAGCTTCCAAAGGATGCTTCATCCTTTTCTCAGGGCAGGACAGTCAGTCCCCAGCAAGGTGTGTCTCTGTTAGTGCACACATGTACAACAGAGAGATACACCACAAGATCCCAGCACACCACTTCCAAGTGTAAGTCATGAATTGATTTCCTGCCTTCTGTTCCAAATAAACTGATGAAAAGGTTTGTGTAAGAGTGTGTGCCAGAGCACAAAACTGGCCAAGAACCCAGGAGATTTTCCCTGGTCCTATATTCCTAATGCCTCTCAACTTTCATCTAATACTGAAGTTAAGGAAAGGTCATTCATACCGTCAGCCAGGGTTGCAGTGATATAATAAGAAAATAATGGAAATATTCCCTGTCTGTGCAGGAACCCCAGAGGCCCAATTCAGGGCTGCACAGCTGACCAGGCCGCAAGAAAGACCAACCAATTTCCCTTGAGTGCACAGCAAAACTACAGCAATTAGAGGGCATTTTCTGCAAATGGTGAGTTCTTGGGTCTTCTTTCACAATTTCCACGTTGAGCATCATCTCACTCTGTGACTACATGGGAAGGGTGTTAGGCTATTTTCTATAAGAAAACAAATTTCACACCAAGTTTCTCCTCAGCAATTTTCCAAGGATGTGAAAGAGGTTGGTTAATTCCACAGCAGGCACAATTAGGTCAGCTGAAGGTAAAGACTGATCCACCAATATTTTACAGTTTGTTTCTTTATTCAGTAAACATCTAGTTACAAGTTTCACAAATTAAAAAAGTGGGGGAGCTGACGGAAGAGGGGTCAGGGGGCCCACAGGCTGATCGAGCTGTTGTTCTGCTCCTCCCTTCTCCAACGCACACATCCTTCTGCTCCTCCAGAGATGCACCGAGGAGCAGCAGGGGAATTGAAGCCTCTGTCCCGGTGAGGGGACTGACAGGGGGTTCGAGCAGAATTCCCTCACATTCCTTTCACAGGGGACTAAACACAAACTTCAGAACCAGCCCAACCCAGCACAGAAAGAGTGGAAAGGATGGAAGAGGCAAGGTGGTAGCTCCTCATGCCCAGCACTACTGGCAGAAAGAACAGAGCCAAGGGACAGCAGAGAGGGAATGGGCAATTAATGTGTTCCTTGCACATCAGTGAGATTCCCCATGCCCCACTGCAGCACCCAAATGGGGTGAACTAGAGCAATGCAGAAGATTAGTTGCTTTGTTTCAATTCTTAAGTGGGAGGGAGGTTAATACTAAATTTGAGGAGGGTCCAAGTGGTGCTTTGAAGGGGCTTCAGAGTTTCACTGTCTGTACCTGGCAGGAAAGGGAACAGAAGACATAAACAGAATAAGTGGTGCCTAGAAAGCAGAAGACAGATGAAGACATGTTTAAACCTGATGTCTAGACATCAAAAAGGGGGAAATGTCCCTTTTCAAGCACTAGATCATGTCCTAGTGAGCCCTATTCAAAGCACAGGAGAGCAGACACTTGCACTTACTTATATTTCAAACTGGATGGACAGCAAATGGTCTCTAGGTTCCACAAAATGACAATATAAACACTCCACAGATTGCAATCCTACATCACATCGTGCTATTTCAGCCATCAGTTAAGGCTGATACCACAGGTCTTTTGTTCATGACAAAGCTAACTTAAAACAGCTTCCATCTTCTCCAAATTCACACCTTCCCCTGCTCTCTCAAAGCGGGAAAATACCTTTGCAACTGAAACTTCAAAATAATGTAAAATTAGGGCAAGGAAAAAAAATAACCCTATGGCTAAGAGGCAACCACACAGCAGAAGATGAGGAAGGAAAACTTGTAAGAGACTTGTTAAGACTTACAAGAGCGTGTAGGCAGGTTTGGGGGTGGCCCCGCTGCACCCCCCACAAGGTCTGCTCCGAGTTCACCAGTCGTACCGGCGGGACTGTCTGGAGGGAGAATCCTCGGGGCCCTGGATGGCCAGACGAGTCCCTTCGGCCCACCCGGCTCAGGGGGGGAGAGCAGCACCTGGCTTGGCTGGCAGGAGGAGGAGGATACGGGCATTACTCACTTTCATCCATGTTGATGTAGTCCTGCCTCTCCTCCTGGTCACCTGTGCGATGGTTCCGGGAGCGCTGCATGATGTGAGCCCTGTCCCTGATGTGGTGTCCGATGGACATCTGCTCCAAGCCACTGTCCGAGTCCCTTACGGTTCGTCTCGTCTCACGGATCTGGGGGCAGGTTCCCAAGTGGAATCAACATTTTCATTCCTTCTCCCAGGCCCCTAAGGCACCCTGATTCCTGCCTCCAGTATTTTGGCCAATTTGCACTGCCACCACTCCCAGGATGTCAGACACAACATTACAAAGAGGGAAGAATGGATTCCCCACTGCCAGCTCTTCCCATTTCCTCCCAGGGGCCCTTGGCACGGTTCAGCGAGTCACAAGAGCACAATGTGCTCCTCGAACTGCAGCTGACTGAGAAGCCAAAGTGCTGCAGGTGGCCACCCACAAAGGCACCAAACGAAGCCTCCCCTCACACAGCAAAGCCAGCAGCCTCCTCCTTACCCCGCCAGGTGCTGAACGCATCTCTGAGGTCTCCTGATAGACTTTGGGCCCATCACCCAGGTTGGAATAAGAGATGACAGTTGAGGAGGTAAATGTCTGGCAGTTAGCACCACTTGTCATATGCTCCTGCAAGAAGGAATGGGGAATGGTGGAAAGAAGGGATGGCAGGGAAGAAGAGATGGCATTTAATTCCCTCGCTACAACGAAGTAAGAAGTTACAATTAGATGAACATAATCCCCATGGGTCTCTTTTTCTGGAGAATACACCTTCCTGTTAAATTAATACTTATTTCTTGCTAAACATGTCCACCCACACACTTCCTTCCTCACCCCTCTCCTCTCCCTGCACTCAGGAGCAAGCTCCGTCACTGACTCCCAGTGATGAAGCAAAGCTTACAGCCTCTGCCACCTTGGCAGGTGTGGCTCAGTCCATCTCAAGCAGCACAGTAAGATAAGAGCTGGGATGGAAGAAGAATCCTCAGCACTCCCCTCAATACAGAACGGGTCATGGAGGGTTCTTACCATGTTTCCAATCATGTCGTTCATCATCCCAAACATATCTATGAAGCCACCTGCCTGATAAAAAGGAAAAGAGAAAACAAGAGTAGTCAGTCTGGGAAGGGACATGAGGAAAGAACAACACACTGTCTGCAAAAGAACCTGCTGCCTAAGAAGAATGTTGATTTTTTTTTCCACATTCTTTCAGTAGCGCAGAAAACAAAACCAAAACAGAATTTGGGGCTGCTGCTCTCTCCATTCTCTCAAGATGCATTGCCCAATGTTCTGGCAAAGGTTGTTCTTTTACTTTGGATCCAACTGTCAACGCACTGGGGTTTGTGAGCTTGGGGACTCAGCAACATTAGGAGAAGAAATCTCAGCATGTTCACTAACAGTGATCATAAGAAAATTTTCACCGATTGTTTTCTTTCTAGCATAACAACAAATTTGCTTACTTTCCCCTACAAACACCTGCCTTTTCCATCCTGCAAACCTGCATGCTGCAGTAACACCCTGGGCCAGCAGGTCTCACAGGTTAATTGTGCAATATGTAAACAAAATTACAATGTCAGCTCAAACTTGCTGATTTCTTTTTTTTTTTGTTTCCTCGAGTAGCCTCTTGTTCTCGTTTCCAGCAGAGCAGTACTCACACACAATGTTATTATGCTTTGAAGTCTATGTGTTTGTAGTCTTATTAATCCTCCTCTGAGCTACAAAAATTCCGGGACGCTGGAGTCTCTTTCATTGAGGCAATTCTGCAGAGCAAGACAGCTGAAGCTGCTGCATCTGGAATAACCTATTTCCACTGTGTTATTTCGGTGGAAGACGGAGATCAGGACTCTCCGAGCATGGTGCTCTCACGTACACACAGCCATTCTCAGCCCTGTTCACCTGAAGAATTCTGCTGGCTTCTCCAGCCTCCACCACTGGCAAAGGAGGTGCAATAATCCTCTGCCTACTGATGGCCAAGTCCTTTCCTCACATCCTCACAGCTCCTCCATCACCTCCAGATCTGCAGCTTCTTTTCAGACATATGAGGTCATTAAGGGACTACCTGCTCTTCCCAGATATTAACTGTCCCAATTCCCATGAAATACTGTGCTATAACAGCTTTATGACTTTTCTCTGGTCAAGGTGCAAATACAACCTCCACATACACACAGATGAGACTCTCTCTTCAAAAACAGCTCACGGACAGGATTAAAACATTAGAGGGGAAACAAGGTAAAGGCCTGAAGTCATAAAGCAACTCAATGAGAGGTCCAGGAGAAAGCAGATGCTTCCAGTTTCAGTTCAATACCTTCATCTCTATTCCATTTACTATAAATCTAAAGCTCATCCTGGTCTCCTCAGACATTCCCATCCTCCCTACCTGCTAGGATAGCAGGTCAGGCTCACAGATGGCTACATTTTAGCACTGGTTGCACACAGTGCTGATGAATCTCGGTATGGAGCCACTACTTGGAAAGCCTCTAATCTGACCCAGAAAAACAGAAAACTTACCATGCCGAACATCCCAAAGGGTGAAACAGCTCCTGCCTGCCAGGAGAACAGAAAAACAGACCAGAAAATGACTTTGCAGCAGCCAAACACTAGATCCTCATCAGAACACAGTAATCCTACTCAGAAACAGAACTGGGAACACTCAGGCTCTACAAACAGATCAAGAAAGCGCCCCACGGATTCCTGGGGGTTCGAGCCATATCACCCCTACAAACCAGACATGAGGTGATGCTCCTAAATTTCTCCCCATTATATGAACTCACATCCTTGAATGAGAAACAACACATATTTATCCCCTTTCTCCCATCCAACCTAGAACACAGTTGCATTCAACACCTCAATACAGGTGGAATAAAGAACGGGACCAGAACACCACTGCTTAAGAGATTTAGGCAGTGATAAAACCACTTGTGTGGAGGAGAGGGGGGTGCCCAGCCCAGGAAGGGTGGGAGACAGAAACAGAGAGATGAGTGTGAGAGATTCTAGGCTGCACCCAGCGCCTGTGTTACCTGCATCCTGCGGCCAGCCTGGCGAGCGCCGGGGGTGGTGCCGTCGGTGATGCCGAGGAGCGGCGCGAACCCGAAACTCCCAGACAGCATGCGGTTCATGTGCTGCCGGTGCATGGCAAAAGGATCCCTGTGGGAGACGTGCAGAGAACAAGGGTGAGGACAAAGCCCCATCTAATCCGCTCCTCCCAGCTCTGTGTTATTCTTACACAACCGTGCGTCCCGTCCCGAGCTGAAAATTCAGAATCCTGAGAGGTCTGTGTTGTCCATGGTGATTACTGGGGATGGAAGGGATCTCTGGATCCCATCACATTTCTTGTGAGAGGAGGTTTCATAGCACAGAAGCCCTCTCAGGTACTAATTTCTGTCTGCTCAGAAGCAGGTTGGTGTCCTGCTTCAGTACTGCTCTGGAGCCAAGTATGGCCAAGGCCACTCCAGAACCTCAGTGCTCTAACATCTTTTGTAGGTGCACAGAGAGCTGCCTGGCTACACTTAATGGCACCAGGGAGCAGGAGATCCCACATCTCATCCTCTCACCCCTCCATGTACACGGACACACACAGTGGACTGCATGGCCTGACACCCCTCTGGCCCCTCAGGGGTTGAGACCACATACAGCTTTTCCAGATTTGAGGGAGAAAGGGGACAGTAACTGAGATGCCCAACTGGTTTTCCCTTCTTTTGGAGCCTCCACTTTGAGGTCTGCACGCACTCACACAGGTTGGTGAAGCAAGAGGAGGAAAGGGAGGGTAAGGATAAACAGTCACAGAATAGGGTGGCCACAGGAAGAAACTTCTGGGAAATACCATAGCTTTTTTCCTGCACATCCTGTAGCCTGCAATTATCCCTCTTCAGCATTAATAGCACAGGCTATTCCTGAGATGACAGAAGGACCCACTACTTAAAACCAATACTTTTCTGTCTCTACTGGAAATGCTTCCCATAATAAAAGCTAGACTCATACTTGCCATGTTAATGAGAACACGCTGTCATTCGGTGACTAACTGGGACATCAAGGTCTCCTCTCCTGCTAATCTCTCCTCAAAGCTCATAAAATTCTTGCTTACTATTGATTTCATAAGCAAAAAATTGACTATTCTTCTACATACATAAATTTCACCAAATTTCTAGTAGCGTCTTGTCTAACATAATCAAATTCTTCCTGTATTACAGTCTATTCCTTATCCACTTTGGCAAGGGCTGCCAACTTAGTGTCACTGCCAAAATTTATCAATAGCATCCAATTTCTGTACTGAGGATGGAAACAAAAACATTCAGTGAAAGGAATCTCAGGAAGAGTTCTTGGGACCTTTGTTAGATTTCAATACTCGTGTTTCAAAACTACTCGTTGTTTTCTCTTTACTTTGTTCCTCACAACTTGACAACTGCTTCAGCAGCCTTCTCCAGCTCCATTAATGACTTCCTGTGCAGAACAGCAACAAATACTGGACAGAGCAGCAGATTTTATCTATCTCAACTGCAACCCTACTTTGCATAATGAAAAAAAAAAAAAATCCTTGCGCAAAGAAAAAAGATTAGTTATTATTCCAGCCCTCTCTTCCTCTCAGACAGCTGCGATGCCTTTTGGCCTACTTTATTACGCTTCCCTCCAAGACCACGCTCCAACATCGCAGGAACGAGACGGACGCGACCCCCGTCACTCGCCGCGCTGTCCCTCCGGAGGATGTCCGTGTTTGTGCCCAGCCGGCCGCGCTGCCGCGGCGCTCCCGGGG
>NW_005054320.1:8043305-8050067 GCF_000277835.1 Geospiza fortis
CCCTGGCGCCCCCCGCGGGCAGCAGCTCCCGCCGGGCAGCCCGGGAATGGGAATGGGAACGGGAACGGGAATGGGAATGGGTGGTAACAGAGGCACCGGGCAGGCCCCATCGCTCCGCAAAGCTTCCCCAGCAGGGGCAGCGCGGGGGCAGGCAATTACCCCTTCTCTCTGCGGACCAGTGACAGGACCCGTGGGAATGGCCTGAAGCTGTGTAAAGGGAGGTCTAGGCTGGATATCAGGCAAATGTTTTTCACCCAGGGGGTAGCTGGGCACTGGAACGGGCTCACCAGGAAAGTAGCCACAGCACCAAGCCTGACAGACTTCAAGATGTGTTTGGACAACACGCTCAGGCACATGGTGCAACCCTTGGTAATGGTCCTGTGCAGGGCCAGGAGCTGGACTCTGGGATCCTGATGGGTTCCTTCCAACTCAGAATATTCTGTGATTCTGTAGTAACCCCTGTGGCTCGTGGCCAGCTGGTTCCCGGCCAGAGTCCACAGCGTTGCCTGGCTGCTGCAGAGGCAGCACTTATCATCCCAGGCTTCCTGCACGGCATGGGCATGTAGGAGGCACCCAGAGAGCTGCTGGGCTGTGCTGAGCACATGGACAGCGAGTGCACGCAGTGCTCTGCTGGCGGAAGCAGGCAGGATACTTTGTAAGCCAGCTGTGGGTCTTCACCGATCCTGGACAGCCGCTGGGAACCACAGGCGAAGAGTAGGTACTTGTGTGAACCCACAGCAGTGGTGGGGAATCTCCAGAAAGCAGGGGGATGACACCTGTGTCACCATCTCTGGGGAATGCTGGCTGCCTTCAGCCCCACTGGATTACAGGGAAGGGAGCAGTGACTCATCCCAGCTCCAGCCCAGGGCACGCTTCCTCAGTGCTGCCTCTGTTGACTCTTGCATCCGGCCCACCGCGTGCAGGAGCCAGGCTGGACCCGTGCCAGAGGACTGGAAATAGCAGGTTGCAAGAAGGGGTTGAGAAATTGAGCTCCTGAGTTGTGGCAGGAGCCGTGTCCTTGGATTTTGGAGTCTGACAGAGGAAAATGACCCAGTAGCATGGTTCACATGTGGAATGCGTAGAGGACTTGGCAACACTTCTTGCTCCAGCAGGTCTCAGAACTGCTGGGTATTGAGAAAGAAGGCCTCTCACAGGAGGGCTCCAGCCTGTGTGCATGCAGAAGGCTCTTCAGAAGTCCCTTCTGTGCACAGAAATTGCATTCTGCAGAGGCTGAAACCAAAACACCCACAATAGGGGAACTGTCAGCAGCACAATGGCGCAGGATCATGAGGTGGACACAAGTGCTATGGGCAGGGCACGGGTTAAGCAGGGCCAAACCTCTCGGAGGGAGGTTGTTCACAAGTGAGCTGCTGAAACAGCTCCTGTCACCAGCTCAGAGCTCATCCGTGAGTGCTGAAGTTCACACAAAGCCCCTGTTGGCGCTGCCTCAATCTCTCTGATGCTGCTTCTGCAAACCTGAATCATCCTCCAGAGACCTCCAGTCTGGAAAGCCTTTCCTGTCTGGTGTGTTTTCCTTTTGCTCTGAGGCACTCTTGGTGTTTGATTGGAGTGCGGAGCTGACCTCAAGTGTCAGGATGCAAAGGGAGGTAAAGATCTTCTAGGGCAGAATGTAAACATCTCTTTCACTTTTCTTCTTTTTTTTCTTTCTTTCTTCTTTTCCCCAGATCTGGGATAAAATAAATTGCTGTCCCCTGGATACTAGTGATCCTCCCACTCCTGCAATGTCCCAGAGATGGTAGGGCTCTCTCAGTTTTTCCAAATTGTAAGTCAGGCATTGCAGCCTTCAAACACAGAGGGGAAAGGAACAGAAGGGAGTCTGGAACAAGCACTGCTCTGCAGATCCCTTTTCTGTCCCTAATGCTGCTCCTCTGCAAGTGCAACCCCAGGGCTGGGTTTGTGAGAGTGGGGACTGAGGCTGTGCCTCTCCCTGGGTATTTCTGCAGCCTTACAGGCACTCCTTACCCCTGATGGACGCCTTACCAAAGGCTGCATTTCGGGGGCCACTGCCAGTTCAGCAAACCTCGAGGGAGCCTTGCTTGCAGAGCATCGTGCTGGTGGCAAACGCTGTGCGAAACCCTGGAAGGAGGAATTAGAACGGCAACCTTTTCGTGGAATGTGGACAAGGTCTGAGGAATGCAGGATCTGCCGCTGCAGTGTTCCTAGGAGAGGTTTCTGCCCAGCACTCACGGCGTATTGCCCGATGTGCTCCAAGGGGATGGCCACAGGGATGTGAAAGAGAAGCAAGGCTCCCATCTTGCTCCTCTCGCACTCTCCATTCAGGCCGCTTCTCTTTTCACCGCGAATCAAAACCATTACGTCTCTCCGTTGGCTTTCTCTCTCTTTTTTCCCTTGGAGCTGCCCAGGTTGCGCAGGGGGCGGGGGAAGGGCAGGAGGTGAGCGAAGGGCAGAGCGGGGAGCGATGAACGGCGCCGCTGCCCCGGCCCCGCCTCGCCCGCGGCCCCCCGGGAGCCCCGGCCGCCGGGAAGGCGAACCGAGCGCCACGTGGGGAAGGCAAATAAAGGCAGGGTGAGACACCGTGCCTTGTACCTGCTGCCGGCACGGACCCAGCATTTGGGCCGGGGAGGCAGAAACAGCTGCGGGGGCCCCGTGGCCGTCTGGAAGACAAAGAAATCCTCGTTAGCAGAAGCCAGAGCTGCCCACAGCCGTCTCCTCATTGGCTCCCTTCGCCTGTGCCTCTTACGTAATCCTCACCCAACAACCAACTCTGACCTCAGTGAAGGGCACCCTGAGTGAAGGACAGCTCTGATTTGATCCTCAAATGTGAAAATTCGTGTTTGGGATGCTGCAGCCAGCTTGTGGTGGCTGCAGCTTGCGTTGTGTGGCAGCGATTACTTTCAGAATATTTTGCTCGTGTTAAGAGTGTGTCTGTCACACTGTGAGCGAGAACCACGACCTCCATCTGTGCTGCGTTAGCAAAGAGAGGCTCACAAAAAATCACGATTGAAAACAGCCTTCCTCTTTCCAGTCTTCTGACAGGCTGTGTCACCCCTCGTCATTCCCTTCTCCTCCTCTTGCTTCTTCTTGTGTTACCTACCCTGCTTCCCAGCCCTCCTGCAGGGCTTATTTAAATATGCTGCCTCTCAGGAAGCCATTTCCCAAATGCAAAGTTGGCCGGTGGTTGAATTCTTGGCTATTTCCTCTTAAATTCGGTATAGGGCATCGTGAAAGAAGAACAAAGCGGATTATCTGCTGGGATTTTTAATGGACACAGTACAGCAAGATGAACAGCGTGGGTTAAATACATAAATGCATTCAAACACATTCCCTCTGCACATTGAGATTTTGCTACTTTTGCTGTGAGTGAAAGGACAGATATTTTGTATTTATGTAAATCTAAGAAAATTTAATGCAAATTCACATCCTCCTGCTCTTTTGTTATTCAGCAAACAGTTTGGAAGTGGTTTGGAACCACTTAGGAGTTAGCTCAGTAAATATAATTCTTAAAATACCCAGTTATTGTGTTTTGCTTTTGCTCAGAAAATGGCTCGCAGTTAGTTAGTTCAGCCTTCAAAATAAACACAAAAGTCACCGTCCCCTCTGCCCCCCATCAGAACACAGTGACATGACTAGCAAGGTAACAGACCAAAATGCATAAATAATTGCTTCTAGGTGCATTCACCCCGCGTTTGCTGGGAGCAGAAGAATAGATGCCACGCATGAAAGCCCAAACACATCTCAGCCACGTGCTCACGTATGATGGCACACGCCGGCGAGCTCAGCGCACGCCTCAGTAGAAAAGTACCATGTTTTCCACACTCACAGCAGTAAGAGAATGTAACAGAGGGAAAATATCCCCTCCGTACACAAACAGGTATGTACTGCACCTAAACACACGCACACACCCACATAAACACCAAGCACAAACAGGGTGCAGCACCAAATTTGTGACACTGGACGGAGAAAATGACATTCCCATTGTTGTCTGGGCTGCAGGCAGACATGGACAGTGTCTGTTCCACATAATGATCTGTCATGTAACTTCTGCACCTCCCTCATTTTGTCTAAGGATGCAAGTGCCCAAAAAGGATGGAATATATTCTGCTGAGCTGGCAAAGCAGCTACAGACAAAGCCTAGAGAACACAGTGAGCAGGGACGGGCATCTGCAGAGCGCACAATGAGTGTACTTGCGTTTGCAACAAAGGGGAAAGCACAGATGGGAGAGAGGAGCAGAGGAAAGCTGCAGATCGATCTGGCAGGCGAAATGCAGAGTGGCACGGATCAGGTGGAGGAGCAGGAGTCACAGGGAAGAGCTAGGTGAGACAGTAAGTGGATACCTTCAGGGCTTGAGGGAAGCAGCTGCACACTAGAAGCCCAGGGAATCTCACCACTGGGATCTAAAGGGCAGGAAGAGTCAGAATACAGAAACAGGCAAGTTACAAGGAATGAAGAAAAATTTCACATTGGAATTTAGGGGAAAAGTGCAGTTGATACAATCATGCAGGGCAAAATCGGACATGTGAAAAACAAAGGAGGGGATGTGAGATGAATTTTGTACATGAGATACACGATGTCACAAAGAGAAGCCAGGGAGAGGGCCATGGGAAGAGTGCTTCAAGAACACAGGTAGGAGACAAATGCCAAGAAGCAGCGGATGAGGGAAAAATTGCAAAGGGGATGGGGTGGGGAGCATGGAAGGGACAATGTGAGGTTGCAGACTGCAGGTGCTGGGGAGGAAAGGAGAGCTCGCTGCTGCCATGCCAGCTTGCAGTGCTGACCCCACAGCTCCATCCCACAGGTTGCTGGAAACAAGCTCCCCTTGCACAAACAGGTGTTTGTCTGTTTGCATCTGTGGGTGCGCAGTCTGTGTCAACGCGCAGCTTGGGGCACAGGAACGTCTCTGAACATAATCCTTAGCTTTCTCCCCTCTAGGATGCTGTGTCACGGCCTGTTTGTGCATTAATGTGAAGATGTCTTTGCCAAGGGATATGTGTCAATGTAATTTTGTGTTTTCAGTGGTTGAGTGTGTAAAGGAAAAGGATCCTGGAGAAAAAATCCTGGATCGGTGAGGAGAACAGCAGAGCAATGAGCCATGCACCTTCTGACAAGCAGAAGCAGAGAGGAACAATATCTGGCCACTATATGGATTATTTTGGGTCCTATTTTTAAGTGTATATGTAGAAACTAAGATTTTCTTCATGCAGAAGAGAAGGATGAAAGAGGGGTACTTGAGCCAAACCAGGGCTGGAATGCTCATAGCAGCTAGACCTGAGAAATCGGCCAGATGGGTTTTGTGAAACAGGAGGGGGAAAAAATTAGTGCATGCATGTTCATAATTTGGTTTATTTTGGTACTAGTCTAGCTGTGTGTGTCTGAGTTACAGGACTGTTTTTGGGGCAGGCACTCTGCACTGTGTAGCTGGGAAGAACATCAATTAGTCAGATCATCAGAGAAGCAGCTGTAGCTGTGGAGGAGACGAGATGGCAAGGGGGACCTTCTACCTCCCTGTCACACAGATCACAATTTATCCAATCCCTTTCATACTTTCCTTCAGGACATATATATTCGGTGCTCTATGTTCCACGAATACCAATGGCTTTTGCCATTAAATGCTCAAATTGAGACACATTCGATTAAACTCAAGAGCACCAGCTCTAAATCCTGACTTTGCACAGAGGCTGAGTTTGTGTCTGGAGGACAAGAAGGGCTTGTGTACCTCAATACATTTTCCAACCAGATGGGTTTATCTTGCCTTGCACCTGCGAGAATGACTGTGTACACGTGTATGTGAAAAATGCGTATTTTATGATTGGATTTTCGCAAATATTAAAATGAGTATTATACGTGTTGTGTTAGAAAGTAATGCTGTATTAATTCTCTTAAGTAGCGTGTTAAATATAGTTTTAGGTTATAAAAAATGTTAAAATAGAAACTATGCTATGTGGGATACTTTTTTTTGTAAAGAAAGGACTCGCAGTGAGATAGCAGCCACAGGACACCTAAATCTTTCAGAGAAAAATAATTTATTACTCTCTTATCAGAAGAAACAAACTTTTTCCCACCTCGAAGGCGCTGTTAGGATTCAGAGGAAGAAGTTGACAATGACCAGACAGAATCCTGTATTTGAACAGAATTTATGCATCATGTGTGAAGTGTGTGAATATGCAACAGGCTGTTGCTTTTAAGGGTTAATCCTCTGTTAATTGGGGTCCTTTTTGGGCTCATGCTGCCCAGAAAAAGGTACCTGGACATCCGTAACTCTTTGTCTCTATTGTCTCATATTGTCCTAATTAAAATTGTCCAAATTATTATTCCTCTAATTGTATTACTATTTTTATAACCATTTTATTACTATTAAACTTTTAAAATTTTAAAAACAAGTGACTGGCGTTTTTCACATGTACATCTGTACGCGCTCAGTTCTGTACGTAGGTAGGCCTGCAAATTTGTGCAGATTTATCTTCTTTTTTCTTTTGTATGAGCCTGTGACTAAGAGCAGGACAATATAAACCTTCTGGGAAAGGTGAAGGGAATTTAGTCATCCCAGTCTGCTCAAGCTGGTAACCAGAGGGCTGAGTGGCGGCTACAGGAACATCTGTTTCATTAGCAACAAATCCCTGCAGATTCACGTCACCACCTCGGTTCTGCAGGAAGGACCTTTGGCTAAAGGGAGACGAGGAGTTGGGCGATGATCCTTCCCAGCCCGGAGAGAGGCAGCGGCAGAATGTCTGCCAGACTCCGGGCCCGAGGCGGGCGGCAGGGGTCAGTGTAGGACGCCGTGC
>NW_005054320.1:8050808-8051290 GCF_000277835.1 Geospiza fortis
CGGCGCCTTGCGGGGACCCGCGGTGCGCCCCCGCTGCCGGGCGGCCGCGGCTGAGCGCACATTGTTCTAGCGGCCCGTCCCTCTCCCCTCCCTCCTCCGCCTCCTGTCCCTCTCTCCTCCCTCCCCAGGTCCCTCCTTCCCTCGTCACCGGCGCTGTATAAATCCCCTGCCCCGGCGGATCCCCCCACCGCGGGAGACCCTGGTACTTTGGCCCCCGGGGCGGGATCCTGCCGCCGCCTGCGGACCGCTGGGACTTTGCGCTCCCGCCGCTGACCCCTTGTCACTCTCGCTCTCCCTCCCTCGCACGATTCCCACCGGCCTCTTCCCTTCGCAACCAGGGGGCCAGGATGTCAGAAAAACGCGTTGAGGAGGCACCGGCGGAGCTGAGCGCTAAGGTGAGACACCTCCCTCCCCTCCCGCTCCCCTCTTCCCACCCTCGCGACCGGCGGCGCTCCCGGCGGGAGGGGAGGGAGCGGGCTCGG
>NW_005054320.1:8051601-8054862 GCF_000277835.1 Geospiza fortis
TTTTTTGGTAATAAATCGTTAAAACTCTTCCGTGCCGCTTCTGGTTTCCACACGCGTGTGCAGGCTAAAAGTAGCTGTGACGCGCGTTCGCTGCTGTTTTCCTTTGTCAGGCGGGCGGATTTTACGCCTAATATGTCTTCTCCTTGCCCGCTATGCCGCCTCTCCTCCCAGCCTTCTTTGTCTAGGCATCCCTGTCTTTTATTCTTTTATTGCCTCTGACCGCCGGAATGTTGTTGGTTTTCCCCCCCACTCCCCCCGCACCTCGTTTCATATCTAGGAAAGGAAAGAAAAGAAGGAAAAACTCGAAGAGAAAGCAGTCCACAAAGAAAAGAAGAAGGAGATAGTAGAGGTGAGGCTCTTCTGAGGGACGGATTTGGTGACGTCGGGGAGGTTTTTGTGCTCGCTGTGGGTAGAAAATGTGAAGGGAATGTGGGAGATTAAGAAAGAGGGCAGGCCAAGGAAGATCCACATAGAGGTAAAGGGAGAGTAGTGAGCTCCTGGATAATTGTGGAGAATGAGCCTTGAAGGACTTGGTGTAGTCAGCACAGCCCATCGGGGAGAAAAAAGGTCAGAGAAGGGAATGGAGCCGAGAACGAGTGGGAGAATGTGGCACGGGAGATGTGGTCCTGCGCCCACTGGGGTATCCCGCGGTGCACAAGGAGCATGTGTTGGAGAAGGTGGGGGGAGGAGCAGTGAGGAAACGCACAGATTGATGGAGGTCGGGAGGGATCTGGAAGCAGATGTACCGTGAGCCTCGGCTAAGTCATTAGCCTGTAATCAGAGAGATGCTGTGGTGGTTGGGAGGGATGGCAGCAGCTCATCGGGATGTAAGACAAGGAGCTTCGTGTTGCTGGGCATGGACCGGAAGGATGGGCTTTGTGAAGGAGGGCTGGTTGGGAGGAGTGTACAGCAGGGCTGGTGGGAATAACGGTGTCGGAGCAACAATGCACTCAAATGCATACCTGGAGTGGCTGGAGCTCTGGGACTTGTTGTGCTTGTAGCAAAGAGCACGTGGAAATGTCATCCTGGCACCAGTTTCTGCTCTGACTGGTGTGTTTCATTCAGGATGAGGAGAACGGAGCTGATGAGGATGATGAAGAGAATCCCGATGATGTGGATGAAGAAGAAGGTGGTGATGAGGATGAAGGTAGGGAAAATTGAAGGAGGCTGCAGAGGAATAGAGGATTGTGGAGGGAAATTCTCTCTCTGATCCCTCTTGACTGTGAGATAAGATTCCCTTAAATGCTGCTTCAGTTTAACTCATGGTTTTCCTTTCTTGGTGGTGCTTAGAAGCAGATGAGAATGGGCAAGAGCAGGATGGCCACGCAGAAAAACGATCTGCAGAGGAGGAGGAGGTGAGCAGTAGTGTCAGAATAATGGTGGGGAGAGGGAATGGGGCTACTTGCTGCTTGTTGATCAAATCCTTGTGGATACTGCTGCTGAGAATCTCAAATAGGCCTCGGGTCTCACTGCTTCAGGAGCAGATGGGTAAACAAGTCTGATCTGGCGAGGGGATTGTAAATCACTGGATGCTCCTTGTAGGATCCAGGTCCTTCACCAGCAGTTGTGGTGCTGAGTAAGTGAGAGAGTCGAGGTGCTGGAGGTTGTGCTTGGCAATGACCTCTGGACTACCTGTGTCTTCTGGGCTTCAGGCCAGGAGGTGGAATTGTAAGGGTGAGGTGACTGAAGGGTCTGATCTTCCACATGAGGGCAGACCCTGAGGTCTGTCTGGAGTGGTGTGAGCCTCGGCTTCTTACACCTCCTGGATGTAACAGCATGGGCGTGGTGTCCCTCTGGATGGAGCTGTCCACATCTTAACCAGCTGTGTCAGGCGCTCCAGGGTGCTTTAGAGGGGAGTGGATTTGGGGTGGGCCTAACAGAGATTTCCATATGGAGGAAAGAGCAGCAGTTAAGAATTCTGTGTAGAAATTATGTACCTTGGGGTGGTAACTGTTAGATGGTAACTTCCTTCTTTTTCCTCCCTGTGGCTGATGCAGGATGAAGTGGATCCAAAGAGACAGAAGACAGAAAATGGCTCTTCAGCTTGAGTCCTCCCCTCCCATCTCCCCTGTTCCGTCCATCTCTCCTCCTCCATTCCAGCCTGTGCTTGCACTGCCCGTTAGCCTCTGGCTTCACACAATCTCAGATGAGGAAAGATTAGAAAAGCTCTCAGACGGGGAAGACAGCAGTTCCCTTCTCACCCAAAGACCTGGCCCGTCCATTACATCATTCCCCAGCTGAAATTGTCCCTGTCCCTGCATCCCTTCACCACGCCCCACTTCCCAGTGCTCCTCTTCCCTCAAGAATCTCATGGTTTCCTGGGCACACAACCTGGCCAGGCGCTTCACGTGGCAAAGCCCCTCCTGTTCCCTTGTCACTTGTCACCTGCCCACCTGTTTTTGTCACTGGTGTGAGATTCTTGAGAGCTCCCCCCCCCCTTCCCTGCTGCCAGAGCTCCTCCCTGAGCCAGGAGGTGCGGGCACAGATCTCATGTCCCAGGCCAGGCCTCTTCTCATCCCGCAGCTTTCCCGCTGAACCCTGAGAGACAAAGAATATTACAAGCAAATAATGGTTCTATTAAGCGACACACGGAGACAGGATTTATTTTAAGCTTTTCTTTTTTTTTTTTCCAAGTTTACATGACAGCAAGCTGGCCCTCGTGAATTTTTCGGAAGATAAGGGTTGCTTTTATATATGAATTTCATCTGAGCTGTGTATTTTTTTAATTTGGAGGCTTTTTTAAAACAAATCAAGAGAGACACAATTGGGGACCAAACTTTGATTTCCATTTTTTCCCTTCAGATTTTTCTTGTGACCATTTTTTGTAAATTAAAGGCAATATAGCCACAGCGTTTTCTATGGCACAGACATCACGAGGATGATAGATATAAATATATATATTGTTTTCAACAAGCACTGTAAATAAAAGCGTTTAAAAATGTTTCAAACCGCTGGTGTGCATGGCTGTGCCTTCACATCGTGCAGGGCTCGGTGGGAGTTGTGGGCAGAGGGGGTGGCCAGCCCGGCAGTGGGTGGAGAGGGGAGCCGGAGGCTGATCAAGGGGCGTGTGTTGGGTGTTTAGGGGCCCTTTGTTGGGGTCCTGCTCGGTCACAGCGAGGGCATGGCACGAACGCAGGACGAGGCTCCAGGGCTGTCCTGAGTCTCTGGGAAGCGCTGTTTGGCAGAAGGGGTTTGGGAAGGGAAGCAAGCTGTGGCTGCTGGCTGTGGCCCCTGCCCTGGCTGCCTCCAGGCGTGACTCAC
>NW_005054320.1:8055208-8067663 GCF_000277835.1 Geospiza fortis
GGCGAGGGACCCGCTCCGCCCCTGCCTGCTCCCGCCGGGATCCATGGGATCCATGGGCTGCTCCAGCCCAGGAGTGACCCGCACCGCCCCTGCCTGCTCCTGCCGGGATCCATGGGCTGCTCCAGCCCGCGCGTACCTCGGAGCCGCGCTGGTGCCATTTGGTATGCCCGGCGTTCCTCCATTAAAAAATAAAAATACAGATTCTAGTCTCTGCTCCAGATTTGGGCAAGTCCTCAGGACTTCCCCAAACTTTCTGCTTGGCAGCCAGCTTTTACTGCTCAGCGCTGAAGCCGAATTATCAGCGGGTGATAGCATCTCTGCACAGGCAGATTCGAGTTTTCATACTTCCTCCCCAGCACCCGTGCAGCGCCTGGCTGGGGGTAGTGAAAAATGTGCTTGCTAATGAGAAGTTATGGAAGCATAATTCCATCTCTGCTTCCTATGTGGATGCAGCAGCAGTACCACTGGCTCTATCCAGGCAGTCATCCAGAAGGAAGTGGGGCAGCAGCTGATTGTTAGGCCAGCACTAGCAGTGTGAGCAGCCACCCTTCCTTTGCTCTGAGGGGAATACTGTGGGACAGAGGGAAGTGACAAAGGGCTGCCAGGCAGCTTCTCCATGTCTCTATGGGCCCCTCGGCTCCCCAGTTTCTACTATTTCTTCCACCTAACTCATTTTTATTGAACATCTTTGTCATTGTCTGGGGATAGTTAGAAGATACAACTAGAGATACAGAAATAGAAAAATATCTGCTTTGGGGTTTTTTTCACGTTGGTGACCTTCAGGGCATCATCTCTGACTTGAGGTGAGGGTTACAGATAACACAATAGAAAATCACACAGTTTCTTCCCCTCCTGTAGATCTACGAAGATCCATGCTGAATCCAGTGGTATTTTGGCTGACAGAGTGAGCCCAGCAAGCAGAGGCACAGGTTTCCAGAAAAAGTTGAGGATGCAAGGCTTTGCACTGTGCCTCATTTCCAGCTGCCTGTGTGCTTGGTTTGTGTCCGAGCCTGCAGGACACAAACCATCTTTCAGCCTAATTCTTCTCCTACAATGGTATCAGTCGTGTGGTGCTGGTGTTAGCAGGGTAAGAACAAAGCCTGTGTTCACCAGTGATTCCTCAGAAATGATGAAGCCTTTTCGGGGCCTTATTTGCCTTCCTCGTCCCTGTGCTAATTCTCCACTCATTTCATTTAATTCCTGTGGCCATCTGTTAACCTCATCAGCTGGGGGCAGAACTCCCTCAGCTGTCCCCTCCTTGCTTCCCATGGAACCTGCTGCGAGCTCACAGCAGATCTGCTCCTGCCAGCCAAGCAGTGCCAGAGATTTCCTTCTTCCTCCTCCTCCTCCTCCTCCTCCTCCTCCAGGTCTGCTTGCTTTGAGGGAACTGAGGAGGTGTCGCAGTCGTGCTCTTGCAGGCTCTGCTAAACTTCCCTCTAGAGTGACAATTTCTGCTTCTGATGGCCCTTTGGTGTGGTCTGGAAAAGCAAACCCGTACAGCAGCGCAGAGAGCAGGTAGAGCCACCTGTGAGGAGGTCTTAGCTGGGTCCCTGTCCTAGCTTGGATGAGCGAGTGACCCCTTGCTCCCTGGCAGGGATCACTGGACAGGTGGGACCTGGGCCCACCAGAGTGATGAGCAAACCTCCTGAGGGCTGCTGTGGTTGTGAAGGGGGTGCCAAACCTTTGGGGACAGCTCTGGCTGCTGCAGGTGACCAACAACACTGCCTTGTTGGGTGAATAAAACCAGATGTAGCTTTGGGATCAGCTCTGATGTGACCAAGAGAGTTGGGGATCTTGAGATGTCCCTTTCCACCTACCAACTTCTGTGATATGTGAAGGAATAGAGGCCTGCCATTGAAAATATGAGCTGAGTCTGAAGATATTTTGAAGTGCTGAGCCCAGAGATGAATGCTCTTTGTATCTTATAGCTATCACCACCTCATTTCCCCTTAGGCAAATGATCCCCTCTGCCCAGCTTCTTTTGTCTTTCACACCGGTTTTATCTCAATAGATGATACAAGACTGGAATAATCAAAACCATCACACAGGCAGAGCTGTGAACCCTCCTTCAGACCTGGAAAAAGTGAGCCCTCCAGCACTGCTGGTCTGGGAGGAAAACCCTTCTTGCTTCAGGAAAGTCCATAATCACCTTGTTGCGCTAGCTTTAAAAAACCAGTGAAGACCAATTATTCCTCCTCTCTCCCTGGGATCAGGGGTTCTTGAGTCCCTCTGCTTAGGGGACACATTGCTCTGCCAGGTCCCAAATGCCATATGGGAAGCTGAAAGCACTCTCCTTCCCAGATCCTTGGGAAGCCCGTGTACTTTTCCCTCCCACCCCTCTCCCTTATTTCAGACACAGAGTCAAAGACAGCCATGCTCGTGGCTGCTCCAGTCTGCTGTCGCAGGGAAGGAGTCTGTGTTTGCCTGTGTGGGCTCAGGCTCAGGACAGATTGCAGATGTCTCATCAGCGGGTGAATTTGGGGTTTCCTTCTGTGCTGAGCTGACCCCAGCTGGACCCCAGAAGTCCACCAAAGCTGCTCTAATGCTCCCCTCCTCAACACGATGGGGGATAGAAGATACAGTAAAGGCTCATGCCCAGAAAGGTTCATGGGTCAAGATAAGGACAGGGAGAGATCATTCACCAATTGCTGTCACAGGCAAACCAGGGCTCACTTAGGGAAAATTTAATTTAATTTATTAATAACCAGATCAGAATGAGAAAATTAGAAAATAAAACCAAATCTTAAAACACCTTCCTCTCACCCCTCCTTTCTTCCTGGGCTCAGTTTCACTCCCAGTTTTCTCCATCTCCTCCCCTCCAGCAGTGCAGGGATTTGCAGCCAGTTCATCACAACAATTCCTCACAGAAACCACCCCATGGAGCCCCTCCATGACTAAAACCTTGCCATGCAAACCCAGTACTATTTCCTGGTGAGCTTTCATGGTTTTAGCAAAGCCTGGACAGCCACAGGGGTAAGGAAAGACATAAGGTCTCTCAGTGTTCAAGGATCTCAGCCACACAACATGGGCCCAGCGTGGTGCCACCAAGCACAGCTTTGCTCTTGAGGGAGGCACAACAGAAGAAGATGCTTTCCTGTCTCAGAGGAGCACACAACTCCTGTGTGTGCTCTGGGTGACATCTGAATGATGCCGCTTGTCACCAGGGGGCTGGAGGAGCTGCACATTCTGCAGACCTCTGGTGTTTCTTGAAATGACATTTACTGCTCCGCTTCTCGACCCTGTATCTTAAACTCTGCCTCTCAAAGCATCCAGGTCAGCCTCTCCAGTGTCCTGTCTGGGTACAAGAGGCTTTATTCTCAGTTCAGTCCCTTCAGCCATGCAGTGGGGTCATGTCAGCAGGGTGTTTGCTGCATGTCCTGCAGTGAAGGATCTTGTCCCTAAGTACAAAATGTTACCAGGGCTCCCTGCATCCAAGACAGAAGATCCTGCAACCAGTAAAGGATGTAAGATGAAGCAAAAGTAGCCAGTTTCCAGAGCCCTGTGATTACCTGTGTCTGCCAATACCTCGCTGGCAGCTCAGGCAGAGTCATGGCTTAGACTTTCCCTGGTCTTACAACAATTCATGCATCATTTTAGGGTGCATTTACTAGGCTGCACGATTTGTAATGCAAACTTCCAAAGCCCCTTGCCTGAAGCATCCTTGGGCTGCACAAAAAGGTCTTTGCTGGACAGCATTTCCCAGCATAAGCCCAGCACAACCCCAGGTAGGCTTGTCCATCAGCGTGCCAAAAAACTTATACCTGGTTGCTGTTTTCTTTTGGGAAGTTTCTTAGTACTTATAAATATTTTCCTGTGTCAGATCCAGTTTTGAAAAGAGCTGAAGTTGTTGAATATGGCTCCAACAAACCTCCTGAGCTTCCAGGACAGCAGCATGGTAAATATGGACCCAGATTTGAGCTGGGAATTTGATGTTTCTTCACAAGGTAAATTTCACAGAAGATTCAGTGGGGATGTTTGGAAAAGCCAGCCTTGTAATTCAAATGAGTCAGAAGGTTTTGCTCATAACTAAAGAAAATACTGACTGCTTCAGGGTCTGTGAATGCCTTCCCATAGCTGTGGAAATAAGCATTCTGCTATGGCATTGCTAATGGTGTGCCATGCTGACTCTAGTTCCTCATTGGCAGAGGATCCTCTTCTGCCTCAGTATCTCTATGCTTTAAAGGGCTTGCAGATCAAATCCTGACTCCAGATCAAATCTCAAATCTGTGGCAGGATCCCTCTAGGTGCTCCCAGTATCCCCCAGGGCTGTTTATGCTTTTCCTTCCAAGCCCACAGATGGGATTCCAGACTGCAGACAGGAAGGAGGACGGGGTGTCATGGGGTTGGGACGGAGAGGTGACACCTGTGGTGTCCCAGCTGCTGCACAGCACAACCCTTAGTGCTGCATATGTTCTTATCCCTGAGGACCCCGGGGTGAGCTCCAGCAGGACCAAGTCCTCCTGCCTCAGCTTGAGGCACAAAGGCTGAGCCCAATCCTTTTTTCCCAAGCCTGTGCTGAAGCAGAGCAGCAGCCTGGGAGAGCAGGCAGCACACCCAAACGTGGCTCAGACCTCCCAGCGTGGAGGGCTCACTTCAAGCTGCTTTTCTTGCTCCTGCGGGACAGATTTGTCCCAGGAGAGGCGCGGCTGGAGCCCTCGTAGCGCAGCTTTCCCACCTGCCAAGGCCCCTGGTGGCACCCAGCCCCACGTGTCCCTGAGGGCACGAGTGGAGCAGGCTCCATCCCAGGGTCCCTGTACCCAAAATGCCGGCACAGGGCGGGCTGGAGCTGGGGATGGCTCTGCTCACCCAGCAGCGGTGAAGCTGGAGAGCTGAGGTGTCCCTGTGTGGTCACTCACGGTCAGACTGGTCATGGCTGCTGTCCCCAGGATGGTTTGAACACACACAGTGTCTCTATGGCTTCAGGAGGCACAGTCCTTTGCCTATAGACAGTCCAAGGCAAGCCCAAGGGACCTCCACTACAAAGGCACATATGGATTTTGGACCCTTTCCCAGAAGTGTTCCTTCCCTTATTGGATCCCCTGGGCAGAGCATTGGATTGGACTGTCCCACCCTTAGGAGGTAGGCCCAGGTTTTCTCACTGTCTGCAGCTTCAGTTCTACATGGCAGCAATAGCATTTTAAAAGTTTTCTGTCCTTTCCACCCTCAGCACAGTTTATCATCCACTCAGCTGTGCCCAGTCTGTAGGAACATGCCATGGAAGTAATTTTAGTTATTCCCTATTCTAGTTACACACTCACATTTTTTCCTCCTCCGCCTTTTAAACCAAAATTTTACATTGGTCTGTCCTAGAACCCCATGAAGGAGCATATGACCAGAAATTGTGCCAGTGGCAGTGAGTATGTAGCCAGGGGCTGTCATTCCCTGTGGCACTGAGACAGGAAGGCAAGCTTGGAAGAGCATCTCTTGGATCTGTTTCCTCATGAAAACAGCTGCAAGGTGGAACCCCACCCTCAAGAACCTGGGAAGGTTTCCAGATCATCTTCTGGCCCTTGAATGAGTGTGCCACTTCACTTTGAGGACTTCTGGGTTTTTTTTTTATATTGACCCCAAACATTTGTTTTTCACAGACCAGGAAATGCTGTTGCTCTTGGCTTGGTTTAATTTTTTTCTCCTTTTGAATAACTACTCTTGTGCCAGTATGACTGTAGCCTCCTTTTCCATTATTAAGGGTTCTGAACTTTACCTTGGCTCATGGCTGGACCATTTTGCCTGTAATTCCTCCTCTGCACAAGCTGATCTGGTTTTACAGTTCAGACAGGGGACACACAGAGCCATTGGGGTTAGCAGTCCTTCAGAGTGACTTTTATTTTGACTTAATAAGCAGCACACAGAAGAAAATTATAGCAATTGAAAAGAAAAAAAAAAAGCAAAGAAAACATAGAAACCCCTGTATCTCCTTCAGGGCTGGAACAAATGAGCCCTCTGAGCACCTGTAGCTAGGGAAAAAACAGGCAGTCCCTGCCAAACTCAGAGGAAAGTCCCCACACCCACATGCCACCACCACCTCACTTCATCTCAGTCCAGGAGCTTTTTCCTTCCTTTTCCCTGTGTGCCTCAGCTCAGCAGTCATGCTCATCCATGGTTTCCCTCCAGTGGAGTTTTCTTGCAGAGCAAGACAAGCTGGCTTTTACTTCTGAGTCGTGAAAAGGGCACACACCAACTCTCTGGGAGCCCTTCCAGTCAGGGCTGTGAGTAAGGGAAAAGCCTGGAGAAATCTGAGTAGATACTGTTTTATTCTTATGGTGGTGATTGCCTGGCTCAATTTCCTTAATCCTGCAGAGTCCCGTATCCTGGGGCTGAGCAAGGGGATGCCATCAAACATTTTTCATGTCAACAGTCTGCAGGTGGTGAAGAGGCCACGACAAGAGAAACATGCACCTCCTTTCCATACAGATTTTGGGGTTTAATTTAGAGCCTCTGGTCATCTGTGTGTTCCTCTGCTGGAGTGGAGAGCCTGCCTGTAGCTCACATCTTCTGCTCATGGGAAAAAATGTCAAAGGTGGGTTGTGCAAGAGTCAGGGACATCCTCAGCTGCCACTCAGACCAGGTCAGCATATTTGAAAGCCAGAGAGGAACTGATTCTCCACAAATAACCCCATCTGTGTTTGAACTCATATGTACTCCTGGCCTCCACATCATCCTCTAACAAGAATTATACAGTCTTTGTGACACATAAAATGAATTTCCTTTTGCTTGCAGTAAAGTTGCTGCCTGAGTTCACCACTGTTTTCTTCAGATTAGGTAGAAGAAATCAAACACCTCAAGTTCATTCGTTTCAAAGCAAGTTCCCCAGGCTCTCAAGTGAGATTTTTTTTTGTACCAATCTTCTAAATCCTTTTCCATTTTTCCACATCCTTTTTTGAAATATGGACACATTCCAGTAACTTGTGCTGTAAACAGAGGTAACACAATCTGTTCACTCTTTGAGATCCCATTTTATACAGCATGTTATCATCCATCTCCCTCCCTGGAGTCTTGTCTTCCCAGGATACTGTATTCTCTTCTGGAAGTGTGATCCACATACTTTGCTCCTCAACACAGAACCTTATGTTTGAATTCTAAGTGTGACTTTACCAGGGGTCTTAGGAGGCAGTGGCTTCCCCTGAACCTTGCCAAATAGATGCGCCCTGCCAGCAGAGACAGTCACACCTGCAGGGCTCTGAAGCCTCCTCACCATGTCTTGGCAGTATAAGACATCCACGGGCATTTGGATGTTGAACAAATCCTGTGGCAGCCTAGCACTGGAAGCTCAAATTGTCTGAATTTCCAGGGCACTTTCATCTCCTCAGCAAAGGGTCTGAAGTATTTGCACAGGCCACAAAAGCATTAGCTGTTTTATCTTCTACTCTCTCACATGCTGTGCAGCTAAAGAGAGTCCTTGGGTCTTTTGTGGCTTTCAGAGAAAAACCTGGCAGAGAAACCTGTCACAGGGGAGAGAATGCTGCTCAGAGTGTTCTTCTTCTGGAGAATGGGATCTGGTATCTGTAAACAGAAACTTCTTAGAACCAGGAAAAATTATAAATGGCACAAAAAAAAAATCAAGCTTAAACCCATGTTTACTCCCTGTCACCTCAATTGCACCCCAGTGACCAACTTTCTAATATTTAGTGTGCTTTCCATTTTGGGAACCCAGATCTCTCATAGTGACACAGGAGACCCCACCCCTCCCTGGGAATTTTCAACCCAGTCTGGCCTGAGAATCACCTGCTGGGAGCAGAGGGGTGGAGTGGGGACCCAGAGGTGCCTTCCCACCTGAATCTCCCTGTGATGCTGTGGCTAACAAACAGGAGGGTTTGTTTGGGATTGTGGGCCTTTTTCTTAGTGGGGCAGTAGGAGGTATCCTACAGAAGTACACAGGGTGCTACCTGCCATGAGGTGCCAAGTGGAGAGGAAATTGAAAAAACAGCTCAGCTGCCAGCACCCTCTGAATTGCAGTCTGGCACACCATCCTGTTAACCCAGCACAAATGGGTAGTGCTGCAGAGAGGGGCAATCCCATCTTCCCTTTCATCTCTCCTGCTGCCTCTCTTTTGTCAACACTGATGAGCAGCAGAGAATTGATCCAGCTGAAAACTAAACTATAAAGGAATAAATCCATTTTGATTTACAATGAGCCCTTTGAGTTTAAAAATGCACCATCTCCTTCCCTAGCAATTTTTTGTTCAGAGCCAAGTGGCTGGGGATCACCAAATCAGAGACTTTGTTCTCTTCAGGACTATTCTGGAGCACTGCTGTGCTCTTCCTTGCTGTGCCATCACCCACAGCAACCTTCCCTGTGGCTGTACTCTTCTGCAAATGATTTCTCATAGCATCACATGCTCCTTTAGTTACCCTACACTTTCCATATCTAGCTTTCCCACTAAGAAAGAAACAGCATATTCACTATTTATGAAAGCATTGCCTGCAGCTTCCAGAGATGCAGTGCACCATGGGCTCCTCCTCTCCTGCCACCATGCACCATGAAAACACAGCACATGGATCACATCTACTTTTCACAGCTCCTCAGGACACATGCAGCTAAGCCCAGAGCCAGAACCCTCCGTGCCCTGAGCAGCAGCATCTGAGACATGACCAAGGTGCCTCTTCTGTGTTGGAGAGACCCAGGGTGCTGCCCAGAGCAGGGCACAGAAAGAATCTGAGCCCCAGGAGCAGAAGGCACATCCTTTTGTGGTGATTTTTCTCTGAGGCAATTCTATACTCTCAATTGAGAGAAACAGCAGCAATGGGGATATGAGCCTGAAATTTGTGGATCAAACTTTCTCTCTTGGCTTCAGGAGAAATTTATTGTTCCCCCAGATCTGCTGCTGGGTCTTAAGACCAGCAGACATAACCCACATCTGTTCTGGAGGTCCCACAGGCCAAAAAAATCTCCAGGAAAAGCAGCTGTACAGTCTCCCTGCAAAACTGTGAAGAGACTGAAAACCAAAGAAGCCACACCTAAGAAGGGACTATTTTTGCAGTCTGTTGGGGAAATGTGGGTGCCCTGGTTTCACTGCATGTCCAGCATCAGCCTCAGAGCCTGTCCTGACACCGCCTTGCCACCACGTGTTGAGCTCCTGGGTACCTCTTTGCCCTTGAGAGAGCCCACTGCAGCCCTGGGATGTTTGGGAGGCTATTGCATGTTTTTCCATTTCAGTAAAAGCATGAATGCTGCAATGACAGATGAGTCAAAACGTAACCCAGCCTGCTGCATGGATTTTTGTAGTTAATCCACCTCACCCTGTGTGTTGCAAAACACAGGGGCTGTGGCACCAAAGACATCACTTAACTAGATACTGGCCAAGGTCCTGATGAGCCATCACCATCTCCACAGGTAATTTTGGACAACTGAAGGGGATCCTGCAGCATCCCATCTTTCCTGCAGGAAGGGTCTTTTGGAAGAGAATAGTTTCACACTTCTGCACAGCGAATGCTGGCCAGATACAAGTTGGCAGCTGCCAAACATGCCCATGAGTGCTGCAGATTCTCTTCAGTAATTAAATCACCAGTTTTTTGTTTTTGTTTTTTTTTTAGCAGAAATGCAGCCCACGGCTTCAGCCAGCACCTCCCAGTGCTGTTCCTGACTTTCTAATTCAGGTTTCTCTGGGATATTCAGCTGTCTGCTGAGGATTGTCATACAAAGGGTGCTTGCCTATAGCGCTGTAGAAAGAGGCTGCAGATTTGTCCAAAAACCCTATACAGCTACACATTCCTACAGGTGTTCCTGTGGGATTCTGGGAAGCAGGCCACTGCTAGACTCTCTTCAGCAGCATATCAGAGACCTGGGGTGACTCAGGCACTGCCCATCCAGCAAACCCTCTAAAAACCTGGAAAAAAACCCTTTCCAGAAAATCCTCCCAGTCAGGCATCCAGTCACTCTTCCTACTCCAAGAACTTTTGCAGGGGCACATTTTGGTTTCACCCAGGCCTCCTGAGTGATGTGAACTTTCTCCTTTCCAATCCTCTTCTCCTCACTCCTTTTTGGGACCCTCACCTCAGGTGAATGGGTCCCTCTGACATGTGGTATATCCCGCCCCTAGGGGGATAATTTGCTGCTTCCAAGCATCACAGAGGGACAGAAAGAAGACAGGAGCAGCCGCTTCCTCCCTCAAAAAAGGAAGTTTGTGCCCACCCTCAACTTAATTTCATACACAGAATGCATCTCGGGTTGGTGCCTTGGCAGAAACCACCGTGGCTCTCTGTGGATAGAGCAGCTTGCATCCCTCTACTCCAGGGGTGCTATTTCGGTGCCCCTCTACCCCAGGGGTGCTGTTTTGAGATGTTTCCCCACTCTGCACTTCACACAAAGCCTGAAAAGACGTGGGCACTGCCTCTTTCTGTTTCAGTGCTCGGCTGCCTGGCCCCGCTGCAGCAGGGTGGTGGCTTGGGGACCACTGCATCTGTCCCCAGTGCCCAGAGAGGGGCAGCTCCACTCCTTCCCCTCTGCAGCTGACCTCAGACGTCTTTTAGCTCCCTAAACTTCCCAGGCAGTGCCAGAAGTGTTGCAGTTAATCCCAGCCTGATCCCTGGAACCCTGCTGCCTGTGCAGGCGCCTGTTGAGTACCAACCTGCCCAGCAGCTCTTGCTCACCCCACGTCCCTGCCAGACTTTCCCTTCTGTTTCCCCAGGTGTGGCTGCTTTCTGTTTACAGTCCCTTGCCATGGAGTTATTAGTTATCTCGTATTAGTAAGTAACTTGTTTTTGCTTGCTGTGTTTGCTTTTGCACTGGGCAAACAGCAGTCAGGACATTTTACACGAGCTCCTTCTGCGGGGTGCTCTATCTCAGGAACACCCAGACCAGCTGATAACCCAGGCTACGAGCCACAGTGTGGCTCCTTAGATCAGCTATAGCCTGCAAATAAATTCTGCAGCACCTCACAAAGTCAGCATAAAAGCAGAAGATTGTGACTAGCTTCAGACTTGGTGTTGCAAGGACAAAAACAAGAAGGTGGAATGTCTCAGAGGAAAACATGGTATCACACAAATCTGGAAACACAACCAAAAATTCTTTCAGTGACACTAACTCGATGATACTGCAGAACAGACTTTTCTACTCCTATTTTTCTTGGTCAGGGTGGTTTGCATCTGTAAGACATGCCAAGACAGACAAGAAAAGCCATGTATTAAGGTCATGCACAAGGTGTCTGCTTGTTGGAATTCAGGGCGTCCTCTGGCTGAACTGGGTTGCCAGGACCCCTGCCAGGGGGCTCAGAGACCCTGGCACAGAGTCCAAGATGCCTGTGACTTTGATTATGATCCATGGAGCAAATTACCAACCTTATATGAGGATCTGCAAGCCATGAAAGTCTAAGTAGAATAATAATTAGTTTGTCACGGGGTGAAAAATAGATTTTTGGGGTTTTTAGAATGGGGGTTCAGGGGGTAAGATGGAGGAATCTGGGTGTGTCCAGCCTTTCTCCTTCTTCTTCTTGGCCTCCGTCTTTTAGTATAAAAAGATAACACAACCGCTGAGGTGGGTAAAGTGCCTCTGTCTGTCTTGCTGAGCGGACCTTGGCAGGTCAGGAGAAAGAATTTTGTAGATAAGATACAATAAACAACCTTGAGAATGAGAACTGAAGAGCCCTGACTCCTTCTTCGAGTGCCAGGCTGGGAAAAGAGACTTTCTAACACATCTCGGGGTCACTCTGACCAGCTAAAGCTCCGAGATCTGCTCTGGGTGCGCCTGGCTGGAGCTCCTAACGCCCGGCACTGCTCCTAAAGGAGCATTTGGTGAGCTGGGCTCCTGTCCCCCTGCCCCTGGCGCTCCCGTGTAGCCTGCCTGTCATTTCCCATGGCTCTGCAGTGTCCCACAGGAGCCTGGCAGCCTCTCCGCCCAGGGGACCCCCACGGGCACTTCGGGGAAGAGGGTCCCATGCTGATGTTCCTCCGGTCACTGTTATCTCTGCGCCGGGGTCCTGTTCTGGGAGATGACGAAAATGCCACTCGAGGAGTCAGCATTTAAAGCGGGTCGTTAGGCAGAAACGTCACCGTGTCTCTGCTAAAGATAGCCTGGTGCTGAGTAAAAAAGTGCCTCCAAAACCTTCATTTCACAACGTGCTCACTCAGCACAATGAGCCCCAGATATCCCCCGGAGCCAGGCAATGCCCGGCATTTTCCAGGGCTGTCCGTCAGTCCCTTGGGACCGCCTCTCGGGATGGAAGCGCGTCCTCTCCTTTGCTGGTCCTTACAAGGGACAAGCTTTTCCCGGGGTACAGATTCCACTAAGGATGGTCTGGGGGGCCAGAGGGGGACAGTGCCAGGGTGCCAAGGCTACGGGTGCAGAGAGGGCTGAAATGAAGGGGAGAGCAGTGAGCTCGGTGTGTCCCCTGAAAAAAGCCAGGAGAAGGGGAGCAGAGGCTGCTGGACTGTGGAGCCCTACGTGTCTCCCCACCACAGTTCCAGCTCCCTCCTCTCTCTCTGTGTCTCTCTCTCGTCTGCACCCACACACTCACACCA
>NW_005054320.1:8067708-8079692 GCF_000277835.1 Geospiza fortis
CACCACAAACTGTTTTTCTTGAACAGGAGGAAAAAACACCTCCTGACAACTGTCACAACTTCTCCCCCATCTTCACTTGTCTCCTCTTGTCTCATGCAATCCCCTGGGCAGTGTCACACAAGAGGGCACGAAGGGCCACTGCAGAGCAGCCCCTCAGGGGCATGGAGGCACACAAGGCTGCACCTGAACACCAGTCCCACTACTCAGGAGGCTGAGGAGCCACGTGGGATGAAAGATCTGAGAGCTGTCCCAACAACAGAGCTCTGCTGAGGAGGAGCATAGGACTGACTCTCTTTTATCCTCCACCTCCACCACGCAGCTGAGGAAAACCAGAGAGCACATAAGAATTCCTTCTACAGTCAAGAAGCAGCCACTATGAGTCACCTCCCTTCCCTCAGCCTCAGAAAAAGCCCAAGCCCTTGGTGGATGAGCCACCGAGGGGCTTGGCTGTCTGACACTCATCACGAAGGGCTGATAATCTGAAAGAGTCAGAGCCAGTGGGTAGCTGGAAACTGTGAACCACAACAGTGGGGGTTCTCTGAGACAAAAAGGGGGCCCAGGATGAGGCACGTGGATGGAAATGTATTGCCCTGTGCAAAGGTCAGCAGCTGCATGGGGGCCAGGATGAGCCCCCTCAGCACATGAGCTCGAGTGGGTTTCCCCCAAAGCTGCTGGAGCAGGAGGCTTCCTTCCTCACACTCCTCAGAGTGCCACAGCACACAGCTCATCTTTTCAGTGCTTATTTTTTCTTCCTGGATGCTCCCCTCTGTCTCCGTGGACCACTTCAGGTGTGTCCATACCATCCCTGGACTCCAGATTGATGAGTCACATGTGTCCTGGTTGGAGCTTAGCATGGAGCATTAGCCTTTCCTCATGCTGCCTGTGAACTGACCAATGAGAAAAAGCCAAGAAGTCAGCACATTGGAAAGATTAAAGAAGGGGGAAAAAATTTATAATAATAAGAAAACCAACAAAAGAAAGAACAGCAGAAAAAAAGACCAACATGTTCTCAAAAGCCCTGAAAGAATTAGAGAGAATCTGTAAGAGACGGGAAGATCAAACCAAAAAAGGCAAGAGATGAAAGAAAAACATGAAGGGTACTTGCTGGGAAGTGTCTTCTACACTTTTTCCACTGGCTATATAGAAGCGAAACGTGTAAGAAAAACAACAGCGACCCAAAGAATTTCCACTAAAAGATGCTTAGAGCAGTGTCTCTGGTCCCTCCCTCTCTGCCCTCACGTGCCTCGGGCTCCTGCTGGTTTCTTGGTCGTGACGCATCCTCTTAGTGATATGAGGAAACTCGCTGCCCACCTGCACTATAAAGGCATTGAGGGAAATGCTTTGATCAGAGGCAGAGAGAGGGAGAGAGCAGGACAGCAAGCACATCCCACTGACCCCTCTGTGCTCACCCACCCTTTCTGACAACCTTCTTTGTCTATGCCTCATTTTTGCTGATCTCTTCGAGCTCTGGACCTCCTTAAGCACAGAGCTGAGTGAGAAGCAGCCCCTCTCCTGGATGCCACCATGAGGCTGGTGTCCCTGCTGCTGTTCCTCATCTTCACTCTGCTGCTTTTCACTGGTAAGAGGGGTTGAACATATTGGGGAGGGCAGAGTAGCTCACTAATCTGAGTCTGGGTGTTACTTGATCCCTGGAAAGGCTGGAAGGGAGAATTTCTGCCCTTCCAACTCCAGAGAAGGTGGCCAGATATCATGCTGTATCCTAACCCAGCCTGGCAAAGATGGCATCCCCCCTCCCAGAGTGGGATAATACTGAATCCTGCTCTCTGCTCAACTCTCCATCTTGTTACAGATGGCCACATCCTACCAGGATTATCGGAGGGGAGAAGCAGGGAGCAGAAAGTGTGGGTCAGAGAGGGGAGTTCAGCCGTGCTGCCCTGCCACTTGAGCCCCAGAAAGACAAGGGAGAGCTCAAAGCAGCTGCCTGACAAGATATCTGTGCTGTGGAAGAGGCATGGGGGAAGGTATGCCAGGGCCACAAGAGACACAAGTCCTTCTGGGGGAATGGGGGGGTTGGAGGCCCTTTGAGCCCCTTTTCTCCTTCCCCATGTTCCCTCCTTCCTGCCTGCTCCCTTGATCTCATGTTTGCCTCTGGCATGAGCTGCTCCCTTGTCCTGCTGGCAGTGTGCACCAGGAGCCCCACGTGGTGCTGGAGGTTGGCTACTCGGGCCTGCAGAAGACAGCGCAGCTCATGAAGCCCCGGGTGTCGCTCCAGGACCCCGCCTTGCGCAATGGCAACTTCTCCCTGCGCATCGTCCCCGTCCGGAGCGAGGACGTGGGGCTCTACGAGGCACAGGTGAAATACAGGACAGAGGTGCACAGCTGCCATGTGGAGCTGGGGGTGATCACAGGTAGGAGAGGATGGAAAACCTGGGGAATGGTGATTTTGGGGCCAGGGAGGTTGTAAAGGTGGGATGGGGTGGGGATGCTGTGTTTGGCAGGGAAGGTAGAGGCAGAGAGCAGAGGCAGCATCCTCTGGAAAGTGCAGTTTGCTGCTGTCTGCCCTCAGCTCTGAAGGAGAGCTGCCTGAGGGATAAAGTGGGGCAGTGCAGACACAAAGAGCTGCTTTGGTGGCTCCCTATGACCTTAGCTCACCCCCAACCCAAACCCTTTTTTTGCAGTGACCCTCAGTCCACCCAGTCCTGTGATAGGAAGTGAGCAGCTCTTGATGAGCTGCAACTCCAGCCACCGGGCCAGCCTTGTGGAGACGTGCTGGTTCCACAAGGAGCACCTGGGCCCCACCTCCAGGACCTTCTGCTACATGTCTGGGACTCTCTCCATCATCCATCCAGCCATGAGCCACGCGGGCTCCTGGCGCTGCCAGCTTCGGTACTCTGATAAGGAGGTCATTTCTGCCACCTTCAACCTGCAAATTCTGGGTGAGCTCAGCCTCTGTGTTGATACCCCAACATCTCCAAGCTGGTCTCTTTGATGTGACTGACTAACCCCCATGGCCCAAGCTTCCCAGCTCCCACCTTTCCTCACTTCCCAGGTCAGTCACGTCCCTGCAGAGCTCTTTCCAGGCACCACCCCACATTGCCTTCTTTCCCTGGCTCAGGTTTTGATGGCCCAAGCAGCCCTGTGGTCTATGCAGCAGCTGGCTCTGCAGTCGATCTACCATGCAGTCTGAGCTACCTTCCCAGAGCCTTTGGCATGAGGGTGGTGGCAGCCCACTGGAGCCATCTTGCAGGAGGACATTTGGAAGAGAGGGGCACCTCCCAGAACCTGAGCAGCAGAAGCTTCCCCCTGCATCTCCCCGCGGTGGGGCCGGGCGATGCAGGGCAGTACCGCTGCGCTGTCTCGGTGGGACACAGGACAATCAGCAGGGACGTGACCTTGGCCGTGGTTACAGGTGAGAGCAGAGACTGGGGGCCCTCACTGCAGACAAACACCCCCACGTGTCTGTGCAATGAACATGGGTAGCTCCTGGTCATGGGTTCCCACTCTGGGGCAGGAAACAAGATCTCTGTTCAGGGCATTGCACTGCATTGGACACTGCTGGAATCAGGGGCTTTCCTGGGTGACTTGATTATTCCTCTTGAGAATGAGAAAGACAAAAAAAATAATTTAGAGGAAGTAATAAAGATGCAATAGAAGAAGAATGGACGAGCAAAAGATGTGGACATGCCTGTAGGCTTTCCTGAGGTTGGTTTTTTCCCTTTGCCACAGTGACTCCGAGCATCCAAGGACCAGTTTCTGAGGGGAATCGTTTGCTGCTCATCTGCAGCCTCGCACACTCCCAGGGACATGAGCGTTTCCAGTGGACTCACCTTGACTCAGCCCCCACCAAGAGCAAGCTGGCTGTGGCTACTCCCCATAGCTTGGACAGCCACAGCTCCCGGATGGGACCTACCTTGGAAATACCCCGAGTGTCACAAAAGGACATGGGCACCTGGGAATGCAGCGTGTATGGCCCAGAAGGCAGACTGGGAGCAGTGGAGTATGACCTGCAGATCACAGGTACTGTACCCCATGGCTCTGCAAACAACCTCTTCTTCTCCTCACCCTGCTTAGCTCTCTGGTGCCCTTTTCTCTCCCAACCTCATCCTGTCCTTCTTCCCTTGGACCACTTGGATCCCATCTTCTTAGCTTTCAGCAGTTCCTCATGCTGCTCCTTCCAGTTCCTCACCTACCTCTTTCCTATTTTGCCTGTTGCTGTTCAGTCCCACCCATTCCTTGGTGCAAAATCAACCATCCCTTCCTTCCTAACTGTGGTTCCTCCTCACAGGTGCCCAGGTCTCCAGCGCTCCCTCCGTCTTTAGTGGGCAGATTACCTTTGGGCTCACACTCACCCTCTTCTTCCTGCTTGCCGCTTGTGTTGTGGCTCTGGCCCTACAAAAAAGGGTAAGTGTCCATCACCCCACTCCTGTTATTTCTCCACCCTTATTTGACCTTCCCCAGATTACTCCAGAGACAGCAGTGAAAGGTGCTGGGGACACAGTGGCCAGAGGAGATGTGGGGCTGGATCAGCCTGCTGACGGTGTCATGGACACACAGGGAAAGCTGTGGCATTGGCACATTGTACCTGGGCATTGGCAGGTCTGGCTAACCACAGCATTCCTCAGGGGCAGCTCAGACACCTCAGAGCAGGAAGAAAACCTCCTAAGGCACAATCACAGCTTTGAAAAGCTCATGTTTATTCCCCGAGAGATCAAGCCATGCTGTAGTAGAGGGAGGAGGGCTAGTTGCCAGGCTTTTGTAGATGTCCTGTCTCTCATTCCTTAGCTGGATGCTGTCATGTAGCCACCTCCTGTTCTGTACCAATGCCTGCTGGTGCCCAGACACAGATATTGATGCAGAGCTGCTGTTTCTGGCTCAGCCCTCATACCTCAGCTCTCAGCTTCCTGCAACTTAATGCCCTTCATTTGCTCAGCTTCTTCCAGTATCTTGTTCTCTGAAAACTCTGCCTTGTACCTTGCCTCTATGATCCCCCAAGACCAGACCAGGACTAATCCCTCCCCAGCACGTCACTGGAAAAAACTGCGCAAACAAGTCAGACTGTTTCTCTGGAGTTTTCATATTATTGCTCTGCAAATTAATAATGTGGCAAAATCATCCTTTAGGGTTTCCTTTTGCAGACAAGGGAGCAGCTGTGATGCAGCTGCCTCCTACTTAGCCTCATGGAAAGGGCCCATGATGACAATTCTGGTGGGGAAGGGGCTGGGCGATCAGGGTGAGATAAGTTTGGAAGAGCTTACCCTGGTGAAAGAGCTGGGAGCCTTGAAACTGCCTCGAGCTGAAGACGAGGGATGTGACAAAATTGATGAAAAGTCTTAGCAAGTCCCAGTGGCTGGAGAGTGAAGGCAGGCAGCATCACAAAAGAAGCAAGGTGGAAATTTTAAAGAAACCACTGTGGGTAGTGCAAGAGCAGCTCGTGACATGTTCTTCGTCATCCGTCCTTAATCAGCACTGATGGTAAAGGATAATATGAGGCAGAAATTTACACTTTCTGTGAGACTCTCTAAAGTGTGCAAGGCCAGGGCAAGGTGATCAGAACCAGCCTTTCTGGCCCAAAACCTTGGACTGGAACCCCTTGACAGTGCACCTGCAAACCCTCAGCTAGCAGGAAATGAGTGTCCAGCTGTTTGCCTAAACAGCTCCCATCCCACCAGGATATTCAGGATATTCATCATCCCAAAACATTTGCATATGCCCTCATTGCCTTGCTGTGCTGAGCAAGCCAGGCTCCTGTGTGGCAGCTCCTCTATCCATGGGTATTCCTCAACCAGCTCTGGATGGCCCTGCTTTAGCAGGACTGGATCATCTCCAAAGGTCCTTCCGACCCCAGCCACCCTCTGGTTCTGTGATTCACCATGCTCACCCTCCCTCAGAGTGCAGATGAGGTGGTGCCTGGAGCAGAGATATCAGCTCTTCTCTGGTTCTCTCTCTCTCTCTGCTGGCATCCTCTGAGACTGCATTTGCTGTTCCTATGCTGGTTGGAAACTGGATGCTCCCTGCGGTGTACCGTGCACACCCGATGGGCTGCTGCCCACACATTAGGAATTCCCATTCCAATCCCCTGATCCTATCAATGTCTGATTGGTACTGTTGCATTTCATTGATCCTGTCACAGGTTAGTGCTGCCTTCTGCTAAAATATCTGTGTCTTGCATGATATTCTCATCCTCTTTCTTCCAAATGATGCTCCTCAACTTTATCAGCTGCCTAACTCATTAGCACTTTCACACTCTCTGTGCCAATAATGACTGGTCTTTGAAGACTTGTGCTTTTCATTTCCCTTCAGCCTGGCAGAAACCTGTCAGCAAACCCCAGTCCCTTCCTCTTTGCTGAGATCACACCTACCATGCCATTCTCTAGCTAATCTCATCCTTCTTGCTGTACTGTCTGTGTGTAACCCTATACTGCTATCAGGAGCCCTGAGATCGACCTCTTTTTCACTTGTGATAGTGGTTCTGTCTCTAATTTGTTCTTATCTCATTTTGCACAAGCCTTCACGCCTTTATTACCTCTCCAAAAAGGTGTTGTACAATCTGACATACATCAAAACTGACAGGAGCCTGACCATTGCCCAGAGCAGTGATTGCTCTCCCTTAGCCAGGTCCTGTCTTTGTTATTACCTATGCCCATCACATCACAGAGGATTGTGCTGAGCCAGCCTTCCCCAGAAGGAATTGCATGTCTCAGAGAGTGTCTCCTTCCCTGGCTCTGGCAGGGAATGGGAGCCTTGTGGTTGCAAGCAGTAGGATTGTCTTCCACGGCAGGGAGAAGCCCAGACCTGTGCCGTTCAGCCTCTCCCCCGTGTCTGATGTAGCCTCTTGCTTCCCTTTCAGGCACAGGCTCCTGCCTTCCCAGCACTGGAGGGGATGTTTGCAGCCAGTGTGCCATGGAAGCCCATGGAGGAAAAGCAGAAAGGGAAGATCCAGCAAACAGAGTGCTGATGGAAGCAGGGCATCGGAGCGGTCTGCATGGCAGGGTGAAACTCTGTGTGCCACAGAGAGAGAGAGAGATGGGCACCGTGCAGACCCCTCTCTGCAGGAGGGGCTAGGCATGGCATGAGCAGGGCTGGGGACCTTGGGAGGGGCTGCAAGCTGCAGCCAGGGCGAGGCAGACCCACCCCTGCAGTCAGTGGCCAGCAGCAGAGATGCTTTGGAGCTGCCGGGAGTATTTGAGCCAGTAGCTACTGCCTGCTTCAGTGCCACATGTCTGTCCCACTCTTTGCCCCTCCTTCATCGCCTCCCTCTCAGGCTTTCTCTGGTGGAACACTTGGATGCAGTACATGGCTGGAATCCATCTCCCCTGCAGTCTGACAATGTTTTTTCCCCCTCTCTTCTCCTCTCCCTCTCCCTGCACTGCCCTGCTCACTGCCCTGTTGCACATTTTGAGCATTTTAACTTATTAGAAACTAATTTTAGAACTTAAAATAAATTCATGTGATGAAAAAGCCCACTGACCCCTGTGTGTGCTTGTGGGGGATTGTGCCTATTTGACAGAGCTGGGTGTACCTCTGCCTGTGTGAAGCCATTTCTAAGGCTTTTGCTGCCTTCTCTTTCTCTTTCAGTTCTGTTTTACTGAAGTTGCCTGTTCATTTTTGACATTTTCACAGTGAGGAAAGGGAAATTAAATGCCACTAGAGAAGGAAGAATCACAGGTTCAGTCTTTCCTTTTTGCTGCATTTCACAGCCTTCTTTTCTTTTTTTTTCTCCCATCTGACTGTCCTTGTTCATTCATTCATTCATTTATTCCTTTAGTCCTCACATTTCCCTGAAAGATCCCCAAGTGGCATTATGGCTCTTTTAAGGATGTACTTAGCAATGTAAGCATGAGTCTGCCAGGCCCCACCTCTCAAGACCTTGGATGTGTTTAGGTTTCATGCAGTCACAGAATGCTCTTCAGGTCCCCTCTGAGCAGCCATGGAGGACTGTGGTACTGAATGCAGCCCCAGAAGAAACGCTTGGTAACGAGAGTCACACGTGGGATTTCTCCCATATGGGCCCCACGCTGAGGCTGCTCCCTGTTCAGGATGGAAGATTCTCTTGACTTGAGAGAAGGTCACCACAGCCAGAACAGCTTTTCATTATTTCAGCAGGCACATGAACAGACCTTCTTACTGTGTGGCTCCCACCTTCCCTCCCCAAAAGGTTCAGGCACTCAGGTAGTGAATGCACTCAGGTATCCTTAGACTGCAGCAACACCCAAAAGTCACAACTAGCCCACTCCAGTGAGCATGTCTGGACTCCTCAGCTCTTTAGCTACTCAGCTCTCCACATATTTTACTGAAAATGACGCCTCTTTCTCCACTGAATGCTAGAGAAGTGCAGCAGAGCTGCGAGGTAGATTTGTCTGCTCCAACCATCCCATGCAATTTCAGGCAGACCCTGGAGCAGAAGTAAGGCAAGACAGTCCAGCGTGGTACCAGCATCTCCTAGGCAAATGATAATGCTGCCATTTTTTTTCGGGTGGGAGTGATCTGTCTAGCTCAATCACCTCTCTCTGCCAGATGCTTTGGAGGTAGAGAAAAGGCTGGTTAACCCCTGTGGGGCTGAGGGGCAATCCAATATCCACCAGGATCACATAATATTCTCTCAGTGCCTGACAGTGGTTTGCTCTCTCTTCTCACACACAATGGTCTGCTCTCTCCTCCTGTGGGTAACACTTTCAGCACTGCCTGTGACCAGCCTGGATGTTCTCATTGCTCAGATGTGTGCCTGGTCTCTCTTTAAACCTCCCTGGTTCCTTGTACTCTCTGACTTCCTCTGGCAATCCATCCTTGGATCTGCTTATTCACTGTGTGAAAATGGTTCCTCTCCCAGTTTTGAACTAAAAGCTTTCCACTTTCACCATTTTCTTTTCTCCCATCACAAAGGCTGGGAAAAGAGGGACTCCCAAATCTATCATACCTTGGATGGCCATTATTTTAACATGTTTTATCACATCCTCTTTTTTGTTATTTCCCCATCCCCTCCTGACTCTCTGCCTTTCAGGTACAAATCTCAGATTTTGGGACATTCTCTCTGACATTTGGACAGGCCCATCTCTGTGCACAGTCAGCTCTGCTTGGGCCCTTTGCTCTGGAACAGGAGGCAGCAGCCCAGCAGGGGAGCAGTGCTGGCTTACACAGAGACACAGAGCCTTTCTCTGCATCACTTCCATCCAGCCCTTCCGTGTTTTGTCTGCCTCTCTGAAAGAAGTTCAACAACACTGAGCTTGTAGCCAGCTGTTCACTGTGCCTGTCATGATAGGCAGATGCCTGACATGGTGCAGTTACAGTGAGCAAAAGCCTGGAAGTGTTTATGCAGTTTAGATTTTCCTTCCTAGAAACTATTCCTATATGTAGGAAAATATTTCCAAATCAAGACGGCACAAGGCAAGTCGGTGGAGTTGAGGTGGAAGGACCAAGAGTCTGCACAATAAAGCAAACAAATCTGGAATCCTGTTTCAAGTGGAGTCAATAAATAGAAACAGGAAATAAAGCAAATTACATATGAAGGAAAGAGACCTGATGCTTTTCCATAAGGATACAGCAACAGGTGCACAACTCAAATAAATATTTTCAACATACCAGAATGTGGTGGTTTGACCCTGGCTGGGTCCATCACTCCTTTCTCTAACTGAATGGGAGACAGAAAGTATAACAAGAGGCTCATTGGTCCAGATAAGGATAGGGAGAGATCTCTCACTGATTATCACCACATCAAAACAGACTCACCATGGGAAAATTATCTGAATTTATTACCAATCAAATAAAATCCAAGCAGGATATTGAGAAAATAAACACAAAATATCTCCATCCCACCACTCCATTCTTCCAAGGCTTAGCTTCACTCACAGTTTCCTCTACCTTCTTCCCCACAGCAGCACAGGGGGACAGAGAACAGGGGTTGCTGTCAGTTCATCAGCTGTTATCTCTGCCACTCCTTCCTCCTCAGTGGAAGGACTCCTCACTCTGCCCTGCTCCACTGTGGGGTTCCTCCCACTGGGGAGAGCCCTCCATTAACTTCTCAAATTTGAGTCCATCCCATTAGGCTGCAGTTCTTATACAAACTGCTCCAGCATGGGTTCCCTCTGGGGTCACCAGTCACACTGCAAGCCTACTCCAGCCTGGGCTTCTCTCTCCAAGAGGCCACAGGTCCTGCCAGGACTCTGCTCTGATGTTGGCTTCCCATGGGGTCACATCCTCCACATCCACCTGCTTCAGTGTGAGGCTCTCCATGGGCTGCAGGTGCATCTCTGCTACACCATGGACCTCCATGGGCTGCAGGAGAGTGTCCTGCCTCACCATGGTCTGCACCACGGGGCTGCAGGGGAATCTGTGCTCTGGCACCTGGAGCACCTCCTGCCCTTCCTCTGGCACTGACCTTGGTGTCTGCAGGGGAATCTGTGCTCTGGCACCTGGAGCACCTCCTGCACCAACCTTGGTGTCTGCAGGGCTGTTCCTACCACATATCCTCACTCCTCTCTCTGGCTGCAGTTGTTCGTGTTCTTTTCATCCCACTTAACCGTGTTGTCCCAGAGGCACTACCACCATCACTGGTGGCTCAGCCTTGGCCATCAGTGTCTTGGAGCCAGCTGGCTTTGGCTGTGTCAGACATGGGGGAAGCTTCTGGCAGCTTCTCACAGAAGCCAACTCTGTAGCTCCCCAGCTATCTAGACCTTGCCATGAAAACTCATTGCACAGTGGATGAAAACTTTAAAAAAACCAAGGAAATCCAGTGGATTCCCTTTTAGCAGAGAGGAGGGCTTAAGGAATGCAAAGAAAATGTTATGCATGCAAATTCTTTTGCGTAGGACTCCTACAAAAGGAATAGGAAGACAACCTTTAATCCCAAACTAATCTTTTTTCAATAAGAAAGATCAGCATCATTAGAAAAAATCATAACTAGGTCCAGATGTTCTGCAACCCAGACTTCTGAGGGATTTACAGTGAGAGGCTAAATTCTAGCAAATAGCATAATCTGACAAAAGAGCAACAAGAAAAATAGATCTATTGGGGTCTTTGTGCATTCTGCACAGCCTTTTCAAAACAATAAAATGTTAAAACCAGATATCAAATTATGTAGGCTACTAAGGCATACTGAGTTTTATATTTGCTTGGCAAATTTATGGGAACAATATCAGCACCAATCTTGCAAAAAAATCTACGATTTAGTACTCTGCTTCTGTTTTTTCAACACTTTGATGAATAAACCCAAAATATGTAGGGTTTTACTTTTGCCTTCTAAAGGCAAAACCGTCAAACCAAGCTCCTTACAGGAATGCTGTTGTTGTGGGCAGTGCATCTTGTGCCTCCCACTAAGTTCCAAAGCATCTGGGACAGTCTTTTCATAGTTGTGGATTCCATCATGCCCAAGAGTTTCTCTCCTAGGTTTCCATCCCTCTGGCCTGCCAGTTCAATGCCTCTCCCTCCAAGAGCTGTCATATGGTGTGCCCTGAAAAGGGTGTCAGTGCCACCTGAACAGAGGGGTCTCAGAGGGTCTCCTGGCAGGAGGACATAGGACACTCCTGGAGCCCAGAAACACAGGAAGTCACACACAAGGGCAGATTTTGTAAGGATTTGATAATTCTCATTCGTACTGGGATTCCTCTTCTTTTACAAGCACTGTGTGTCTTCTTTCTTGTCACCAGGTCAGCATTGCCCCTTTTCTATGTGAAATGACACAGGTTTTGGACCAAGGAGGACACACCAGCAAACTCCCTTACAAGCTTTGGGGGCTGTTAGGAGCTCAGTTAGGACCCTGTGCTCAGGCACTCCCCAGCCCTTCGAAATCTCAAATTAGCTATTAGGAAGAAATCCTGCGCTGTAAGGGTGGTGAGGCACTGGCACAGGCTTCCCAGAGAAGCTGTGGATGCCCCATCCCTGGCAGTGTTCGAGGCCGGGTTGGATCCTGGTCTATTGGAAGGTGTTGCTGCCCACGGCAGGATGTCGGAGCGGATGATATTTCAGGTTCCTTCCAACACAAACCCCTCTGTGATTCCTCAGGCTCGCAGGGCGGGCAGAGCTCGGCGGGG
>NW_005054320.1:8079733-8103456 GCF_000277835.1 Geospiza fortis
CAGCTCCTTGTCCCGAGCCAATGCCGCCATCTAGCGCACTGTGCGCGGGATTCTGCGCTGCTGAAACACCGCCAGCTGCGCACCGCAGCAACCCCTGCCACCAGCTTCTGCCCCTCGCTTTTGCCAAGGCCAGAGTAGTGAGATAGTAAAGCAATATTGCATCCTATATAGGTTCCTAAAAACTCCTCCAGCCGCCTGCCTCCTGCCGGTTGCGTTTCTCACATGTCCTTAACATGGGCTTGCTTTTGGTTAGGCTTGCTTTACCCCCTGTCACTTTTGGTGACACGCTTCTGCAGGTTCCATTCTTGATTCCTCTGTCAGTGCCTGCCAAGCAGCCCCTGATTTCCCAGCACACCCGGCTTGTCTTGCTCCATCAGGCTCCACCCCTCTTGACTAAATACAGGGGACCCCTTGCTCATGAAGGATCTCTCTGGAGGGTTCCTGGTTTTCCACTGTGATCAGCAAATGAACCTTTATGATATCTGCTTAGAGAGCCTTTTCTTCCCAGTTCAGGCTTCCAAGCTCCTGCAGAGAGGGTCTCTCCCCAGTTTGCCCCATTTCTGAGGAACACAGCTGTGCTGGGGCTGGGCCCCCTCAGCAGCCAGCTTGTTGTTTCTAGCTCCCACATCAGGCACCAGAAATGCCCCGGAGAGGCTCACCAGGTGTCAGCTATTCTGTTGCAGAGAGAACGCTCCTGGCCTTTGAAGCTGCTGATAGTCAGGTGCCTGAAGACCTGTTTTTTATGCTGCATCAAACACTTGTCCTTCCTTCTCTCCAATGCCGCTTGGCAATCACTAAATTTCCAGCACATCTGGGTATCTTTCATCTTTCAGTCTACAGAGGCACACTGAGAGCCCCCATGATGTGCAGGGAACTTGGTTTTAAGGAGATGATCTCTGGAGGCATCTTGGCTTTCCAGTGACGCCAGTTAAAAGGTCTTTCTCAACATCTGGCTTCTGAGGCCCTTTTCTCCCTTTATCTCTCACTTCCTCAGAGAAACTCAGTGGCTCTGCAGGCTGTGACCATCACCCAGCACAGCCTGGAAGCTGCTTCTCTCCACTGAGAGGATCTGTTTCTCTCCAACAAGAGCTTGCAAAAATATTGCTGGTGATGGGATTAGAGCAAAGAGAGACAGCGCAGAGTGTCTCTGCAGGGGATAAAGCAGGGAAACATGACAGCCACTGATTGGTGGGGGCAGAGCCGTGTGCAGTGCTCAGGCTGTTCTCGCTGTGCTGGGGGGTCACTGTGTGATGCTGGATGAGCCCCCTTTCCCCAGGGGTGCAGTACAGCAACTGCCCCAGAGAGGTGAGAACCAGACTTGCCAAGAACCTAAAACCACTTAAATATTTATGAGGAATATTACATTCAGAAGAGAGACTGACTGGCTAATATTATTCATCCCTTCTGGATTCTGATGTTTAATTAATGCTTGCAAAGTGCTTTGAGATGCTTGGATGAAAGAGATACAAACACGTCACTGCACGCTGTGACCCTTGGTCCCAGAGGCACCTGTTCCCTGCACAACTGCAGCAGCTCCAAGAGATGGATCCCCACCCTAGGGTGACAGTGGATCCAGAACAGGCATTCTCACAGCGTGACAAGCCTGAGGCTTTGTCACCTCAGACCACAGCCCTGCTTCTCCTTGCAACTCTGCAGCAAGTTCAAGTGCATTTTGCAAGCTTTACCCCTTCAGGGAATGCTATTTCTGGTAGATATTTGCAGTGACATAAACCAACTGTTTAAAAACAAGCCAGTGTTTCTGCATTACAGCCTGCTGGGGAGACAAAACGCGAGCCAGAATCTGTACAAACTGAAGCATCAGCTCAATGCCTCAGATCCCCAAGCACTGAGATGCCAAAGCCTTACAATCCCAACCTGAGTTTTCTTAATGCTGCTTTTTTTCCCAGGACATCCCCTCTCTGGCAGCTGGGGACCAAAAGGACATTTCTATTTGACACATGTGAGAGAGTTTTGAAGATGCTGATGGGCTATGTCAGGTTCTTGCCAGAGAGCTCAGAGTGTCTCAGAAAAGGGCATTCCCAAGTTCTGGACACTAGCAGAGTGCCCATCGCATCGCATCGCATCGCATCGCATCGCATCGCATCCCATCCCATCCCATCCCATCCCATCCCATCCCATCCCAGTTTGTATCCCACACTGGGAAGTTCCTGTCTCATGCAGGTGGCTTCCTCTCTGAAGCAGGACATCATCTTTGTCCAAAGTCCCAATCAGTGGAGAAGCCCTTGTGCTGGAGGCCTGATCACGGCTGTTCCTGTCACAGCTGGCAGCACATTGTGAGCCTCGCTGCTGTGGCTGTCTGTCCCTGCTGCCCCCAAAGCCTGGCTGCACCTCACAGCCCCATCCTCACACAAAGGGGCAAGTCACTGCCAAAAGGAGGAGAGTGGGCGGCGCAGAGATAAAATCTCAGCCATGTCTGGGGCTCAGTGGGTTTCCGCCACCTTGGCTGAGGCTGGGATTCAGAGAGAGAGACCAAATGTGGGTGGGAAACCACAAAAGCCCCCTCCTCCACCCTACAGAGAAGGGAAACAGCTGAGATTCAGTAGTGGTGCAGGTTGGCACAGGTTACTGAAGAGTAACTTTACACTGGCTTTACAGGGCGAGGCTTTGGTACCGGAGGGGTTGCATCAGCGGCTTTTGTGAGATGTGAGGAGCTGGCCCCATGTCAGTCAGAGCCACCTCCAGAGAGCCCCAGAGCAGACCAAGGCTGAGCTCATCAGTGATGCTGGTGGCACCTTTGTGACAGTGGGTTTAACGAAGTGTAAAAAGCTGTGCGCAGCAGCTGTGGGAGACAGGAAGGACAATACGTGGGAGAAACAGCCATGCAGACACCAAGATCAGGGGAGAAGGAGGGGCAAGAGGTGCTCCAGGTGCCAGAGCCGAGATTCCCTGGCAGCCCATAGAGAGTCTGCACTGGAATAGGCTTTCTGGCAGGAGCTGTGGCCTATGGAGGACCTACACTGGGTTCCTGGATGAGATTATCTAGCACCCTGCCCAATCACACCTTGAAAGCCTCCAGCAATGGCAACTCTGTCACATCCCTGGGGAGGTTGTTCTGGTGACTGATTGTTTTCACTGTAAAAAAGGTCTTTCTAATGTCAAGGTCAATATGAAGAACTGCAGTCCATAGGAGGAATCCACATCAGAGCATTTCTTGAAGGACCCCATGGTGCAGCAGAGGAACAGCATAAGCAGGAGGAAGCAGCAGAGATTAAGTGCTATGAACTGAATATGACACCCATGACCTGTCCCCTGTGACACTTTGGGGGAGGAAGGGGGGTTGAAGAGTCAGGTGTGAAGTTCAGCCTGAGGAGAAAAGAGAGGTGGGAGAAACTTGTTAAAGTTGTTGGGTTTCTCTAAAATTTATCACGATGTTATCTGTTTGTTTTTAATTGCCATAAATTAAATTAACCTTTCCCCAGGCTAAGTCAGTTTTGCCCATGACGGTAGCTGGGGGGAGATCTCCTTGTCCTTATCCTGACTTGAGAAGGTTTTTCACATCTTATCCCTGTGCCTTGCTGAAGAGGGGGAATGAGAGAGCAGCTGGGTGGGTGCTGGCCAACAGCCAAGGAAAAGCCACCACTGCTATAAAGAAAATACTCTCTCATCTCACCCTAAATCTGAGACAAGCTCCATAGATAGATGGGGCTGGGGTCAGCCCCCAGAGGTGCCTCCTCTTAGTGGTGGTGCAGGAGACAGGCTGGGAAATGGAGCTCAGATGGCTCTTACAGAGTGCGGGAGGCGTGCGCTGGGTGTGGATCTGCTCAGCTAACCTGTTTGTTTGTCAGCTTTCCTCCTCAGCAGAGCAGAACCAGCTCCCAACCATCCATATGGAGGTTTCAGCCCCGTCAGGGCCTCCATCAGCTGCCCCGTGGCCAATAGGCTCTCTCTGTTCCGCACACACATCCTCCCCACCGCTGCCAAGGCTTGCCTTCCGCTCAAGTCCATTTCTGCCCACACCCAGAGTGGAAATCACGTGCCTTTGGAAAATCACCGTCTGCCCAGAGGAGTCGGCAGGTGTCGGCAGAGCCTGGACGGGCAGCAAGACCTTGCTGCTGTCGTTCTGGCTGGAGAGGAGGAGACATCAAGGCCAGCCCTACATCTGCTCGTGAACATCAACTTCGCTCCTCTTTTATTTCAGCTGTAGTTGGGTGAGATCAACTACGGCAGGTGACAAACACAAGGAGAAAGAAACACAGAGGCTGAGAGAAAAGAGGTAAGGAAACTCTTTCTTCTGCTAAGAGGCCAGCCTGTTTTCGGGTTTTTTAATGCTATGAACTTTATTACTCCGCTCAAGTTGCTGTTTCGGCACGGATGGATTGGTTTTGCCCTGCTTAAAGGTTTGTTGTAAAACCATCTCAAACCTTTGACTTGATAATACTTCTGGCTGAGAAATTCTCCAAGGCCTTTTAATTTTAACTAAAAACTGTTTGACTCCCTGGAATTTTCGCTGAAAGGGGCATAAAAAAAGGGAGTTACGAAAAGCTCAGAGCCTGGGGATCTCATGGATCTTTTAAACCCATATATAGGGAAATATGTCCTATATGAGGGCCTGTCACTGGTGACTGCATATCCCCAAGGGCTGCAAATGCATTGGGAAGCAGCCCTCTACCAGCTGCCACTTGCTATCACCTTCTCCACGTACCCTGCAGGAAGGGGAACTTTATTCTAAAAAAAGCCTGCAAAAATAAGAAGATGCCAGTCTCTAGCTAAGTAAGGATGTCTACTTACATCTGTACGTGCTGAGACTGGAGGGGTCTGTTCTGCTAATCCAGGCTGACTGGCTCACTGCCTGACACTAGCTGCCAATGCAGCCTGATCCATTAGCTCAGGGCTGAGCGAGCAGGATTTCTTGGAAAAAGAGGGATCCTTGCAATTTCAGGACAACAGAAAAGGGATTTGCTTTCCCCTTACATGGGCTGCTGTGCTGTTGAAAGCAGGAGTTCCGTTTCTGGTTGAATTTTTCAACTTTCAGGCGGCATATCCTGCTCAGCCTCCATCAGCCACCTCAGATATTCCTCCACATGAGGGCTGAGCTCAGGTTACTGCTCATTGTTCTCCACTATGAACTCAACAGCCCCTGGTGCAGATTGGAATCATAGGATCACCGGATGGCTTGGGTTGGAAGGGGCGTTTAGAAAACATCTCGTTCCAACACACCCCTGTCACAGGCAGGGATACCTTCCACTAGACCAGGTCACTCAAAGCCCCTTCCAGCCTGGCCTTGAACACTTCCAGGGATGGAGCAGCCACAGCTTCTCTGGGCAACCTGTTCCAGTGCCTCATCAGTCTCTGAGTAAAAGATTTCTTCCTAACACATTTGATCATTTGATCTAAACCAATGCTCTTTCAGTTTAAAACTGTTCTTCCTTCTCTTATCACTATCTGATCATGTAAAAAGTCACTCTTCCTCTTTTTTATAAGATCCCTTTAAGTACTGAAAGGCTGTGATGAGGTCTTCCTGGCTTTTCCTTTGTCCCCTCCAGCGTCTCACAAACATGTCTGCCTGCAGCACAGCAGGGCTTGGCTCATCCAAACTGAGCATCCACCTCATCCCCACTAGAGGTTCTTGAGCACCTAGGGACAGTGCCCACTGGATCTGTCGCAGCCTCTCGTGTGGACCCTGTATTCACAACAGCAAAATTAAGTAGGGATGATGCCCAAATGTCATCCCAAGCACATACAGGGCTTGGAAGGCTGATGAAGGAGCTGATTTCAGAGTGCCTCACAGTGCCTTGATTAGTCACAGCCTCTGGTGGCTTTAGAAAGGCATGTCTTGGATTCCCCTCTGGCCAGAAGGGAGCAGCCTGGGCTGTGGAGATGGAGCCACTTCTTGCGGCCTCCACGTGGTTCCAGGCATGTCACTGGGCATGGGGTACTTCATGGCTGAGGGCAGCTGAGCTGGTGCTGATACAGTGACATCAGCACCCTCCTTGTCCTGATGGTGGGACCTCTCCTGGGGAGGATTTAGTGGCAGCTTCAATGGCTTGTGTGTGGTGGGATTTTGATATTAATGGCAGAATGGTGAGTGTGTTGATTTCAAGGCCGGTCCAGGCCATAATTCAATGGTTACTTGAGATAGTAATGGTTGTTCCTACGAGTAAGCTAGTGATTAGTTTTTCCTGGGGGTTCATTAGCAGGGGAAGGAGTTGAACCATCATTTTTGGGGTATGGGCCCAAGAGCTTGTTTAGCTGACCCTACTAGAAAGTAATATAAAGGAAGTATGGAGGGTTTTGATTCCTTTAGTGTAGGTTCGATTCCTGCTTTTCTGAGTACTAGGCTTTCACCTGTGTGACCCATGGATCCTGCTCCGGCACCTCCCTCTCCCAGGGGCTCCAATGGGAGGGTGGCATCTGCTCTTGGATGAGCAGAGATGCTCAGGAGGAAATGGAGGGAGGGTCAAACAGTCCAGGGAGGCAGTAGGGACCGTGAAATGACCTTCACTGCTGTCATAACTTTGCTCTCTGCCGGCTATTTTCATTGCACTTCGTCTCTTACCCTGCCCCCTGCTCGCCTGACGTTTGCTTTAACGTCAAGGAGTAAATTCAAAGAAACCACTATTTGGTAAAAGAGTCAAGTCAGCTTTGGTTCAGATTTTTAAACTGAGAGGAAGAGAGGTGAAGCCCTTTAGCCCAGAGCCCCACAGCTGAGGCTAACTCTCGAGCAGGGCAAGGCGCAGCTGCATCCCTGAGCCCTGGCCCGGCAGGCAGCGCAGGGGAAATGCCACAGCGGAAGCCGAGGTGTGGAGGGACGGAGGGCTGGGGGCCCCCCACCCTGACAGAACAAGCTGCTGCCAGATCAAAAGCACAGCCACAAGCAAGAGCGAAAGGAGAAACCAAAACCACACTGCAAGAAAGAGTCACAGAAAAACACAGAGAAAAGGAGATGGCCTGCTCTGCATCAGGAGTGGTTGCAGAGTTTTTATTTGTTGGGTTTTTTTTAATTTAAGTTTCCTCCTGTCTCATGCCAGTGCCAGCCTGTGGAGAGGTCTCTGTAGCCATCACCCACTGGGGTTCAGTACTGAGGGGCTGCCAGCCCTGCTCTCAAGCAGATGTTCTCCAGGCATGACTTGGTCCTGCAGGCATCATTCTCTGAAGCAAGCTCACTCACTACCTCAGCTCTCCTTTTCCTATCCCTCAGAGAGGCAAGGATCATTAAAATAAGTCAAGAAGGAAATTAAACCAGTTTAATAAGAGGGGGAAGTTAAAATGAAAAGGAAATCAATGTTCACTTGGGAGGGAGCCCTGCTCCTCCGTTGCTAGATGTGCTAATAAATCAAGTATGCCTGGACTGTTTCTGGCACAGAGGCCAGCTGGCATGAGATGGTCTGGGCTATTAAACTCACTTAACCTCCAAAATGAACTGGCCACATGCCAGCCACCTAATGGGAGAGGTCCCTGGCCCATGCTAACACCTAAATGCATCCCAAGAGTTGCTCCGGAGAGGGAGAGTTGTCCCTGGCCAAAAATGTGTCAGGAAATGTACTAGCAATTTAACAGGACTGATGAGTATGTTCCAGTGCCTGGGGACATTCTGTGACACCGCTTAATTTATGAGTACCACCGTAAGATGCAGCTGGGCTGCCTGTAAGGAGGCTGTGGGTCTGCTAGAAGCATCCGCTAATGAGAGCAGCTTGCTCGCTTAACACAGCGGAGCCTTGCTCTCTGAGATCTGTAAACTCCGGAGCAGCCTTGCCGGGGATCTGGCCTGGAGGGATGCAGAAGGACATAGAAAGGCAGGGGGGAATAGGAAGTGGCATGCATGAGAAGCAGAAAGAAGCAGGGAGAGAGGGAAAGTATGTAAAAGAAATCCTAGCTGAAGGCAACTCATTTTCCCCACTGATTTGTAGCATGGAGGTGGTAACATCACACTGTGGAGATCTGCCACAGAAATACAAAGATTAGTGTGAACAAAGTGGGAATGCAGAAGATGTGAAACCAAGAGAAAAAACAGAAGAACAAAGATGCATCAATCTGCATCTACCAAGATGCAAAAGGTCAGCAGTTCACCAGTCCCACAGTGCTCTGGTTGTGTGGTTTTGCTCAATAACCAGGAAGCAAGAAGACAAAGAATAAACTGAAGCCATATGACAGGAGAATAGAGATTCCCAGTCAAAACAAAATTATGAGGTGTGACTCAGCGATTTCATTAATTTTTACTTGTTCCATTACCTTCAGGTTTTATATAAAGTTTAATGACTTAAAAAATTTGACACCCATCACTGAACTGTTAATTCACAGATATTACTTTAGAGTGGGGGCTGACTTTTTCATCCCACAGGAACAGGTGATGCGAGATTTCACAGCAGGGATGAGGTTCCTCCTGTCACCTCAGGAATGGATCTTACTCAGGGCCCTGTGCCAGTTCTCAGTTATCGATGTTCCTTCGGAGTGAGATGCATACAGATGCCTTGTTAGTGCCCCTTTCTTTATTCTGCAGCTTAACCCAGCAAACTGCTTCATCACTGCCTCTGCATCTTGTTAGGAGTGATCTCCCATCATCCACACTTGCTCCTTTGTTTTACACTTTTCGCAGAAAACAGCTCATGCAAATATTTCCTGGCCTGGGATGGGTTTTTTGTTTTGCACGAGGCAAGCCACAAGTCTCCTCTGACTGTTCTTTGCCACCTGTTTCTCTTCTGATGGTGCATATGGCTGCTGTCTTGTTCTTGCACACATATTTTTCATCTGTGCATGTCTGTACATTGGTCTGGATGTCAGATGTTGTGCTGACCTGATCTCCATTTAAATGTAGTGCTGATGTTTTCATCTACTCTTTGATAGCTTCACATGCTCTGATCATTAAATTAATTTCAGTATTAAATTATCCTCTAATAGAATATATTACACTTAATATTACACATTGTACATATAAATACTGTAGAAAATTATTCATGCATTTCTTTTGAGTTTAATCCCATTAAGACTCCAGCCCTTCAGTTTGTCACACGCCTGGCATGGGGACTGCCTGCTTCCAGAGAAGTGAGGTCACCTCACTGGCTTGCTCACTCCCCAGGGCATTTAAGCCGCTTGGCTTCCCTTCTGTGGTTTATGCCTTGGTTTAGGGATGGAGAGCTCAGCAGTGTCCTTGCACCAGCAGCCATGGTCTCCTTCACCTTGTCACCCCACCCAGCTGCAGCTGTTACCAGCACTTGGCCTTTGCTACAGTCAGAAGCTGCATCTAATTTGATAACTCGCCTTAACATGACCATTAGCTTCCAGTTCCCGCTTAAGGTTTTGCTGCCATTAATGCAACTTCTTCTTTTGGACCTCATTCCTCCCTTCTCCCCATACTTTTCATTGAATAGTCCTAAGAATCCAAGCAGGTCTTTCCTGCATCAGACTTGCTGGTTGTTGAGATTTTTAAGGTAACAAGTTAAAAAAAACCAAACCCAAACCTGAAGAAAAATATTAATAACACATGGCTATAATCATAGAATCACAAAATTACATGGAAATATTTAGATGGCAAGGGACATTGGGAGGTCTGCAGTTGGTTCTCCTACTCAGAGCTGAGTTAACTACAACATGTTGCTCAGGGCTTGACAAGGCAACTTCTAAGCGTCTCCAATGGTGGAGATTGCCTGGCATCTCTTGGCATCTATTCAGTTGCTGAACCACCTTCAGTGGGAAGAAAGTTTTCCCTCTGTCTAGTCAACATTTCCCTGCTCAACATATGGCTGCTGCCTCCTGCTCCTCCCCTGTGCACATCTGAGAAGAATGTGGCTTATTCTTCTAGCTAATATCCATTAGATAATGGGAAACTGAACTTAGATCCCACTTTGGCTCCCTTCTCCCCGTCAAGCCCAGTTTTCTGCCTCTCCCTGTATGTCAGGTGCTCCAACTTCCTCACCATGCCACCAGCCCTCCACTGAACTCTGTACAGTTTGTTGGCACCCTTCTTGTACTGGGGGCCCAAAACTGTACCCTGTATCCTAGATGAGACCTCAGGTGTGCCAAATAGAGAGAAATAATTACTTCACTCTACTTCCAGCAGAGCTGGCTGTGCTCTTGCTAATGCAGCCCTGTATGTGTTTAGCTTTAATCTCTGCAAGAGTGATGATAACCCACCATAGAGAAGTAAAAAAGCACAGAACTCTTGGCAGTATAAACAGCTGCTGCCTGATGAATGCCAGAAACCTAGGGATGAGTAAAATGAAATGTTTATTACCAAACTCCAGGGGCACGCTGCAGATGGATTCTTTGCTGAAACAAAAGGCTCTGGTGACTTTCCCAATAAGCTTCCATTTTCCTGTGCTGAAGGATGGTGGGAGCTGAATGGGAACACAAGTCTCATCCATCGAGGTCTGAATAATCAAACATTATTAACAGAGCATTTGGGTCTTCCAGGATAAGATCCCTTGGCAGTGGCAGCATTTCCAGCCTTGCTGTCCCGGGAGGGGAGGAGCATTCCCAGCGATGGAGTTGAGTGGCACAGCCCTGAGCTGCATGCCTGCCGCCCTCCTGCTTCTGCATCTGGGTGAGTCCTGGGCCCAGCAAACCCTCATGGTTCTCACAGACTTTTCACAAGCCTCACAACCCTCGGTGTATTTTCTAGGCTCTTTCTGATGTGTTCTATAAGTTTCCTCACACAGTTTAGCTTTGGGATTCAGGTTGTTCCCAGCCCACCTGCTGAGCCTGCCAGCCAAACCCAGGGTTTGGGGAGCTGCCCCACAGAGATACAGGAGTGGGGTCCTGTGAGAACCAGGATACACACCAAGCAGAGTGGAAAATATGCCCTCCACATTGCCTCTAGCTGTCTGGGCAAAAACATATCTGTGATGCGTAACCACATCTGTGATGTGATCTTCAGAATCTCATCAGAGATTTGCCCTTGCAAATGGAATGCTACTAGCTTGCTTAGCTTGACTGCTAATGTTATAAGCTTTGGTGGATTTTTTAGTGCTCATTTTCCAAGAAAGGAAAGACACTGAATAAGGCCAAGCCTGCAATTCTCAGATACTCAGCTTTGATTCCTCTGGTCACAGAGGAAAGATTGGAAACCTTTTGTGCATCCTAGAACCAAATGAAAAGCAAAAGATAACAACTCTTATTAATAACATTTCTAATTTCACAATTAAAGACAAAATCATAAACTTCTGTAGTCCAGTGTCCAATTACCAAAAACCTGTATGAGTACTCTTGCAGGTGACCTCTTAGAGGGATGTAACTTCTGGCAAACCCTACATTAAACTCATGTCAACTTTTAATTTTACACTTCTATAGCTCTTCAGTACTCAGGTCACCTCAGGGATTTGCATCTCTAAGAGCTTACCAGCAGCGAGGCAGGAGATCACAATCCTGTTATTCCCAATCTTACCTCTGGCAACTCCATCTCTTTCTTAAGGTCTCCTGCAGAAACCTTCTTTGCAGTAAAGGAAAGGAAATTATTCTCCCAAGAAACAACTTCTAATGTTTCTTCAATCTTATACAACCTATTTCTTTTACTGTCACATAGCCCTCCTCCCAAGAACAGGAGCCTGACATTAGGTCAGCCTTCTTTCTTTCTTTTTTACTTTATTTCTTCATTTTTTTGTATTTTCAGTCTTCATCAATGCAAAAACTGGAAGAAGGTGTGAGCAAATTTGTCAGTGCTGCATCAAGTGTTGACTGGGGAGTGAAGGAGGGCTGACATATGCTGTCCTTCATTTGCTACCAGTAGAATAACTAAGTCCTATCCAGTGGAAAAGGGTTGTCTCAGTAAAATTGTTGACATTTCAAAATTATGAATGATGGTCAATCTGCCATAACTACTGGTATTTTCCTTTTTTTCTGAATGTATGTGAAAGAGAATAACCAGGTAATAAAAGAGCTTGATTGATTGATTGATTGATTGATTGATTGATGATATAAAGGAGTGACAAATTCAGAAATTAAGGATAATTTCATTGTCTGGGAAAGGGAGGAAAAATATCAACGTATTTTTGAAGGGCTGGGCATTTTTTACTGAGCCACCCTTCAGAAAGTGAACTTACGCCTTTTTTTGGGTGGGTATTGACTTTTAGGCCTGACCTCCAGTATGGTTCACAAAAATGAATTCCAGACTGGGCTTGCAGGAGGGGAGGTGACCCTGAACTGCCCAGACATACTTCCTGAATCACAATTACCTCGGGACTCAGTTGTGAGATGGAAGTACTCTGATACTCTTCTATGGCGTATGGAAAATAATCAGAGATATTGGAGAAGTAAGGCTTCCAATTCATTACCCCTTCTCCCTTCACACAACTGAGAAACCTCTTCCCTCCTAACCAAGCCTATTTTTTCAAAAGAACCAAATTTCATTTCTGGCCGGTCTGACATCAAGACGCAATACAAACTGAGCGTGCGGGATTTGAAGCTCTCCGACGCCGGCATCTACACCTGTGAATATGGCACTCACAAAGTCCACACCTCACTGCACATCGTTAACTGTGAGTGAATGCAGGGCTTTTAGTCATCAGGAGGGGAGGGGACCATAGAGCTTGGGGAGACCTCTCTGCTGGGATTCTTTATCCAGCTGCATTTCTTCTGTCTCGGCCTATCACGGTTCATTTCTCCTCCATCTCCAGAGCACAGTGTCTCCATGTTCTCTTTGCTGTAACACTTGTGTCTCTCTTGCAGGAAGAGGAACTTACTTACTGCCTGTGCATTTTCTTTTTACAGTGAAAATCTCTTTGGATGGGCATTTTTTGCAAAATGAAGTCCCTGAGCTGATTTTAACTCAAAATTCATCCAGTCCTCTACCCAATCTCAGCATCACGTTGTTTGACAGTAACAATAACAGAGTGACACCAGAAATACAAAACAAGAACCTTCAAGAATACATAGTGAATTTAAAGAAACTGAAGACTATGGACAGTGGGACCTGGGTGTGTCAGATCCATTCAGACTCTCCATTGATTAATCAGAACATCTCCTTTGCAGTGAAGGTATTAGGTATGTGACAACAGAAATGGAACTCACACACAGGCTTGGGAACCACTGCTCCCTTCAGCTCATGAGTTTAACTTTTAATCTCCACATTCCAAGCAGTGGTACTCCAGGGTTGACTTCCCAGGGCTTCCAGCAATGCAGCTTGGGGCTTATTCTGCTGCCTGAGTTCTGTTCCACTCTTGCACTCATTTTTCTCTCCAGGCTTGGTGAGGAGCAGATTCTCCTTTCCTCGGGGTCTGTTCTTCTCAGCTCTGCTGTGCTCGGAAGCTTTGGATCTTTCTGCTGTCTTATTCTTTCTCTGTTTAACCTTTCTGGAGGATGTCATGGCTTTTCTCCAAGTCCTTTTTAAACTGAGTGCAGTGTGCTTCACTCTGGATCAAGGGCAGACATGGGGAAGCGTAACCATGGCTTTTCCTGCCTCTGTATTCCTTGTCTCTTCTAAATTCAGGTTTTCAGAATCCAGATTTGGAAAGAAAGTATGCAACTGTTGATAGTACTGTCATCTTGTCCTGGCATCTGAACTCCCAGAAGATAAAATGGAAAAAAGATTTCACAGGACAGCTGAATTGGAAACAACAGGAAGGTGCAGAATCTCATGAGCTGCTTGATTTCATCGTCACAGCAGAAGGACAGCTGCATGAGACTAAAAAAAGCAACAACTTGTTGTTTGAGATACCTGAAAGCAAACCTGAAAGTACCATAGAAGTGAAGCTCCCCAAAGTCCATTTCAATCACTCTGGCCAGTACCAGTGCCAGCTGGAGTATGAAAGAAGACATGCACAGCGCAAGATAGAGCTGGTGGTGATGAAAGGTGAGAGGAAGGAAGAGAAGTGGGTCATGAAGAGGAGGAGCTACAGAAACCTGCAAGCCCCAAAAGCATGGGTATGGCCCCATCTTCCCATCCCCTCACTCACATGTCCTTGTCTTGCCTTTACAGTCTCAGCTAACCCTGCTGGGCCACTCTCCAGAGGGGCCAGTGTGACCCTGACCTGCCAGGTCTCTGGACCGCTGGCACCCGATGCCTACTTGAGCTGGGAACGTGTGGATGGCACCAAGATGGACAGTAAGAGCTCAAAGCAGCATGAAGTAAAGTTGGAGGTGAACATCAGCACTGCAGGGCTGTGGAGCTGTCACCTCATAGAAGACAGTGACAAAAAGATCAGCTTTCACTACCACGTGGGTATGGAAATTAGCATCACATCCCTGCCCCGACCCTAAAGCTATAAAATTCTATTTGTTTCTGTGTCTAAATATTTGTATCCTCCCACAGAGGAAGCTTCTGTTTGGATTAACAATGTGATAATTGGAGCAAGCATTGGAGGCAGTTTATTGGCGTTTGCCCTTGGGTGCCTGTGCATCATCAGTGGTGTAAACTGGCAGCGGAGAAGGGTGAGTGCCATGGTCCCTGTGAAAGGTGCAGAGATTACTGGCTCTCCAAACCACAGGAGGAGTCAGATTTCCTGTCTGGGTGCAGGGCAGGACAGACAATGGGTCAAGCCTTAGACTCAAGGCAAATTTTTGAGATGGGCAGTCTGCAGATGTCAGACAGCACTTTACTACCACTTCAGAGGAAACCACTTGAAGCATAAAAATATCCAATTTTTCTTTGTCCCTTCTCTCCGGGCAGCAACGGGCAAAAAGGATGGCACAAGCAAGACAACACTTGCTGGAAAACAAGACATGTCAGTGTCAACAGTAAGTGGCAATGAGGGCACCCAGAATGGGCAAAGACTGTTTTCAAGAGAGAGGAGCTGGATGATTGAGCGGGGAGAAATTGAACTTGAGCCTCTTTGGTGAAACAGTACAGCTGCATTTCAGTATTTTCAGCTCTTACTCATGTTAAATCCTGCTCAAGAGTTATGAGCTGTGCTAAATCCCACACCCACGGCAGCACTGTGCTGGGAAACTTTTGAGCAGAGTTGTTTCATTCAAATTATCTTGGTGTTGAGAGATGTTAGCCGAACCCAAGCAGGAGTTCCAAAGTCCTTTGGTGGGGTTCACAGTGAATCTGAGATCTGGATATCAAGGTTGTGGAGGTGGAAGGCACAAAACCAAGCACAAAGATGAAACATAGATTTTAAAAATCCATGATGTCCATAATTTAATTCCAGCTCTGCTAGAGCATTGCTGGACTGCGTTTGGTGAAAATTGCCAATAATCTCCCAGGAGTAACAAAAGAGGAGGGAAAAAAAATCACAGAACAGTCTGATTTGTACCCTTTCCTAAAGGCCTTGGGTGATGTGAAATACACCATTGTGTCATGACCCTTTTCATGGGAGCAAGGATTTCTCAGCAGAGAAGCTGCCCTTTTCCATGTCTTTAGGCTTATATGGTATCAGGCATCAGAAGCAGCTGTTGGAAACACTGACAGCCATTCTGTCACTGGAAGGGGAGCATGAAGGGAAGTATAAATGGCTGCATGAACAAGCTCAATGAATGTTTGGGTACAGAACCAGACTTCTACTTTGTTTTCACCAGTGACATTGGCAAATTGTGATAGTTTCACCTAATTTTTTTTCACTGTCCCCAAGAATTCAGTGAGAATGTTTATTGGCAAATACTGCATCACAGCTGGGATGTTTATGTGGTGAAGAGCATAACGTGTCAAAGAATTCACCTTGTTTTCACCTACATTTTATCCAGGTTAAAAAATAATCTCCATAAAGAGAGGACAAAGTCTGTACAGATACATCAAAATCTAGATAAATCTGTGCAGTACAAGTGCTGATACAGTTGTTCTCTAACTCTCTTTGCCAAGTAAGCAGCTCAGCGTAACTGAAACCTAAACTGCAGCCGTGTGGATGCTCAAGTAACTGTTTGCATCCTCAGCTACAGAGGCAGGCAGTCATTCTCTATGCAAAAAAACAAGTTGGGGGTGATACTCATGTAGTACTTTTCTCTTGCAGCCGGCTGAGAAAGTAACACTGCAGCACTGACATCACAAGGACTGATGAAGTCTCTGCCTGTACATAACCACCTGGCAGCCCATAGTGCTCTGTGAATCCATCTCCCATTCTCCTGTTCTAATGAAATTCTTTATTCCTTCATCATTCCCCCAGTCTAACACCATGGAGGGAGGTTGTCTGGCTAGGAGCCAATGGACCAGACAAGAAACCCCGGGGGGTTATGATTGATCCTCAGTTCTATAACGAGAGATGCTGAACAGAAGATGTGTACATATATATATACACACACACACACATATATAATATGCTTGCATTTTGTTCATGTACTTAATTTGACCTTCTTGTGGAACCAATTTTATGCGCTTCTTTTATCTGCCTGAGCGACAATAAATTACTTTGGGGTTGGGAGTTATTTTTTGCAAGCTGGACTACATTTTTTCTAAGGCACTCTTGTCTGGTTCAAATTCACATTTCTTTCTTTCCTGCTAGGATGTGAAATGCTGATTTTCACTATCTCCAACCTCCCTGGCTGCCATGAGCCTTCCTAAATGCACCAGCTCTTTGTTCTCTGTGAAACCCCTCTGTCCATGCTCACGTGCCTTTCCTGCGCACTCTGTGCCCTACATATCTACCCCTAGACCTACATATCTGATCCCCCATATCTATTTGTCAGCCTGTAGCTTTCACCTCTCCCATAACAAGCTAACAAACAAGTAAAACCAGCACAATTAGTGGGATAATTCAGAACTAATTTTATCAGGAAGGCAGCCCAGGATACCAATAGATTCTGGAAGTCAGAGCCTGAAGAAGTTCTGAATGTTGATCTAGAAGGTAAGTTTGGGAATGATGTGAGAAAGTAATTGCCTACGAGAACAAACCAGCCTTGAACTGCCTAGTCCCACAGAGTGCAGAAAGCAGATGCTTCTGAGAAAGCCACTGAAATTGTTTCTCACCGAATGACCCCCTTTTCTGGCTCAAGGAGATGAGAAGAGGGAGTAAAAAGCTCAGGAAATTTCAGATGGAACTAAAAGCATGTTGCAGAGATGACAGAATGTCCTGAAAGAAAAATGCTGTTAAAATATGTACACAGAAGTCTTGTGTTTACAGAAGTTACTCCACTGTCTTGTCTGCTAGTGGCAGGTCAAAAAGGCCTTGAGGTCCTACAGCTGTCACTGGCTGCAGTCCTGGTTTGTTTGTCTGTGCTGGCCTTGCTGGGGACAGGCACAGAGGGGCACTGGGCTGTGGGAAGGGCTCCCTGTGGTGAAGACCCTCAGAGGGATGCCTGCTGCTGCTGGAGGAGGGGTTTTCTGTGTGTCAGTCATGCCAGCACCACGCTGTTACTGACAGACATCAGACAGGCCCAGGCAGCACCTGTGAGCCCGGGGAACCCTCCAGCCCACAAGCCCTGGAGTGGGGACGCAGCCCCAGGCAGCTGTGGCAGCAGGTGTGGGCCCCACTGGTGTCAGGCCTGCTCCTCCACCATCATCCTCACTCAAACAGGAGTGGCAAAGGCTCACACCAACATCACTTTCCTTCCCAGAGCTCGTGCTTGCATGCACATGACTACATTAATTGGGAAAAGCCTGCATGTCCTGGTGCATGCAGCTGCTCCTCCTGCTCCTGTCCCTGAACTGCCAGCATACCTTGGGAGCCATCAATCTGCTAAACAAGGCATCACCACAGCTAAAGGACACGTCCATTTTAGGGGCTGTATGTGGGAAAATGAGAGCAAAGTCAGGGGTGGTCTGTGTAATGGTCATGCCAAACTGCTTGGCACAATCCCCTCAACAAAAAACTACCCCTGTTTCTGCAGTCCAGACTCTTCACCTTAAAGAACTGCTTGAGTACCCAAACTCACATGGGTATCTGCAGCAGAGGGATTATCCTGTGCCACCTGATACCTGGATGGGACAAAAAATCAGGCTGGGTGAACATCTGTTGGGAGCTCCTTGAGCACTGCAGCCACCTCCAGCAGTTCAGATGCTCACCTGAGCTTCTGACAGCTGAACCAACCACCTCTTCACATAAAAACACCAGCCTTGACTTTTTCAACAAGAGAATCAGCCTGACAATAAAAGACTAAGCTAATTGGGCTTATTAAAAACCTTGTGTCCCAGTTTCAGCCAGCGTAGAGTTAAATTCTTTTCAGCACAGGGGCCATCAAAGCTGGGCTGTCCAGGATAAAATGCATGGGCAGCAGACAATGCCAGCAGTGGTGCTCGGAGAACAGGAGGTGCCTGAGCTGCCTGACAGCTGTCAAAGCCATGATGCAGCTCTCCTCTCTTGCACAGGCTGGCAGAGGCACACTGAGTGCTCACAAGTGACCAAAGGTTCTGTCCCCAAGCACAGCTGGGACCCACCTGCAAAGAGCACTCAGGCTCACAGCCCTGCCATCTATGCAGAAGGTCCCAGGTGGCCTGGCTGGCGTGGCAGCAGATGTGGTGGGTGGTGCCACTGGGATGTCTCTAAGTGCAGAGCTGCATCCACAGATGTACAACTTCCAGTTCTCCCATCTGCACGAGTGTAACAAAAATGATGGGCCTTCCTCAAAACTGCACAATTCCTCAGTGGCTCTCCTGATCTCAAAAGTTGTGACCCTGCCCTACTCTACTTGAAGCTCACCTGCAAGCACAAACCACTGTAGGCTCTTATCTTATAAATCTGTCTTTTCTGGCAGCTCTACTGTCTGTGTCTTTTCATTTTCCTCCTTTGTTCCCTAGATGCACGGACTGCCCTGATTGAGAGAAAAGTCATCCACAGAGTGTGTCCTGGTTGGGCTTTGCTTTCCATGTGAGTGGAACACTGAAAGCTTCAGTGTGGGCTTCAAGGCAGCGCAGAGGTAGAGATTCAAACCAGATAAGAGCAAGCTTGCACAAAATGTGTCAAAGCAGATGAGTCCCCAGCTGGAATGGAGGGCAGCTACATCTTGCCCAAGCCAGGACTTTACAGGCTGCCTTCCACATATCCTGGTTCTCCTTCTCAGGAAGTGTTGGGGGCTTCTCCCTTCGCTAGGTGTGACAAAGGTGTATCTACGCTTTGCAATGGCACAGACCACAGCAATAAACAACTCTGCAAAGCAGCAAACACAATGACAGACTTATTTTATCATGTGGTGACAGCTCATCAGAGTAGCCCTGAGATGATGGCATACGTGGCAATAGTTACAAAATGACAATGTCAGCAAGAGCCCTGTGTAGTGATGTGGAAACACCACAGAAAGCATGAGTTTGGAAAAATATGCGAAGTGCTGATTTTTCTTATTACATCAGTCTTGCTGGTACTACAGTCCCCCATGTTTCTGGGCTGCAGAAGGGAGAAGCACATGCTCCAGTCCTTTGGACCCAGCTCCACTGCATGGTCCTCAGTCAGGATCCACAGACCTCCTTGCTCCAGTGGAGGGAGGAGGTTGGACACAGCTGAGGATACACTGCCCTGTCCAGTTCTGCTGAGCTAGAAACACTCGGGCTGAAATAACCCCGTCCCACAGCGCTAGCTCCCCCAGCCCCTCCTGCTTGCCAGTTTATCTCTGCCCTCTGAGTGCAGCGTGAGGCGGTGATTCGGTGGATGCTGTCAGCCCGGATCTGCCGAGCCGATCCATGTGACTCATGCTCCCCGCAGGCTCTGCAGCAGAGCACTCGCATCCCTCAGCCTTCAGAGCCAAATGACCCTGTGTGTTTCTTTCCATGTTCCCAAGGTCTAGAAGGGAAAAAGCTGTGCACTTCAGCCTCTTCTAATTTCTTTTTATCTTGGAGATGGGAAGGGGGGAGGGGGATAGGAGAGGAAGGGCAGTATTCAGTGTCCATTTGAATGGCTCATTAGCCGAACACAGCTGCAGAGAAAGAGTAGCTTCCATCCACCCTTCTCAAAGGTGAGGGTAGAGCAGGAGTACCAGACTCTTCCAAGATGTTCAGCTTTGGCCTGGTTCCTTTCTGAGAGTATTCCCAAGTGTGTGTTTCCTAGGAGGAAGCCCAGGGTCTGTAAGCGCACTCACCTCTGAGCAACACACCCAAATCACAGCCTTTGCCTCAGGCATGTAAGCATCCTTCCTTGGCATCCCCCCTGAAAAAGCCTTTGGCTCTCCTTCAGTTCATTTTCCAGCCAGCTTGGCCAAGTCTTAGAGGTACTTCCAGATTTGGAGAAGGAAAGAACAGCAGAATAAGAGGTGGTGGCAGAAATTGCCTCACTGGCAAGGCATCAAAAAGGAAGAAAGGAGAAATCCTCAATGCTTCAGCACCAGCTGGCTCGTGTCAAGGTGCCTGTTTCAGGCTCCAGTGCTGGGAAGTCCCTCCTCTGAGCTTGTCCGTGCGCTGTGTGGAGATGAGGCTCTGGGCATGGGCAGCAGGAACAGCGGTGCTGGCTGCGTGGGGACCATGGCTCCCGAGAGGCCAGCACGCCACCTGAAACGAGGAGAGCCAGAGAGCTTCCCTGGCACAGGCCAGCTGCATCCAGCATGTCAGCACTGCTCCTGAAAGCCCAGGCTATGTTTGAATTAAATGATTGTTCTGGCCTTGGGAAACCTCAAACATACCTAGAGAAGCTAGAGGTAAAATGAAAATTGCAATCCAGTGCTACAAATTTGAAGCAAAGAAGTAATTTTAGCTCCTTCCAGATATTGTGGGTTCCCAGACTAATGATTCAAGAGCTCCTAATTATCTTTTCTGTGTATGAGAACAAACAAGTAAGTGTTCGGTAATTTTGGAAAGCAGCATAATTAAATTCCGAAATGACAGTTTTACATCTCTTACAGACTGGAATTCACTGAGCTGGGATACCAGTGATGCCACAAGAGCAAGAGGGATGAAAAAGGGGTCCCTAACACTCAGAAGAGAAGAACACATAAAGCACTACACTGGATGGGAAGGGGGATGGGGGAAGAAGGAGGACATACACACCTCTGCAAGATAGCATGCAGCATCACAACATCATATATTTGACAAGGCTACCCTGGCAATTCCTTTTCTCATGGTAAATATCATATACAAATATTTATGCACATGACAGAGAAAATATTTTGAGGGTGCCTGGCTGTGTAAGTAAAAACATTCAGTGGTAAATAGGCATCCTCAAGTCCAAATCCTAGTTTATACATTGTGAGCCCTAAGTATTTCTGTGAAGCTCACAACCAGCACTAGTCATCTGTCCCCTCATGAGAGCTATTATCAGTTGTCCATTTTGCAGATGAAATATCCGAGAAATCTCACTAAATCTTGCTGTATGGTGCTAGAAATAGAACCCAAGGTTTGGATATGACAAATCTACATTGCAGTCGCTGTCACTGGAGGGAGATGCTTGGCTGGGTTCTTGTTAGCCATTAACCACACCCTGCTCAGAGAGCCAGGAAGGATGCCAGGAAACCTGCTTGCAAGCACACCAATGTAGCCTCACAGGAGGCTGTATAAGTCGTGTTGGGGCTCTGAGGGTGGATTTAATTGCATCCATGATCTGTGAGAAACATATGAAACCTCCCATGGTCCCCATCAAAGTCCTGAGTAAGAGCTGCAAACCATCAAAACCCTGTGAAGCGCATTTGGCTGTTGTGTAAATGCTTCTGCTTTTAGGATTCTGCTGTTTGTTCCTTGGTTAATGAGCTCTGTTCCTTTAAGGATCCAAGGTACCTCTGGGAAGTGCATTTCCCTGGACCTGCAGAGCTGCTGTCCAGAAATAACTGATCTTTATGCAGTGAACTTTTCCAGAAGCCATTTCATACCCCGACATTGTAACAACACTGTTTCTTCAGGCCTGGATGCCTTGGACTATTTTAGTGAGCTGAGACTTTAGACAGCAGGTTGCTGATCAGAGTACAGCCTGACTCTGTAGGAATTAAAAATTGCTCCCAGCTGTGTCAGTCCTCTTAAGAGATGAGTTTTGGTGGGGGGGGGTGTCACATTTCTAGCCTGGACTTCTCAGAGACACAGGGAACCCTGCACTGTGAGGCTTCAGGATTTCCAGGTCTCAGTATTGGTGCTCCTTGGCATGCGCATTGTCAATATGCCGCATATACACACTTACAATGCACCTCTTAGAGAAACCAGTGAAACCAGGTGTCTGGAAATCTTTAAAATACATTTAGATGAGATGGATGGACAAGCATCTGCTTGGGAGTGTGACAGCCCTAGGGTAAGAGCTCTTCTTCCAACAGAGTTCGTTCTGCTTCACAGTAAATCTTCAATTTTTTTCTTTAATTCAAAGTAATAACCCAGACTAATTTGCAAACACAAGAAGCTTCCTTGAGACTGGAGGACTGTTCTCATCCAGCTCTGCTCACCACTTTCTGTCAGGTGTAGCCTAAGCCATGAAGAAATGCTGGGCTGATGCTCGTCCCTTCCTGTGTGAGAGGAGGCAGGCAGACAGTACAGAAAATGCTGGAAGCTTGGTTTGCTGTTTCCTGAGAGAACACAAGGATTTAGTCACCCACACAAGCAGGCTAACAACTCATGCTAAGGAGACTCAACTCCTGAATCAGAAGAGGACAGTGATGTGGAAGTTATCACATTAAGCGATTCATCCAGATGACACAATTGAAGCTGCACAAATGTTTACATTTGTGGACACAGACCTTCTCACTTCAAGGCATAAACCTCCTGCAAATGATACAGGTTGAAAAGGGACAGAGGGGGGACACTACTGGCCCTTCTCACTTCTTTGGCTCCTGCTGTTGCTGGACTGGCAACTGAGCTGAACCACCTCAAGACTGTTCCTCTGTGGGAGTTCCTCATGCCAAAGAAAAGCCAGATCACGGCAGCATTGTCACCACCTGTCTTCCTCAAAAATAACTCTTACCACCCACCTGATACCAAGCTGGATCTCTTCTAGTGGTTCCTGGTTCTACTTACTGTCTCCAAAAGAGACCCTACTCACAACAGCTACTGCAGTGCAATTCTCTTTTTTACCTCTGGAACTGCCTTGGCTGCTGCCCCTGGGCTCGAGAACCAGCAGTAGCTCCAGCTTTCTTCCTCAGGAGCCTCTCCCTCTGCTGATCCTATCCTTGCTATCTAAGACGCTTGGGGTCCCCTCAACCAATACTGAGAATGATAAATGAAATCTGCCCTGTCAGCAGGGTGATAAAACAGAGCAGATCCTGGATCCGTAGGTCCACTTTAGCGAACAGGGTGGTGAAGCAGGAGCGAATCTGCAGAGGGAAACAGCTGATGATGAAGACTTTTTGGCCACACTATAAATGTCTGGGGACTTACTTCAGACTAGCCCTAGCCCAAAGCAAAGCAGAATTCTCATATTGGTCAGAGCACATTTGCTGCACATCTTGCAGGTCCTTTCACCTAAAATTATTCATGTTCTCCTGATCCAAACTGAGGTGCTAATGCAGCTGCACCCTAACTGTCCACCAACATGGATTCCTATGCCAGTTCTGATGGAGGAAAGGAGGACAGAGATATTGGCAGACAACAGGCCCTAAAATGAATGAAGACAAGGAAGTTATTGGTGCCTTCGCTCCAGCAGCAAGACAGGTAACAGGAAAATGAGATGTCTTTTGTCTTGTAAAGACTTTCTAGCCAGGATTGTCCTGGCTGAGGTGATACATCTGGAAGGGGAGCCTTACCCCTCTGACATAACCAAACCATTGCTCTGAGCACTACTCCTACTCTATCTCCTGTCTTCTCACCCACCTTTCCCCTGTCTGTAGCGCCACGCTGTTGGTTGGTGATGGAAGAGGCCACCACAGCAGTTGTGCAAAGGCACCCTGGGCATCCGATGCTCTGGGCACCTTGCCCTCCAAGCACCCTTTGCAGCACCAGCTCTTTGCCTTTCCCCTCACTTCGCAACCATCTTCCCCATATCTCGCACGGCCCGGGTGCCCCCTCACATCCCTCTTTGGGAAAGGGAGCCGGTGCCTTCTTGTCCTGCGAGCGGCCCTGTGGGGGCGGCCCC
>NW_005054320.1:8104218-8110846 GCF_000277835.1 Geospiza fortis
CCCGCTGGTGGGATGGGCGGTGGGGCGCACCCAGGGAGCGCGGCCAGGTGAGGACGGGTTTCCCCGACCTGGGCATCCTGCGTTAGCTCGGGGGCACTCCGGTCTCTGCGAGCGAGAGGACCACAGCCTGAAGCAGAATTGGGCCCCAGAGCCAGCAGAAGCAGGAGGATTCCAGCCTCATCGAGGGACCGGTGTGGGCTAGCAGAACAAGCTGGGGTGGGAAGGGCGGCAGAAGGAGAAGCTGCGAGGAAATTCATTCCCCTGGGATTATTAGAGACGGGTAGTTCGGTAACTGTCTCCAGAGGCCACAGGCCTAACTGCAAGAGTGGTGATACTAGGGGGAAAAAGATGAAACAGAGTAGAATGGGGGCATCGCCAGTCCAGTCATGGCAAACTGCTCCAAGCAGGGAGGAAAGGAGGCAAAGCCTCAGGTGGTCACAGAGAGGGTGAGAAAATATGGAGAGGCAGAAGGAAGCAGGGGGTGGGAACTGAGCCACTAGGTCAGGCTGGGGTACTGAGCCATCCACACAGAGATTAAGTTTACATCTGCACTGGTCAAGGCACAGAGCAGGCCTGTACCTTCCTGGAATATACTGCTTGGATGTCCCCTCTGGATGAAGACAGAGAAGGGGGTCTGACTGGTAGGACCAGGGAAGGCAAGGGTAAGGAGTCTCAGGAATAGGTTAGTAGTCTTGTTCCCTGGGTTTGTGACTGTGGGGGTTTCTGGGGACCAGAACTGCTCCAGAAGAAACATGTGGCTGAAAGACTTGTGTGTCAAGAAGGTGAAATGGCAGGGTACCATTGGAATGGTGGAATGCACCCATGGATAGGAGCAGCACGTTAAAAAGCAGATCATTGGCAGAGAGAAGCTGAGGTCCAAAGACTGTAGGAGCTGTGGGAGCTGTACAACTGAAACAAGGGATGTAGCAGCACATGCATGGGAATGGCAGGGCTGGAATTGCAAGGGATGATGCAGATCAGACCTTCCATGCCAGAAATGGCATTAGCAACACTTTGGGTAGGGAGCCTAGGACTGGAAGGGCAGGGAGCATGGTATGTCTCAGCAGCACTGGATTGAGTGGTGGAGACCAGAGTCCAGCCTGAGCTGTGCAGGGACTGGTGCATATTTGGCTCTTCTGTTCCCTGAAAGACATAGGGAATGCTCCACACTGTCTAAATCATGACAAGGTGTTAGTGTGGGCAAGGAGAGAGAGAGAGAGAGAGGGAGAGAGAGAGGGAGGTGTCTGGGAAGATAGAATGATCTTAAATTACTTTTTCTCTTTTCTCTCTTCTACAGTGAAACTCATGCCCTGAATCTCCAAGGGAACCTTTGAAAAGGATCTTCCCCTCCCTGCCATCTCCTTATTGTTTGCCAGCTGTGCCCTGCGCAGGAAAGCTTTAAAGACCAGCAAAAAGAGAACAGCGAAAAGGACAATGTAGTGAGAGAGTAGCGAGGTCTTGGGTAGGGAGCCCTTTGAATCTTGTTTCTCACCCTTCCCTCTTCGTTGATAGCTCTCTGACAGCCTTGGCAGGAACCTCTACCTGGCCACCAGCACAGTGGCATTTGGTGAGAGGGGAATTACACTCAGTGTATGCACCACCCTGACTTCTTCATCGGGACCTCTGCTCTTTTTCCTGTCATCTCTGAAACTCTTGCCTACCTTCTTATTCCCTAGGACACTGGGAAGCAGGCACTTGCTTCTGCCAAAGTGTTTGGAGTCCCTAGAAGTCCCTGTTTGTGTGTAGCCTTCACCAGTCCCAGCAGAAGGTGGCCTCTGAGTCAGAAGGTGTCTGGTGGGCACATGAAGTAAGGAGAGCTTTTTATCTGGGAGAAGAGTGGAGGAGAGTGATGTAATAGATGGGGAGGAAAAAAAAAAGTGAGCCCAAGCGAGTGAGGGAAGAAGCACTGGCAAGTGTTGATGAGAGAGAAAAAAGGTGGAAGAAAGAAAAAGAGAACAAGGGAAAAAAACAGATGAAAAAGTTAGAACAAGGGGAAGAAATATAATCGAATAAGAGGGAAAGGGAAGACTGGAAGCGAGACAGAGTTGATGGCTGTTCTGCCTGGCACCTGGTGGCAATGCCTTGAGAAACCCTTCCAGCGTGCAAACAACTCACATTGCAGCAGCAGATGAGGAGAGACGTGGCTTCCCCAGTGCCGAGTCCCACTCACCCTCTTACAATATCCCAGCAGCAGAGGCAGGGTGCAGTCTAGCAGGGTTGGCAGCATGGGGGACTCTGAATCAGAGTCCACCTTGCACAACAACTCGCTGTGGTGGCTGGCATGTGGGATGTTAGCTCTGTTGGCCAACTCTTGGATTATCCTCAGCATCACAGCCAAACAACAGAAACACAAACCTCTGGAGCTGCTGCTGTGCTTCCTTGCTGGCACACACATCCTTATGGCAGCAGTACCCCTCACCACCTATGCCGTGGTGCAGCTGCGGCGCGAGTCCTCCGACTACGACTGGAACGAAAGCATCTGCAAGGTCTTTGTCTCCACCTACTACACCCTGGCACTGGCCACCTGCTTCACAGTGGCCTCCCTCTCCTACCATCGCATGTGGATGGTGAGGTGGCCGGTCAACTACCGCCTGAGCAATGCCAAGAAGCAGGCTCTGCACGCAGTCATGGGGATCTGGATGGTGTCGTTCATCCTCTCCACCCTGCCCTCCATCGGCTGGCACAACAACGGCGAGCGCTACTATGCCCGTGGCTGCCAGTTCATTGTCAGCAAAATAGGGCTGGGCTTCGGCGTCTGCTTTAGCCTCCTGCTGCTCGGAGGAATAGTCATGGGCTTGGTGTGCGTGGGTATCACCTTCTATCAGACCCTGTGGGCACACAGGAGACGCAGGCGGTGCCACCATCAGAGGGCAGAAGAAGCGTCATCCTGCTCTTCATCAGCACACACCACTTTCAATGTGCCAGCCATTGTGGTGGAGGACGTACGAGGCAAAAGGAGGTCTTCACTGGATGGCTCTGAGTCAGCCAAGACCTCCTTGCAGATGACCAACCTCATAAGCGCCATTGTCTTCCTGTATGACACGCTCACTGGGGTGCCTATCTTGGTAAGCATCCAGCTCTCCCTTTGCCTTCAGAGTCTGCAGTTAAAGCAGATTTGCTTTTCTCTCAAGTTTTAGAGAAGGATCTCTCCTGTCCCACCAGCCGCAGAATTGCCGCATCTGAATCTGTGTTATTCTGAGCGGTGGTTTTAAAAAGATTGCAGTAATTCTCTCATCCTTCCGCAGCAGCATTTTCTTAAATCTAAGCCTGGGGAATACACACCACACAGCTAAAACCACTGTGCAAGTTTTAAGTGGCTAAGAAGAGAGGAAATTATTCTGCAAACTTACTTGTAAAAACAATGACATTTCTATTTCTCCACTTTGCTTCTGGAGAACTGATACACCAGCTTTAACAGCTGATGCATCCAGCTGTCTTTTTCCTTCTGCCTGTGTGGCTGTAGGCAGCATTCAGGTTTTGGCTAGCCGGTTGATTATGTGCAAAATTGGAGAGCTGGAGAAGTTCTCAAAAAGAACCCTTAAAAGGGGAGAGGCTGAGTCACAGATTATTTTTTTTCCCCAGCGGCTGTGTCCTTTGTTAGCACCTATTTAGCTCCAGCTGGTAATGAGCACAGGAAGAAGGGATGCTAGCACCAGGTCTCATGTTAGAGATATGACAGCTTGGAATGTGGTCCAGCAAACCTGGGGCAAGACCCCAGGAGCAGGTTTTCAAGGGGATACAGGATAATTACTTGATGAATCCTTTAGAGACAGATTATGTTCTGCTACAGAATTGATTCACGTTACCTTTCTGCCTTGATCCCTACTTCTGTCTCCTTGGCATTGTTGCTTTTTCTTGCCTTAAAGGTCGTGAGCTTTTTCAGCCTGCGCTATGATACGGCCCCCACCTGGATGGTTCTGGCTGTGCTCTGGTGTTCCATGGTGCAGACCTTGCTGCTCCCCTCTTTCATCTGGTCCTGTGAGCGCTACCGAGCAGATCTCCGCACCGTGTGGGAGCAGTGTGTGGCTATCATGTCTGAGGAAGACACAGAGGATGGTAAGCTGCTCACCAACCCACAGTCACCTCTCTTCACTAACCAACCTCCCCAAAAGACTACATAGGAAAGAGGGGGGGTCTTTGGGAAAAGGATCTTGTGGTGTTGTGGGTGGCTCAGTGACATTCATGTTACAGCTTGAAGTCAGCAACCACAAGAAAATTTATTCTGTGGAGGGCTCTGCCGCTCGCAGCCTTAGGACTAGCATCCAGGAAGCATTAGTGCAACATCCTCCTCACTAGTTGCAAGCATAGATATATTGTGTATGGCTGCCAAACCACAACCAAAGTGACGTGCTGGGCCTCAGCCCAACTCGCTCATTCAAGGGTCCAAGACCTGGCAGTGAGCAATTCAGAGGCAAGACAGAAGAAATAGGGCACTGAGTGGGTGCTTTAGTGCTGCTGCAAGCAGAAAGACAAGGTCCTTGTTCAGAGGTGAGCCCTGAGGGCTGCAAGTAGGGCAGCACAAGTCAGATAAGCATTAGGATGGTGTCCAGGTGCCCTGATAGTGCTCCTCTTCTGACTGAAAAGTGTTGACTGCCATTCTCGTCTTTGCCAACAGATGGTGTGTGTGATGATTATGGAGATGGCAGGATCTGCAAAGTGAGATTCGATGCGAACGGCGCTGCAGCTGCGAAGCGGGACTCTCGGGACATCAAGCTGCTGCCCATGCACCACATGTTGTTGCCCCAGGACAAGGTGCATTACCTGCAGGTGAGCCAAGAGCTAGCAGGGCAGCCCCACAACCCACTTCCTTCTCTGTCAGGTTCCCACGCCTTTGTGTCCTCTTGACTCTCTTCTCTGCGAACCTCAGCTACTCCCTTCCTGTTCTGACTCTTCAAGTCTTCCATCACCTGCCCCCTTCTCTGTTTTCCAGGTCCCTATCTCACGGAGAATGTCACATGATGAGACTAACATCTTCTCCGCCCACCGCTCTGCTCCATCCTTCCTACACAAGTGGTCTTCATCTGACGACATCCGCATTTCCACCCCCCGCAAGCCCGGGGGCCCGGGTTTCTTGCCTCCCCAGCTGCATGACTACCAGCACCGCCGGCGGCCCCCAGAAGATGAGCTGACGACCCTACGGCAGTTTCTGGAGGGGGGGCTGTTGCCCCGGGGCTCCAGCTCCCGCGCCCGCCTCCCGCGCCCGCCGCCTCTCCCTCGGCAGCAGGGAGGAGGAGAATTCCGACCGGCCACGGCGCTGCTCTGTGCTTGGCAACGAAGTCTGGCATCTGCAGGACGGAGAGCAGGCGCCATGTGAAAGGACCCCAGAGGCCTGCGAGCCACAGACCTTCCAGGACCCCAAACTATGAGAGACAGCATCAAAAACATTCAGTGCCATCACAGTTTTTAAATAAAACTTCAAGCGTTCCCTTTGTCCCGGGACCCAATCACTAATTTGCATTCTCATCTTTCTCGCCAGCAGGCAGAAAACACGGCACCCCATGCTGGTGGGGGAAAGAGAAGTGGGACAGATCCGCAGAAGGGAGCACAATGGACGGACAGACAGCCTGTGCCTGCTCTCAGGTTACAAACACATCCACCGCTGCCACCGCCACTTGGCACCCTTGCCAGTCCCGTCCCTTTGTGAACTCCACCCTCGCATCCGCTCTGCCCTAAGAGACAAGGCAGGCGCAGAATGGTATTAAAATTCTATATTTGGAGTGTCAATCGTGTGTCTGTTTTTAAAATACTATATTAGTAATAATTGTGTTTCCATAGAAACAAAATTATTTGCCCGGTGTTTAATGAAGCTTCACAGGCTTCTGGAAGGGAAATGCAAAATGTGCGAGGCTCCTTTCCTCCCTCTTCATCCTTCCTTGTCAGTTTCTCTGAAAGGCAGCAGATGCTTAGCAGCCCAGGAAAGTGAATGATGCCCTTAGAGGAGTTGTCATGGGAGACTGGGTGAAAGGTCTTCTGTCCGTTTCAGATGTGGTGCTAAGCAGGAGAGGCCTCAAGTTTTTAACACTGCTCAGCAAAAGGTTTTGATTTGAAGCAACTCCAGGCTTGGAAAGAAATTCTCTCCAAGAAGATTCTGACCCTTAACATGTTATTTCACCAGTGCAAACTGTTGATTCCAGTGCAAACTTTGTGTGAAACTTCAGATGGCCCAAACTTCTCAGCCAAACACGAAAGCTGACAGAGGCTTCTGAGGGAAGTCCCCCTCAATTGCCCACACCAGCAAAACTGGGAGTGGTGATGTCTGAAGCAGGCTCCTGCCCCAGATACAATTCTTGGCAGGGAGGTGCAAGAGTACCGTGTGGGAGATGGACCTTCTGGCTGGTGTTGGCTGTCATTCCAGCCAAGGGCAAAGGTTTGGCATTGTCCCAGGGGAGGCAGTGTCAGAGAGAGATAGGTAGCCCATCATGCCCAAAGCAGTTCTCCGTGTGATGGGAGTATGAAGTGTCCAAGCGTGACTCCAAGGAGACGCGGCCTTGGAGGCCTTTTGAGTGACCCACCCCAAAGGGAGGGTTCGCGCTGGGGAGGCCGCCCGGACCAGGGGCACGTCAGACACAGCGGCGGCGGCAGCACGGGGAGCCCCCGAGGCAGCGGCGGTTCTCGGCCGGCGCAGCGG
>NW_005054320.1:8111181-8131333 GCF_000277835.1 Geospiza fortis
GTGCCTGGGCCGGCGGCTGCGCCCCGCGCCCTCCGCGCACCGCGCCAGCCGTGCCGTGCTTCGTGACTTCGAGCGCAGGGAGCCCTACAACTACCTGCAGGTGGCCTTCTTCCAGGTGGGCACCGGCCCCGGGCGCGGGTGGGAGTGTCCGCCTCCCGGGGTGCTGTCGTGCACGGCAGGGGACGGGTGTGGCGCGGCTCTCCTGGAGGGTCGCCGGGCAGCCGGAGGGTGGACGCCTTTCCCTCAGCCTCGAGAAGAGACAGCCAAGAGGGAACCTTACTGATGCGCATAAATATCTGCAAGGGGGTTGCCAAGGGAATGGAGCCAGGTTCTTCTCACTGGTGCCAGCCACCACAAGAGGCAACAGGCAGAAACTGATGCACAAGAAGTTCCACCTTTAGGTGGAATATTAGGAAGAACTTTACTATGCGACTGACCATACACTGGAACAGATTGCTCAGAGCAGTTGTGGAATCTCCCTCACTGGAGACATTCCAAAACCATCTGGATGCAATCTGGTGCCATGTGCTGTAGGACGAGAGGTTGGAGCAGATGACCCACGGTGGCCTCTTCCAATCTGACCCATTCTGTGATTCTGGGAAGCCGGGAAGCAGCTGGGGTGAGGGGTGGGTGTGAACAGCAGAGACCTGCAGGAGCATGACAGGCACTGCTGCCTTTTCTCCACAGCTGAAGAAGCTGGATCAGGCCGTGTCTGCCGCTCACACGTTCTTCGTGGCTAATCCCCAGCACCTCCAAATGCGGGAGGACATCGAGAAGTACCGGCGAATGTCAGGGGTGAAGTCAGACAGCTTCCAGGACCTGGAGGCCACACCACACTGGGTGAGGGCTCAGTGCAGAGCCACGCATGAGCAGCTCTTAGTCCACTAGGGACCGGTCTGGGACCCTGATCTGTTCCTGCACAAAGGCCATGGCTTGAGACAGGCCCCCATACACAGAATCATAGAGAGATTTAGCCTGGAAGGAACCTTTAATGATTGCCTAATCCAAGTCCCCTGCCATAGGCAGGGACGCCTTCCACTAGATCAGGTTGCTCAAAGCTCCATCCAATCTGGCCTTGGAACACTTTGAGGGATGGGATATCCACAGCTTCTCCGGGCAACCTGCTTCAGTGTCTCCTAACAGTTATCATCAAAGTATCTTATCTCCAGTCCAAAATATATTTTATCTTCCATCAAAACACTTTTTCAGTTTAATACTGTTGCCCCTTGTTCTGTCACTACAGGCCTTGGTCTGAAGTCTTGCTCAGACCCCTTTGTGTCTGAAAGGCTGCAGGAAGATCTCCCTGCAGCCTTCTCTTCCAGGTGAGGACAAACTCCACTGCGAGTGTGACAGAGAGACTTTTTGATGACAGTTATTTGGCTTTAGTGTGGGATTTGCTGTCACTGTGTGGTTGACTGTGCAGGAGCAGGCAGGCCCCTTTATGTCAGCACCATCCTATGAGCAACTCAGAAGTCTTGGGACATCCTTTGGTGTCACCCACACCGATGAAGGGACCTGGATCTGTCCTTCACAGGAAGCATATGAGACTGGTGTGCAGCACTATGGTGCAGATGAGTACCTGCAGGCCGTGGCCAGGCTGGAGGAGTCACTCTCAGAGGCACTGTCAGCACTGGAAGAGTGTCGTGCCCTGTGTGAAGGGCCTCGGGAGGATGAGGACGAGGAGGAGAAAATGCAGCCTGGCCTGTATGAAGCCATTGCAGGTAGTGTTAGAGGCACAGAGGGTTGGGTAGGAAGGCTGTGCTCCCCACCCTGGGCACATCCCATCACCCTGCACTCCTGTCTGGAAGATGTGTGGGCTACTGCCTTTCTTGCTCCTCTGTCTTGCAGCCCATTATATTCAGGTTTTGAAGTGCAGGCAGCAGTGTGTCCTGGAAATTGCCACAAAGCCGGGGAGAATTTCTGCCACAGAAGATTTCATACCCTCTCATCTTGATTTGCTGCAGTTTGCCTACAGCCAGGGTGAGCAGAGCCACAAACCAGCAGATTGTGCGGTGGCACCCCTTGTCCTTTGCCTCTGATCCTGGAGGGCAGCTTGTTGTGGGGAAAAATGGCACGCTGACCTGAGCTCTACTTCTGTTTGCCCCCTAACTCTTCCCAGAACCTCTGTTCAGGACTGTGGCCGCCTTGGGAGATGTCCCTTGTGGTCTCCTTCAGTCTCATTGCCCAGGTTCTGTGGTGTGAGGCTGTTCCCACGTCTTTCTCCAGCACACTTTGTCAGGACCTTGTTCCAGCTATTTGCTGAGTGTTTTATACCCTCTTTTTCAGTACCTGGCTCCAGACCAGGCTCCCACTTCCTGCCTAGAGGCTCCACATGCATCTCACCTCAGCAGTGGTGTTCCTTCTGAGGCAGCCCTACCTGCTGAACTGGTGGCCTGGCATGACACTGGTCATCCTGTCACTCTGTCACTTCACACATCCCTCAGCCCTTCTTTTGCACACCCCTGTTCCTCCCCACGCTGACCCAACTGTTTCTTATTTCCTCTGTCAGACCACTGGGGAAACTTGTATGTCAAAGATGCTGCTAGACCCCTCATCTTGTCTGTTGCATGAGGGAGTGGTACCATCTCTCTTTCAAAATACACTTAATTTTAATATGTTTCTTCTAAACCAGCTCCCAACAAGTATTAAAGGCATGCCTGTTCTGTACCAGGTTCATTCCCCTCGTTGGGTGGAGGCCCTGCAAGGCAGGGGCTGGTGTGTATTGGTGTAAGGCCAGCTGCCAGGTCCTGGCAGGGACACTGGGTGCTGCTGGCCTGTACACATCCCTGCTCAAGTCTTTCAGAGACATCTGTGTTTGCTCTCTTCTGTCCCTGCACAAGTTGGGAACCAGACCCTGGCCGCTGAATGTGCTGCGTCCTACTTGCTGTTCTATCCCACGGATGAGCCCATGCTGGAGAAGATGAAGCAGTATCGCGCAGAGCTGGGAGAGGACGCCGCTCTCACAGCCAGACAGGTAGTTACAGCTCCAGGTCTGTCCTTGTTGGTCCTGCCCTGTCCCACAGGACAGGATCACAGTCCAAGAGACAAAAAGGGGAAGGTGTTTCACTGCAGACATGTGCCAGGGCCAGGACTGAAGAATCTGGAGTTTAGTCTGTCACAGTCAGTGTCCTTTGAGGACAAAAAGGGGCTTTAATTGTGCACAACAGTGGGATGGGACAGGCTTCTGCCCTGGACAGGGATGGGGTTGTCTTTTGTGAGGTGGTTGTTTGACAGTCTCTTTGCTTCCTTAGAGTATTCAGCATTATGTGCAGAGATCTTTGATGGAGAAGAAGTTGATTTATTATGCAGTGGAGCATCTGGGAGAAACTTTTAATGACCCTGTAAGTAACAATACCATCTTAATCTTCCTGACATGGTTTCACCAATTGTTCACTATCTCAGTTATCAGAATTCACTTTAGTAGGCCATGATCCAGAAAGGATCAGATGCTGATGAGGAGGACCCCCAAGTCCTTATGAGGTGGATATTTAAGGCCTTTCTTCTGCTCCAGGACTGAAGTTAATTTGAAATTGCTGCTGTAACCATAAGCATTGGTTCAATATTCTCTCCTGAGAAGTGGGCCACAGTGGTTGGTCTGATACTCACTGGAGAAGCAGTGCGAGGTTTGTTGTGGTCTGAACCACCTGTGTTTTTTTCCTTACAGGATCTTTGGACTCCAGATGAGCTGATTCCCGAAAACCTGAGGGAGAAACACAGGTAAGATTGGGCAGGTCAGCTAGGACTGCAATATAAGTAAGGGTGGTGCAAGGAACAGTAATGTGTAGAGAAATGGGCACAGAAGGAACGGGAAGGATGTGAAATGCTGCTACAGAGAAGGGTGGGGCATAGCTCTGTGTACTGACAGCCCTGGTCTCTGTTCTTTCCCTTGCTCCCGAGAGAGGATCAGGAGAAGCAAAAGCAGGAAACTCTGGATGTGGAAGAGAGGGAGAAGAGGGGTGAGTAAAAGAGCTTGAAGGAGGTCTTGGATGCAGTCAGCCAGACTTACTCAGGCTAAGTGCTGTCTTCCACCCTCAGACATTTGAATGCTAGCATATATGCAGACTGACTTGAATGGCTCAGCAAATCTTCTCACTGTTCTTTTCTTCCTCTTTGATGCATGTGTAGTCTTGCAAAATCTCACTGCGTACGTGTCTGGCATGCAAACTCAAAGGGCACTGTGGCTGGAAAAGCTGAGGACAGCCTGAATGTGTGACAAGCCTGTGGACATGCAGATCCCTGTTCAGTGTGCCAGCAGTATCTACATCAAACCTGGTTCAGCTCAACCAGCCCAGCTTCAGTCAACACTTTTCTGAAAGGGACACGAAGGCAGGGGCTGGAAAATGGAAACTGGAAGCAGACAATGTAGCTTGGGCAAGTCTTTCCCTGAAAAGCAGAAGTCCAAGGGGTTTGTGGCTGAATGATGCAGGTTGCAGTGCAGAGTCTCGTGTTCTTGCTGGTCCCCTATTCTTATGTGTGGATACAGAGCCTCTTGAAGGGCTCAGTCATGGAGTCTTTGCTTGAAATGACCACAAGTGGTTCTCTGCTGTGGCACTTGTGAGAGCAGAGCCTTCTAAGGGCCTGATGAGGGCATTCCTCATCATCCAGAAGTCAGAGAGAGTGGGAAAAAAGGCCAAAGATCAAAAAGCTAAATCATCAGCTAATATCCAGTGCTTCTCTTTGGGGTGAAGAAAGCAGAAAGATTCACCAGAGATAATTCTTGGATAAGATGTTGATGAAAGATGGTTGAAAGGACGGTTGATGGAGGTGTTTACCTGCTTCTTTTCTCCAGAGCCTCACTCCAGTAGGCTGGACCTGCTCTGCTGCTGCAATCCACAGTGCACTCAACTTCCCCCAGCTCCCTGCTGCTCTCCCAGCAAGTCCCAAGTCTCTGCTGGCTCCTGAAGCACGTGCTGTAGGCCAGCTTCCCCAGCTGGTGCCCTGGATCCCCTGAAGCATGTGAGGGGTCTGCGAGGAGTGGGCTCTTCTGGGGAGCTGTCCTGTCTTCTCAGAGAATGTAGAGTGTCTCTCCACTTCCTTTTCCAGGCTGGGGGTTGGTGTCTGAGGGGTTCTTGTCCAAAGCCTGCTCATGCCTATCTGTGCTTGCTTCTCAACAGGTGCTTTGCCTTTTGAGGGTATTGCTGTCACGATGGATTCCCAGCAGATGAATGGAACCCAGCGGGTTGTGTTTGACAGAGTGCTGACAGAGTCTGAGTGTAAGGACCTTCTCCAACTGACAAAGGTGAGGCCAGGATCCCGTAAGAACTCCTGTGTGAACTTTCCTCCTCAGCAGGCAGGGCAGTAGGGTTTGCATGGAGGAGAGCTGGCAGCCTAATGCATGTCATCTGTATCCTTCTGTTCCAGGCAGCAGGGGAAGCAGGAGATGGGTACCGGGCAAGGCGGTCACCTCACACCCCACATGAGAGATTTGAAGGGTTAACTGTTTTGAAGGCTGTGCAGGTAAAATGCATCTGTGAGTCTGCTGCCTTCTTAATTGTGCAGAAAGAGAGTTTGCCACCTGAGTGTTTTGTTCTGTGGATTGCACTCTGGGTGGTGTCATGGGTGTGCTGTCTCCCTCACAACACTTGTGGTCTTCTCTGGCCTGCTTCCTCCTCAGTCACATTCAGGGATGTTGTACGTGGAAGGCTTGACAAGTGCTTTCTCTTCTGTGAGGCAGGGTTTGGGGACTGCTTGTCCCTGTGAGGTAGCCCTACAGACGTGCTTAGTTTAGAGTTGGAGAATAAATTAAGGTAGAAGGAGCCTCTTGAGATCTCCAATCTGACCTCCAGCTTGCAGCATGTCTAATTCTAAAGCTCAATGAAATCCCTCGATTCTTTGCATAGGCAAGTTCTGAACATTTCCAAGGGTGGAGATTCTCCAGCCTCTCTGGGCACCTTTTTTGGTGCTGTACCAGTCTTGTGAGGGTGAAATTTTTCTTCATATCTAGCCAAAATTTCTCTTGCTGCATCTTTTGTCTGCTGCCTCTTTTCAGTGTGTCTCTCTGAGGAGACATTGTCTCCATCTCTGTAACCCTCTTTTAGGTGACAGGAGGCTGTACTTAGATGTTCCTTTGGCCTTCTCTTCTCTAGACTGAAGAAAGCCAAATCTTTTGGCCTCTTTTTCTAAGTCATGTGTTCCAACATTCCTGCCATCTTAGGACTCTTCATTCAAGACTCACTTCAGTTTCCAAATATCTCTTGTGTAGTGGGACACCCAAAATGATGCAGCTTTCCAGATGTGGCTTCATGGGCCAAGGAGAAGGAAATAATTGCTGTGCTGTACAGTTGTACTCCTGAGTTATAATTGAGAAAATGTGTTTTTTTCTTGCCTGAGTGACCACAGGAGACAAAGGTCTCTTCTTCTGTGCTGTGTACGTGTATCAGTTCTTTGTAAGTATTGTAACAGACTTGTTTTTCACTTGTAGCTGGCCCAAAATGGGGACGTGGAATGGAGAGACGCCAAATTGCTTCTGCAGGCTAGTGAGAAATCTCGGAGAATCATAGAGTCCTATTTCACTCCTGGAAAGAAACTCCATTTCTCATTCACACACCTTGTGTGCCGCAGAGCTGTAGATGGTAAAGAACCTTTCATCCTGTTAGTCTGTGAGAGTCTCCTCGCTCCCAGCCATGTGCTCTCAGGAGACTATCCTCCCTTTATTCTCACTGTACCCCTTTCTCTCTGCTTTATTCTTTCTTGAAGCTGAAAGTGTCCATATTCCTTTTTGTATGTTTTCAGGGGAACAGGAAGGTCGCATGGATCTTAGTCATCCTGTCCATGCTGACAATTGTCTCTTGGATCCTGAGGGGCAAGAGTGCTGGAAAGAACCTCCTGCCTATGTGTACAGGGACTACAGGTAAGAGCACCTGCATTAGATCATATGAAGATATCCCTGGCCCCATCAGAGGATGAGCTTAGCTTATAGAAACCTGGTGATGGTTGGCTCAAAACCATCGAGGATTGTAGCATCAGGCAGAAGGCTGCATCAGCAGCTTCAGAACAAGGTGTGAAACACCTTCCCTGGGCTGGGAAGACCTGCCCTTTTTCCCTCCTTGTTTGGCACAGCCAGCTTTAACAGAGAGCAGAATGAGGCTGGGAGGGTGCACAGATTAGAACCACGATATCAAACTGCTATCTTGTGGGTCTGCCGCAGTGCTACAGTCAGCTGCCAGCCCTTTTGACAGGCTGTTTCTTGTAGTCAAATTCCATCTTTTATAGAATTCTGTGAATTACAGGAAAGGGATAGTCAGGCTCCTTGGATTCCTTTCGTTTGAGCAGTCAGTGTACTTCAGTGCCTATTCTCTCAAGATTCACTGCAAATACTTTAAGTTGGGTTTTTCCATTCCACGTGAGAGTTTATGTTTTTTCCAGCCTGTGGCAGGTTTTGTTACTCCTCTGTGAAAGAACCTGAAATATAGTTTAATGGTGATGCCAGTTGTTGCACACTGCAGCCAGATGAGGTCAGTTCACTACAGCTCATTCCTCCTACTTGCCATCTCATCCCTGAGCATCCAGAAATTTTACTTGTCTTTTCTTTGAATGGTAGCTGTATCCAGAGCAGAAATCTCTAAGCAGCTATGATGAAGATATGGGACTTAGAGGGAATTCCATTATCATTGAGTTGATTCCCTTTGGATACCAGTGTTTACTTGGTATAACCAGATTGCAAAATTACCAGACTTTGTTGTGCAACCAGTTAGATCTCTGTCCCTCCTTGAGAAAGCTGTCCTGTCCCTTCACTGCTCCCTGGGTTCTCTGACTTCCACTTGAATAGATGGTAAAATACCTTCTGGGGATCTATGCCACTGAGCTATTTTTGGGAGCATCCCTGTCCTCTTGCAGCTCGAGCTGTGACTGCCCAACCATCTTAAGGGCTGAGTTCTTGCAGTGTCCTTTTGAATGAAGTGCCTGTGTTCCAAACTTCCTGGATCTTTCCTGTGAATCTGTGCTATGTGCATTAATGATAATATTGAGCAGGATTGGACCCAGGGACCAATCCAGGCCAGCATCCAGTGATGCTGCTCTAGGTGCACAGTACTCCTGTGTGCTGTTCATGCGCATCTTCATCTTCTCTTTTCATTAGAAATTTCCCCTATGGCACCATTCTGAGTCCTTTTGCCACAGTCCAAACTGCTGAGATTGAGCATGTAGTGTTTCCTTGGAAAATGCACTCTTTTTTCAAACATTATGTGGGTAGCCCAATCTGCTTTTAGTACCCCAGTGTTACATTTTAAGACCATTTTCCATTAGCTTCTTGTCCTCCAATTACCCTTCTCAGAAATGGAGTCTAAAGCCCTGCAGACTATTGAGGTCAGGATAACACTGTTTATGCTTCAACCATTATCCCTACTTTCCTGTCCCTTTGGATGTGAGAGAGCTGTCCTTGCTTTTCTCCACTCATGTCACCCCTCTGGCTTCACAGCCTTATTAAAGCCCTGTGGCAGAAGAGCTACAACTTCCTGGGTTCCAGGGCTGGTAATCCTCTCACTGCCCTTATGTCCTTAACATTGCTTCAGCAACCACAGTGTTCATTTGTATTTCTTCCTCTCAGTCCCATTAGTTAAGAGCCTGTGTTGTTCCTCTGATGTTTTCTATCAGCTTAATTGAAGACCAAGAAGAACCCGGGCAGTTTGTGGTCCATTCTTTCACCTGCTTGACTGTGGGCTACCTGTGCTGTACAGTGGCCTCGCTGCTTCTCTTTTTGTATAACTTTAGTAAAGAAGTTTCTTGGTTTAATTTTCTTTTCTAAATGCACCAGGCCCCTTTTGGATCATTCCAATTCTAATGTTACCCTGAAATTCCTTGGCTGTTAAGACACGGCTTTCTTTGCTGATCACTCTCCTCTTCCAGAAGCTGGATTATTCCCAACCTTGAAACATAAACAATAGGTTAGAAACAAGGTCTATCAAGCCCAGGGTATTGTCACAACAGTGCCACAGATGCATGCTGTGGGGGATTAAGAACAAGCCAAAATAAAACAGGACAAGTGTGTAGAGCTAATTCCCTGGCATACTCTCCCAGCCTCCTATGGCTTGCAGCTCAGGGACTCCCCTGAGCTAGGCACTGCTGTATTTAACACCCTCAGATGGATTCTCCTGCTAACTGGTCTACTTGCTTTTCAACCTGTAACAAGGAGTGTGGGGAAGCACCTGGGGGTAATAAGCTTCACCATACATATGTACTCTTTCTTTTTGTCCACAGTGGCATTCTCTACCTCAATGATGACTTCCAAGGTGGAGGCCTTTTCTTCACTGAAATGGACACTGTGACTGTCACAGTAAGTCTGGGACTGGCCAAAAGAGGGAGAGAGGGCTGAGGGTGAGACTTAGTCTGTGCAGGAGGAAACCGGTTGGTTATTGGATCCCACCACACCAAAAACAATCCAGTGCTGGTGCAGTGTCAGATTCAAATAGGGGCAGCTAAAGGGAAATTGAGGCAAATCTCAGACAGGGGAGTTTGACTCTTTCCTAGCTGAGATTTTCCAGGCTCTTCCCAGTCTGTGGGTGTCTGTGACCTTTGTTATCCCATTGATTCTCTCTGTCCCTCTCCAAGGCCTGCCTTGCTCACAGACTGGCTGTAGATGCCTAGCAGCTCTCTGCTCTTCCACGTTCCCGCAGGCAGTGTCACCTCTGTAGAAGGACTGTGTCATCCAGAGCAGGGGTCTGCTGGCTTCACAGTCTCTTGTCTCTCTCCTGGCAGGCCGAGGTGCGTCCCAAGTGTGGGAGGCTGGTGGCCTTCAGCTCTGGCAAGGAGAACCCCCATGGCGTGTGGGCCGTGCGGCGCGGCAGGCGCTGCGCCATTGCCCTCTGGTACACGCACTCCCCGGAGCACGCTGAGCAGGTGAAGGGCATGCTGAAGGGACAAAGTACCTCCAAGTGAGATCAAATCTCACTGAGGAACAGCTTCTGGGCTTTGCCTTGGGGCAGGGCCCAGGGCAGCAGCTGGGGGTTGCCCTTGGACAGGGTGTGTGGTGGAGGGGCCAGCCTGGGATGGGTCCTGCAGAGGGGGATTGGGCTCTGGAGAGGTCAGGTGGATGTGTTTTGTCCAGACCCCAGCAGGAGGATTCACATAATTTCTGTCTCCATGGCTGCAGGAACGGGTGAAGGCAGAGGAGCTGATGGAGAAGAGGGCCATGGAGCAGGACCAGCCTGGTGGAGATAAACATCAAGGAACTGATGGCAGCAGCAGATCCTCCTCAGAGCCTCGTGCTCCCAGCCGTGCAGCCAAGCCTGCAGATCAGAGACAGAAGCCTGGCTTGGACAGGAAGCAGCAGCCCAAGGTGCTACGGGCCAGAGATGAGTTTTGAGTGCATGGGGACCTGTGGACTGTCACACAGCCTGGCCTGGCACGTCACAGGAGGACGGAGACCACGGAGGCCTGGGGCAGTGTAGTAGTGTGGTAGAGCTGTAGTGATGGGGAGGGGTGCAGCTTTCTTCTCTGTGATGTCCCAGCAGCTGAAAAATGGGAGAAGGACACAGTGTGGAAGTCAGTGACACAAGGAGCTTTCTTCACTGCCTCACTGTGTTTGTCTCACTCAGAAGTAAGAAGACAAGGTTTTCTCACTCCGCTCCTCTCACTGCCAACTTCTTGGCTATCCAGGGCTAAATCTGACACGGGGAGGAGGAGCCTGGAGTCTTTCAGTGTGGGCTGTCTCATTCAGGAACTTAAAACTAAAGCCTTTGAATTTCCTAAGCACATGCAAACTCCAGAACCTTGCAAAGTGACCTGAGACAGGAGAGGTGAAGGACTGTGAATATACAGAATAAAAGCCAAATGCTGGACAACAGATATTGATGGGAGCTTGAGTCTGTATTACCAGGGAGATGTGTACACTTGTTTCTGATTGAAATTTAATTAACAAATTATGGGAGAGGATTGAGCCCTCAGTGAAAGATAACAGAGTATTTACCCAGATGTCAGCTACTTCCAATAAGGGAGAGCAAGAGAGAAAGTCAGCTGTGACGTGGCTAATGTGGAAAGGGTGAGGAGTGCCTTTAAGAAAAAGCACTGTACACTCACATTTTCCTGTAGCAAGACCTCTCTTTTTTTTTTCTTTTGTTTTCATTTTTTCCCCCTCTCCATGCACTAAATTGTCCCTGAAAGCAGAAGAGAGATTTTGTTTATCATTTTCTACCCTGATAGAAAGACAATCTGCTGTCACTGCCCAGGGGATTAGTGTCCCGAGATGGGATTATATTGTAGCCAAATAGGAATTGAATGGGGTGGATATGGAGTATCTAAAAGAGCAGTGACCCTTTTCCTGGGAAGCATTAGAGCAAGAGATCAATCTGTGGTCATGACATACTCAAGCCTTGATGAGTTGTGCATGGAGAGACCCCAAGTGCAGTTCAAGTGGAAGAAATCTGTAGAACCAGGGCCAGTGGTGTAAGAGTGGGTGAGTGATCCCCTTGTCACTGTTGGCACAGGGCCCCTGCTCCATGGGAAGGGAAGTCCTTCCTTAATCTGAATCCTGACGCTTCTTAGCATGCAGGCTTGGGAAACCTGTGCTGGCAACCCTTTTTGCTTCCCATGCCCTCCCCAGGGTCCCAGGAAAACGTTTGATTGTGCATTTCAAATTCCCTCTCCCTGGCGAGGGGCCTGTCGCATCCCAGCACCCACATGTCCATCCTGATGATTTGTTGGGGATGCTGGCTGGTTCCTGGTTGATGAGGACATGCTGGGGGATGAGGGGCCAGTGTCCACATCTCTGGCTTGCTTTGCCCAAAGGTGGCCTGGGTGATTAGACTGATGGCCTCCTGACGTCAGATGAGATCCGTTAAAAGGTATTTATCTCAGGCTTGGGCCAAAGCCGCGGGAGAGATTAAAAGAGATTGAGGCCAAGATAATCCCCTCGCAGCATCCCACTAAAGTGGCTGCCAAAAGGCATGCCACCAAATCTTTTGCCACCACTGGCCCCTGTGCCCAGTTCTGTTTTCCCCATCCAGAGCCCCATTTGCAGCCAAGAGAGGGTGTGGTGGCCCTGCCATTGGTTTTCCCTTTGCAGGCCCTCTCTGGCGGCATCATCCCTCTTTCTGCCCTGCCCAGGACACGAGTGGCATGCTGTCCCTGGGAAAACAGGAATTCCTATGACTGTGAGGTACAGCAAGCCCTGCCCTGGTGGCTGATAATCCTAGGCTGTTCTGGCTAATCTTCACTTTATTAGTTTGTTGCTGATATAAACAGAGGGAGTCAAATCCGCCTGGGATTGTTTCTTTCCCTTCAGGAGCAGTGTGCTACTCTCTCTTTTCACCCCTCCCCATCCACCTGCTTTGCATTACGTCCCAATCCGATTTCCCCAAGTCTCTGGTGTCTGATTTAATTTGCCTGACGCTGCTCCTGGAATCAGCCCTCCCCCAACCCCTCCCGTGCACAGCCTTCCAGCTCCCCATGGGGAGATCAGTCCTGGGAGAGGCTGAGGAGCAGAGAGGGAGCGAGGGACTCGCTGGGTGGACAAACGGGACTGCCTGGAGACTGCAGAGGTACGAGGGACTTCTGGGCAGGGAGGAGCCATTCTCAGCAAGGGAGGCAGGCTGTGAGGGTCCCATCCAGAGGGGACTGCAACCCACCTTGCTCTACAGATCCCGGTAAGTTTGCTGCCTTGCGATGCCTGAGGTCACCTTGGTGAACCTGGCATTGGGACCCTGAGTTTCTTGGAGTGATGATGTGGGGAACCTTTGAAGGGCTCATCCCATCAGAGGATGAGGGAGGGTAAGATCATGGAAAGGAGTTGGGTTAGCACTGAGGTGTCTTCACAGTGGTGGATGGGTTTTGCACTGGGATGGGGTTGCTTGTTCTCCACTTGGCAGGTAAATCTCACCAGTTTCCAGGCTGGAGTGGGAGGGTAACATCTCTCCTGATCAACCTGGCACTCGCTGCCTGTACACAGCCCTGCACTCCCAGTGCACCCTGTGCAGACCTCTTTGCAGCTGGCTGCTGTTCTGGCTGGAGAAGGAGCCTCAGAAAGCAAGGAGCAGAGCAGGGTAATTTTATCCTGACCTTTGATCTCCATCACAGGAGAGAGGGATCATCTCTGTATCCGGCTCTGCAAGGAGCCCGGGGTCACCAGGGCGAGCCTGTGAAGCTGGTCAAGGATTACACAGAGACCCAGGGACACTGCCTGTTCCCACTGAGTCCTTCTTGCCCCTTTCCCTGTTCCATTCACAGCCCTCTCCCAACATTTCACAGAGCAACCACTCCTTCCTCAGCGTGGGGGAGCTACCCAGGAGCAGATAATAAGAGGGTTCACCTTGCCTCTTTTTCTCACCCATTCCTTGCACCCTTATCCCCACCAGGGAGTGATGCAGGTGACTTGGAGGGACAGCTCCCAGGGAGCAAGCTGGGCCACCTCCATGGCATCGTGCAAGGGATGTGGCCACTGCTCTGCAAAGTCAGGGTGTGGCAGCAAAAGGCAGAAGATGGATGATTCCAGATCCCCCTCTGTCTTGCAACTCAGCAGAAGCATTTGATCTGCTATGAGCAGACACCAAAGGACTCAGGATGGGTTTAGTTGCCCACAGACAGGAGTGCTGCAGCAAGAAATTTGTTAGAAAAGCCAGGAGGGGGAAGAACTGTCAAGTTGGAGAGCAGAAGAAATAAAACGTGATTTCCAAAGCCAAGCTGTGAACTGGCTGAGCACAGCTAAGGCAGAGCTCAGAACAGGGCTAGCATGAACCAGCCAAGCCCAGGCTCTGTTTGGTTGTGCCCTGCTTGCTCCTGGTGGTCCTTGCAGGAGGCAAAACTCTGGAACTGCGCTGGTGCCAAGGTCCTCCTGTCAGTAGCTGTGCTGAGAGTGGTGAATTGTTTCTTTCAGAGGTACCTAAGGACTTGGTTTCCTCTTCTGCTTAGCATTCCCCGGAAAGAGCCCTTACTTCCAGAAAGCACCAAGTGTGCACCATTTAAAAACTTTTCACATTAAAACTAGCCTGGGCAACCACCATGAGCAACTGTGAGCTGATCCTTAGATCCACTATAAATGTGTATCCCTAAGGTCCTGCTGGTCAAGGCAGGAACATGCCTTGGCCAAACTCCATTTCCCTTTCCTCTTTTCTTCCCCCATTTTGTTCCTCCCATTTCCTGCCCTAAATTTACATGACCATAACGAGCTGCTCTTTTGCACACCTGCCCTGCTCCTCCTGGGAGGCAGCTGTGCTACGCTGGGGACACCTCACTCTCCACAAATTGCACTGGGACATGACAGATGGAGGCGACAGGCAAAGATGGAGCTATTATTATCACTCATCTGTGGCTCCTTGTCCTTCTGAGGCTGAGAACAATTCCCAACTTCATTTAGAGTGTTCCCTCAGAGGGATTTAAAGGTTCGGACACAGTCCTGAGCTGCACCTTCTCTATATTTAGCCCTTTTTATCCGTCCTCGACATCCTGCCCCTGCTGTTTGATCTGCCTATGGCTCTGAAAGCCCCTCAGCTGGTCATGCAGCTTTACTGAGCAGTGAACTGCCATTCCCTTGCTAGTACCAGAGTTGAGAAACAACCAGAGAAGGGAAGAGGGTAGTGAAAAAGCAGGAGCAATGAAAGGCAGACTGGGATCCGACAGGTAATGAGGAGGATGTGTACAGCCAGCTTCACCGGGAGCAGAAATTGGAAGGAAGGGAGAACAAGGTTCCCACCTCTGTGCAGGTCTGGGTGGGCAAAACCAGAAGTCTACAAATAAAAATTGGGACAGGTGGATGGACAGTGATCTCAGAGAGCCAAAGGTGTATGAAATAACAGCCTGAAGAACTTGGGAACCAAGCAAAGGAGGCTGGAAGGAGACAGTCAGGGGGAGGAGGTTACCTAGCAGGAAAAGGCAATCCAGTGCTTAGGATCGATGGATCAGTCCTAAGGAACACTGGAGGAGGGCAAAATGTGGGCCACAGTGGTAGGGCTGGCTGCACAGGGTGGCTGGAAGTTCAGGTGTTCCACTTGGTGCCATAGACTGTGACTAGAGCAGGATGGAGCCTTGCAGCCTGACTGTACACTGAAAATGAGGGGCAAACACCCAGCAAAAGGAGGATGTGCAGCCTCTGACTGAAAGCTGCAAGGCCTTCCCCAGCATCTCCCTGCTCTGTCAGACAGCTGGGAGGTGCAGTGGAATGCCAGCCCTCTCCCAAAGGAGGGGAAGTGCACGGAGGTGGGCTTTCATGGCCAGGCTCACTCAATGAGGTGCAGCAGTGCATCCTTGCTGGGATGAGCCCCCTCATTGCTGTTCTGTTGGAATGGGAGAAGAAAAACCAGTGGAATGGGCCCAGCTCAGGTGCTGGTCTGTTCCTGTCCTTAGCTGGAGGAGGCTGAGGCTGGCAGCCCCAGGCCGTGGCTGTGGCACGTTCCTCTGGGTCCTGGCAGTGCTGCCCTCCTGCTCCCTCACCATTCCTGGGGCTGGCAGCCCCATTCCGTGCATGGGCAGGGAGCAGGGAACCGTCAGCAGTGCTGTGCCTCTATCCAGCCTTGCAGGCAGCAGGGCATAAGTCTCTCTCTGCAAAGCATATCCTGAAATAGCTTCCTGCTGGGATAGCCTCCCAGGAGCTAGGGGAAACCTGTGTCTCGTTCTCTTTCCTGCACTCAAAGCCATGCCTCAGGAATCATTGAACAAGCAAAAACTCTCTGTGCCTGGGGGAATCAAAGGAAAGCTGTGGAGACATTCAAGGGAAGGAATTCTTAAAGGAAACTCAAAATGCTTTACCAAGCAGCCAGCAAAGGTGGGACTTGGGACCTGCATGGATGTGCTTGCCCACAGCAAGAGAGCAAGTCTGGCATGGAAGGATCCAAAGCCTCACTGACCAGAGGAAATGAGGCCTTCAGGCAGCAGGGATGGAAGTGATGTGACCCACAGGAACTGGGAGAAAATCTGCAGATGATGCTGGAACATTTCTTGGGCAACACCTGGAGCACATCTGGACACACATCCATCCAGGTGAAATGTTGGAGCAATTAAAGGTCACGTTTGTCTACAAAAGTGGGAGATGCTAGAATCACTGATGGAGATTTAAGTGCACATAACAAGAAAGAGAGAACAAAACAGAGGTGCTGTATAATGACACAGTGCACCTGCATCTTGAATATGGATTACAATTCTGGCTCCCTGCTCTCCCTGCAAAAACATATCATCTCTGCTCTGTAAACAATGAAACAAAGCTCACAGAACAGCAGACATAATAGGATGTAACAGCTTACATGGGAGGAATGACTAAGTTTGCTCTGCAGTCTGGAAATGGGACAGGTATGACAAAGATGTATGAAATACCAAGTGATGCAGAGGTGAATAGAGACCAGTTATTTGCTGATTCTTCCAACTCAAACTATAGCTACTGTCAAGTGGAACCAGTGCCACTGGGAAGTGATGGAAGCAGGAACTTCTTTGCAGAGCCTGCCACCCAGCTGTGGAAATCATCACCATGGGGCACTGAGGAGGCTGAACTTGGCATGGGCACAAAAATGGTGTGGACAAATGCACAGAAGAAAAGAACATCAAGGACTTGCATACAGTAATGCTGCTCTAGCTTTGGACGTCAGTGAAAAGCTGGGGCTGGGCAAGTAGGAGATGTACCCCTATCAGCTTATGCTATTCTTAGATCCTTGCCCAGGCATCCACCTTTCTTTTTGTTTTATTTTGGTTTGGTTTTTTGTTTGGTTCGTTGGTTTTGGTTTGGTTTGGTTTGTGATGTGAAACTGGAAGGGAACTCTGAGAGAGCACCTCAGCAGCCCCGTAGATTTCCTTGGTGGTCAGAGAGTTGGTTGGTCCTGCCTGGTGAGGCTTTGCTTAGGACAAACAGTGGGAAATAGCCAATGGGCTCCCCCCATCATGTTTCCTCCTCCTGGAGCTGAGATGGACAGCTCAGCCATGAACAGGGAGAAGCTGATGAAGAGGACCCAGGGCTTGGAATGGAGAGGTTAAAAATGAGTGGACAGGTGTGGCCAGAACATCAGCAAGAGGCTCTGGAGTTCTTTAGCTTCTGTGCGTGTATGTGTAAGAAGGATCCAAGACAAAGTGGACTTTTGATCAGGCCCAGCACCATCTTCCCAAATGCTAAGGGCTGTGGCCAGATACAGCACAACATTATTGAGTATTAAGCCAAGAAATTGTCATCAATCCTTTGTCAGAATACCTACATTTCTGTAACTGAGCAGCCACATTGGTATCCTATCTAACTCACACCTCTCTCCTTTGACCTGTCTCCCCAGAATCCAGGCTGCCCCACGTGGAGGAGCCACCCCTAGGTCAGAAAGATGGGGGAAATGGAGCAGATGAAGCAGGAGGCTGAGCAGCTGAAGAAGCAGATTGCGGTAATGCTGGCAACAGCCACGGAGCTGCTGAGAGCATGTCTACCCCCCACTGCATGCCCAAACTTTCCTCCTCAGCCACAAGCTGGAGTTGGGCTTTCTCCATCTACATTCTTGGAGCCCTCTGCAGGTCTCCACAGCCCTTTAAATGCCAGTGGAGATCTTCCCACCATGGTGGGGGGAAGGGAGAGAAGAGGGGACAGGGGTCCCACAAGCGTAGTGAATCCCCAGGATCTCCTCTGTCTGTGAGACAGCTGGTATTCTGTCAGGTGGGAGAGTCTATGGAAAGGGTGTAGCACAGTGAACATGATGCTGAGCAAATTTTGGCTCACTTTCCTGACAACTGACTGGTGTCAAGGTGCCCTGATCACGGGCAGATATCCTCCTGTGGTGGCCACAATCCAAACACAGCAAAGCCACAGTTTCTACTGCTAGTAGCCCTCAGACAGTGACCCCAAATTTCACTTGTCATTGCCTTCCCCTCACGTTTTTAATTTGTCTCATCTGCTGTTGTCTCTTCTCCAGGATGCCCGGAAAGCCTGTGCAGACACAACGCTTGCTCAGGTAAGGGACAGGGCTGCCTGGGCAAGCTAGCACCACTCTGAGGGGCTGGTGTCCAGTCAGGAAGGAGTTAGGAGGCAGAGATGTGGAAAGCAGTACTGCTAGTCCAAGATAAATTCTTTCTCTCCTGCCACCCTTTCTTTAGATTGTGTCTGGAGTGGAGGTCGTTGGACGCATCCAGATGCGGACCCGAAGGACCCTGCGGGGACACCTGGCCAAGATCTATGCCTTGCACTGGTCCACAGACTCCAAGTGAGAGCTGCTGCTGGCCTGCTGGCTGCAGGACAGCACATGGGTGTGAGGGGCAGGAAGGCTCTGATGAGAAGAAAGCCGCTAACATGACCTTGTTCCTTTCTCACAGGCTTATGGTCAGTGCCTCACAAGATGGGAAACTGATTGTGTGGGACACATACACAACTAACAAGGTAGGAGCCAGGTGGCTGCAAACCAGGACGCTGGAGTGGGTCCTCTTGTAGATGGTGTCCTTGACCTGCTCTCTCTGCTGCCAACAGCCCTGACACAGTTTCTGGTCCTCCCAGGTTCATGCCATCCCTTTGCGTTCCTCCTGGGTCATGACGTGTGCCTATGCCCCCTCTGGCAATTTTGTGGCCTGTGGAGGCCTTGACAACATGTGCTCCATCTACAGCCTCAAGTCCCGTGAAGGCAACGTCAAAGTGAGCAGGGAGCTCTCAGCCCACACAGGTGTGTCCACTGCCTGCAACTGAGTGCACCCTGCTTCCAAACTTCACCCTTTTATCCCTCCCCTTTTCTCATATTTGCTTGTTCCCGCTTCCCAGGATACCTCTCCTGCTGCCGATTTCTTGATGACAACAACATTGTGACTAGCTCTGGAGATACCACATGGTGAGTGCTCCCTCCTGCATCCTGGTGACATGATCTCTGCTCTTAGCACAGCAGCAAGTGCAGTCCTTGTGCTCTTCAGCTCTCCACTATCTATGGAGGAATTGCTCCTACACAGGGAGACCACAAGGAACACCTTAGGAGGCCCAATCCATTCTTCCTCCCTTGGCAGAACAGATGCTTCTTTCCTCAGCTGAGGCCAGGCCAAACAGTAGGGACCATGTCAAAAGTTCTCACAAAGAACAGTGTCATTTATGCCAGGACAGAAAGAGTTTTAATTTTATGTGGAGCATGCACACATTCTCCACTTCTCAAGTCCTCCCTCTGTGCATGGGCACTGCAGAGGCAGTGCCTTGATCCTTTGGTTCCTGGTTCTCAAGGCTCGCTGTGCTGTGACTCTGAACAGTCCTGAGTCTTTATTCACCCCACCCATCCCAATACCTGCTCTGGAAGCACCTTTTGACCAAGGAAATGTGGCATTTCCATCAGAGATCAGGGTTACACAGGGTTTGTTTGCCGGGCTGTGCTGTGGGATCCCGCTGAACAAGAGCTTTGCACCTTACAAGCATGGACACAGAAGACCTTTTTCAGCTGTTTGCTATTTTTTTGCTGTTTGTGTCCCTCTTACAGTCTCTCAGTATTCCCTTCAGCTGTTACACTTGTATGCTAAACTTCACACACCCCCAGCCTTAGTCTAACTCTGTTTTGGCAAAGGTACTGCCAACAACAGCTGTGAAGCTATCTCCTGTTGTGTACAGCTGACTCCAGGGGTGCTTTCACATATTTTCCCGTGCAGTAACCACGGCATCCCTCCTTTTGTTTGTGAGTGGGACAGCTCCTCAGCCTGGCTGTGGGTCTGCTCTGCCTGGGCTGGCTCTGAGAGCTCCTCTCCTCTCCTGTCCCCTCCTGCAGCGCGCTCTGGGACATCGAGACGGGGCAGCAGAAGACTGTGTTCATTGGTCACACTGGAGACTGCATGAGCTTGGCTGTCTCCCCTGACTTCAAACTCTTCATCTCGGGGGCTTGTGATGCTACTGCCAAACTGTGGGACGTGCGGGAGGGCTCCTGCCGCCAGACCTTCTCCGGGCACGAGTCCGACATCAACGCCATCTCCGTACGTACGCTCTCTGCACAGGGCTGGGGAGGAGAATGGGAGGTGGAACAGCTCCAAAACAGCTTTGGGACAAGGTTGAAAGAAGCTGTCACAGTCAGCAGGGTAACAGGTCTTAGACCTTGGCCCCATATCCAGCCTGAAGCAGGGAGTGCCCAAGCTCAGTGAAGTTTGGAGGAGGGTTCTCCCCAGGCACCAGAGCATCACAATCTCGGACAGGCAGCACACCGTGGTCTGTGGAGCTGAGCACCTTGACACAGGAGCTGGTCCAGCTTTGCTCACAACAGCTGTTGGCAGCTGTGCTTCAGGCATGCTCCAGCAGCCCTGACACAGGACACAAGAGAGGCAG